>NC_080092.1:18835020-19138051 GCF_950005125.1 Chionomys nivalis
TCTCCCAGGGCCCTCTGTGGCATGAGAGTCTGGTACAGGTGTTGTATGCAATTAGGAAAATGGAAGGGAGGGAGGGAGAGAAAGAAGGAAAGGTCTCATCATAGTATTCAACAAATTCAAGCACTGATGATGATGATGGTAGTGACGGTGGCGATGATGGTGATAACGTCATTGTTATAAACGGGCTGGTCTCCAACCTCTTATGAAATAGCAATTAGAACTTGTGTCCCAAGACCTTGGGGATATGAGTCCAAGGCCATTCGCACTGCACTCGGCTTTCATTTATTTGCTCTTCACATTTTATTTTAACATCACTATTGACTGACAAGATGTCAAGAAATCATAGGCAGGTCCCTGTACCAGCTCCCTAGCACTAACATTCTACGTCACCCTAGTCCCCTAGCAACACCAGGAAGTAGTTGACTTCAGTGTAGTTTATGGACCTGAGCCTTCAGACTTTAATTTCCCTTGCACAGAGCAAGTGTGAACAGCTCTGCACAGTTTTTACTATGGTCACACCCACACACTGTCACCATAGTTCAGAAGCAGACTTGTGTTCCAACGCTCCGTATTTGCACTGGCCTAATAACTGTGATCCTTTCCTCTGCGACAGCCACAGTTCCTGGGCCCCTGCCTTTAGAAGGTGTGTGCTTTCTGAGTCTTCGCCCACAAAGCTATTCCTCGGGTTCAAAGTAGTTTTGGAGACAGGCACAGAGATACCGCCTGAGTGAGCTGAGCAAGCCTGACTGCCTACCAGCCCCCTTCATTAGCTTCAATTCCATTTCAAGCGGTCTTGTAAGAGACTAAAAGGGGAGGGGAAAAAATCTACAACTGTCACTTTCCCCTGTAACAAATGGGGGGTTTTTCTTTGCTGACATAGTCTGGGAGCTGGTGATGGCTTCCAGATGCAGGCCATCTGCCTCCCCCACCCCTCACCCTGGGGGCCGGGGCTCTGTGAAACCTTTGGTGTTTAACATGCCGAGCACACAGAGGGCATGGACATCTTTGAAAGGTGAGGGACTGGGAGGTAGAGGTGACTTTGCAGGGCCTCTGGGACAAGGAGGATTCCTGCTCCTTCCTCTGGGAACAGGAAAGAGGAAGGCAGCGCAGGTGCGGCCGGAGCATGTGAAGACGTCTGTAGGCAGGTGTGGGCCTTACAGAAGACATAGCTTCTGAGATGGAGATGACAGGAGGCAACAGAGCCCTGTGTCTTACCCAGGGGTGGCACCTTCAGCTTTTCTAGCATTTTGTTTCTTGGATTCTAGAAACTGAGGACTGCCATGAATTCAGACCAACACATTGTCTTAATTAATATCCCAGGATGTCAGGACAAGCGAAAAACAGAGGGAGAGAGAGAGAGAGAGAGAGAGAGAGAGAGAGAGAGAGAGAGAATGACTACTAACCTGATGTCTACCAGCTTCCTGATGACTGAGCCCCAAGTTAACGTTTTTCCATATACAGAATGATCTGTGTGGGCCCGCGATGGTAATTTCACATGGATCAGTTAGCAGACATACCGTAGTCATGTATAAACAGGGCTGTGTGGCTGTCAGCTGCATTTCTCATCCTCAGCAAAGTAATCCGGTCCCACAGTGGTTCCTAGTAGGGGAGTTGGGGGAACTTTAACTTCCCCTTGGATATCTGTAACCTTGCAAAGGCCTCAGGAGTAAAAGCTTCCAAATTCCCAAGTCAGCCTAGCAACGCTCTGGGCCTGTCTCTAGACAGAGCAATACAAATACAGAACCAAACCAGCGTTCTTTATCTGAAAAGGCTTGGGGCCAAAAGTGTTCAGAATTTCAGGTTTTGTGGGTTTTGAAATGTTTATATAAGAGACATTGTAGACACAGGACACAATTCCAAACACAGAATTCATCTGTGTTTCATATGTATTCCACATGTACTGCCTGAAGGCCATTTACATACAATAGGTGGGTTTTTAAAAAAATTAAATTAAAAAATGGTGCATAAAACTGTTTTTAATATGTAATTTTCATGTGTAGTGTCCCAAGGACACACAGAAAGGTTCTCTACCTGGCTAGAAGATTTGACACCTGAACGCAGGTCTTCTCTCCTTGGGGTACATTCCTTACCTCCCTGCAGTCCTGGGAGGGTAACACACTCAAGGAAGAGTTCTTAAAAAGAAAGAAATGCAAACTAACGGCCGGTGGAGTCCTTTAGTCTCCTGTTCCGTGAGCAGTGTGCACATGAGCGAAACCTCTACGAGACCCAGAAGTGTATGTAATTCCTGTTCTGGTGGCTTACTGTGTGACGGGGACAAGAAAGATGCTCACTGAAGAAGAGGATGCTAAGTAAAATGCTGATAACACAAAAACTTGCAAATGAGTGTCTGGAGGAGGAGGACAATGGGTAACACAGCCTAGAGGTTAGGAGCATGGCTTGGCTGTCTGATAGAATTACACATGAATTCCATCTGTTTGGGTCCTGGATCTGTGACCTTTGGTAAATGCCTTGACACCTCTGAGCGTGGTTTTCTGCTTCTGTTACATGATGCTAATAATTGGACTTACTTCATAGGGATTTTGTGAAGGTTAATAAAATAATGCATATAGCAGCTCTGTTCAGTGCTTGGCACGAGAGGGTGTCTCCAGCCTTCTGCCTGCTGCTGCTGCTGCATTCCTTCATAGTTGTCATAGCGGCGCAGGCTGTATTTGCCTGCTTTCAGGTCCAGAGTCTTACAGCCAGGTAGAGTGCTCCTAATTGGAACCTTTCTGTCTACGTGACGCTTAGAATTCACAGGGTAAACTAGGCAGGCAGGGCAAACAAAGTATAGGGCAAAATTGGATAAGGGAGTGTGTCCAGGGACAGATACAGACACATCTCCTGAGGCTTTTTATCCTGTAAGAATATGGACAGTAAACTATGGAAGAAGGAAATGCCGGGCCAAGAGATGAAGTTCTCTCTGGTCCAAGGAGATAAGGGATGGAGCTTGAGAGGGGAGTAGAGAGATGAGGAACCCAAAGGAGGAGCCAGTAGGGACCACACCAATAGAACTTAAGTGTTTGGTGCATCCTTAGAGGCTGGGGAAAGAAGTGTAAGTTGAGGAGATCATGGCTCAGACAATACAGTGACAGCCAATTCTTATAGTCACTCCTCCAGGCATATAAGCATATGTCAACAGGATAAAATGTGAGCTCCTGATGAATACCGTTTGGGGGGCAAGCAGCGGAGAGTCATGTGTGTGGGCCTGTGAACTCATCTTCTCGGGGCTCCTGTTTCACCGAGACTGAAAATTCAGGAGGCGGATCTTGGAGGGTCACGACTTAGGTTGTCACTATATGGGGGTGTGCGGATATCCTGTCTCCCATGAACAGTGCTAACACCCCCCGACCTGTTCGCTAGAAAGTGGCGGAGTCTGACGTCTTGTTTTCTCCTTTCTGATTGAGGGAATTTGGCAAAGCCACACTACCTCTCTGGACTTTCTTGATTCCAGTATGAGGGAGGTAGAGCAAAGGATCCTATAATCCCAAGGGAAAATGCCACGTGGGTAATTGGAGGTACAGGACGGGAGCTGACAGTGCACCAAGGGTTGGCATCTGGGCAGAGGTGGTAATGAAGTAGAGCATTTAATTACGCATCTGGGGGCAGAGGGTGCACCTCAGTGGCAGAGTACATGATTCGCATTGCAAGGCCTAGGCTCTGTTCCCATCACCACTCTGAGGAGGAGGAGGAGGGGAAGGGAGCACGGACCCATGGTGATAGGAAACACTCTTCAGAAGTGAAGTTTGCACAAGACCCGTTAAAGTAGCTCTTCTGCTACACCCAGGTCACCTACACGGGCTTGTTGACCTTGTGAATCATGACTAGCCACGTTTCAGGCTCGTTGACTAGCAGCCTTGGCTTCAGTCTGTGTAAGAACAAGCTCTAAACCCTCCACACCATGCCGCGTGGCTTAGGAAACACACCGCGGTTGATCTATTACCTTGTGTAACATGGCCCGAAGACGAACCTACTAGAGTGTGATACAAATGATATGGGGAATGACAATTGACTGAACCTCTCTGTGACACTATGTGCTGCATTATGAGAAGATTTTTTTTTTAAAGTCAAAGACTGGATGGGGATTTTAAAAAAGAAAGTTCTGTAATGTTGAGATGAATTCACTTTGCTGACCCTCATGTGCCTTTCAAAATGAAAAAAAAGAAAAAAAAACAAAAACTTGTGACAACCCCATTTTCCAGATGATAAAATTAACTTCCCGCCAGTGTGTGTGTGATTCGGTAACAGCTGGCAGATAAAATTAAGGCTAAGACTTTGCAGCCACACTACACAGTTATACTCTGGCTAGCCATCCTTGAACTCCAGATAGGCTCTTGAATTTACCCTTATTCCTCCCCTTGCAGACATCCCAGCATCAGAAAGAATGCAGGGTAGCCAAATAAGCCACTCCGGAGGGCACCCGGGCAAAGAGAAAAGCATGTGACTTCCGTGGGTCTCAGAACAAAGGCAGCAGTGTCTGAACCCTATGGGACTGGGGAGCAACTGGCATGCTGAGGGACTTGGTACCCTGCCCCTCCTCCACCAGCAGAGAGAAGCCCCTAATCTGGTCCTCTAGAGAAAGCAGTCATTAGTCAGGGACTCCACTCCATACAGCCAGTGCATGCTGGATGTACTGTCTAGTCCCATTTTCCACAGGGTGTGTGGAAGGATAGGAGCTGCTAAACTGGAGGTGGGGGGTAGGGGACCAGACAGTTGCTCAAACAAACTGATCTGGAGGAAATCCCAGGGAGAAAGCCACCTGCGTGCTGTCATTCACGGGGCCAGTATTAAATACCTACTACCTACAAGCACTGTGCCGGGTTCTAAATAAAGATGCAGCAAGAAAGCAAGAGAAATCAGGAAGACACAGAGCCAAGGTAGAGAGAGACGGACTGGGGACTGAGATGACAAGCCACTACCCAGCGGTGAGAAGACCCAGCCCCCCCCCCAACAAATTGTCTTAAAAAGAAACGTCCCCTGGCCCCATCTTTCTCAGCAGTCGTGTTTCCCTCTGTTTTTCAGTTTCTATTTGTGAGGACTCTGTAGGACACGCATTCCAGAAGGGAAAATCAATAGCCCTGTCTCTGCCAGCTCGCAGAATTTGGAATTGACGGCTTGAAAACAAAGCCAAGCAGGCAGTCTTTGTGTTCTCTAGTTAGACCGCACTACAGCACAGCCTCCACCAGAGATTAATGAGAGCTGTCTCCACCCCACAAGAGGGAGAGGGAGGAGCAGGGAGGGACACTAGCCCCCATTCCTTGCTGGAATCCGTGTTGGCAGATCATCCTGTCACTGTACCTGGGCCAGCACCGGTACTCCTGATCACCCCCAACCCAAAGCTCTCTACGTGATCTATGTCCCTCGACTCACCTCACGCAGCCCTCCCTGGCCATTTCCAACCCTTAATCACCATGGTAGCATCCCTGCCCTGGGACCGATTGCACAGGATGCTGTGTTCTGGGACTCTTACACACCCACTCCTGATCCTCCAGGTCCAGCCCAAAGCTGCTTTCCCCAGACCCATCTGAGGCAGCTCCCCTCACCCTACCGCCCTCCATGTCTATCCCATTACCCAGCATGTTTCTTCAGAGCACCTATCAACCCCTGAAATTACCTTGCTCATTTGTCAACGTGTCCCTGCACGTTTCACAGAACCAGCTTGTATAGACACATTCTGCCTGTCTCCATCACCAAGATGTTCACAGTGGGTGGCGTGGTGGTTCATGGCAGAGGGTAAAGTTGATTGAAACCATCAAAGGCACAAACAAGTTTATTGTCCCACTAGTACCGGTGGATAGATATTACCTCCCAGAGTCCATGCACAAGTGTTCCCAGTGGTGAATGCAAAACTGATGTTACAAGAATAATAAGACCATCCTTGTACTTAAAGAGTTCACAGCTTAACATGAGGATGGACTTAGGGACTAGCATGTGTAGGACATGGCCAAGGGCTCTGCCCACCCAACACATCTATGACAAGGGAAACCTCAGCTGAGGGATTTCCTCCCTTGAGTTGGCAGATAGGCATGTCTGTGGGGCATTTGCTACAGGAGGGTCCAGCCCACTATGGGTGGCACCATCCCTAGCCAGCTGTGTCCTGGCTGTATAAGAGATAGCCGTATGTTAGCCGGGAAACATGCTAGTCAGCAGCTTCTCCTCATGGCTCCTGTCTCTGTTCATTCCTTAATCTCTGCTTTGGCTTTCCCTCAGTGATGTACTCTGTAAGCCAGATGCACCCTTCCCTTCTCAAGTTGGCTTTGGTCAGTTTTGTTGTTGTTGTTGTTGTTGTTGTGTTTTTAGCACAGCAACACAAACGCTGACAGGTTTCGCTGGGCATAAGGGAAAGGATGTGGAGAGGCAGGAAAGCAGTCGGATTCTGTCTCCACTCCAGAAGTGGCATGTATCAGCTTTGAAGGATGAGTAGGCGTTCACTCAAGACCAGGGTAGTCCCAACAGAAGGAACAAGGTATGAAAAAATCACCGAGCACACAGCAGGGTGTGGGAGAATCAATGCTTGTCAGAGAGGTGTGCCTGGAGCACACCCAACAAGAAAGGAAATAAGGAGATAAGTAAGGTTAGAGCAGGTAGCTGCCGGAGGGACTTGAACACCGGAAGCCAAACTGATGAAGGTTTTAAGAGAAGGAGCTTTTGTGAGATTGTCACTGAAGAAGACTGGCTCTGGAGTCAGTGCGGAGGGCAGATTTTTCCAGAAGGAAGTAAAGCTGGAGTGGCCAATACGGAGCTTTAGACAGTGATTCAGAAGTCATGGGCACCTGGTGGGGAAAGCGGGCGTGGGGGCTCCTGGGATTGACTTCAAGTGGAAGCTGAGGTGAACTTTGTGCAAGTTGCCTCCACAGATGCTGACCTGTGGGAACAATGCCTGTCCCTCGGGGGAGGGGGCTCTGCCTGAAGAGGGATTTGAGATTTACTGTAAAGGACAAGGCAGTACTTCCCAAAGACCCAAAGAATGGATCATCAGCGTTTTCTGCTGTGTGTTCCCTGGCGAGTGTGCTGGCTTCGGATCTGCTGCAGGAACTTACCTTCCTGTCCTCCCTCCCTCCCTCTCTCCCTCCCTCCATTCTTTCTTCCATCTCTCCTTCCCTCCCTCCCTCCTTCCTTCCCTCCCTTCCTACTTCTGTCCCTCCCTCCCTCTTTCCTTCCATCTCTCCTTCCTTCTTCCTTCCTTCCTTCCTTCCTTCCTTCCTTCCTTCCTTCCTTCCTTCCTTCCTTCCCCTTGTTTCTTCCTTTCTCTCTTCCATTTTTTTTCTATCCCCATCGCAATCATCACTGTGCCCTTCCTCTTGCCAGGCTCTTTCCAGGCTCAAAGTCAGTCCTAGAAATTAAACAGTGTTTTGTCCCTGCTCTGTAGCGTTTCTGTCCATGGAGGGAGATGGCGGTACAAAGAGCAGGTCAGTGTGATAGGTGCCTCTAGCACGTCCTATGTGTCCTGTGCCCAGCAGCGTGAGCGGCCCTTAAACACTGGCTGACAATAGAAGAAATAGTTAATTAGACTGGATCAGTCTGGAAAACACATGGTCCCGCATTTCCCGCAGGCAGTGGTGGTCAGTGCCCCCCAAACTCTGCGTGGAAGTTGCATGAAATCACAGCACAGCTTTGTGTACTTTATTGGCATCCTCTGCTGGCCTGTGTTTCCTCTCCTCCTCCTCCTCTTCCTTTTCTCCTTCTTTTCTCCTTCTTCCTCCTTCTTCCTCCTTCTTCTCCTCCTCCTCTTCTTCTTCTTCCTTCTTCCTCCTCCTCCTTTTCTCATATATTGCATCCTGATCGCAATTACCTCTCCCCTCCCCATACCTCCGCTGTTACCCATATCCACTCCCCGTTCATCTCCCCTCAGAAATGAGCAGGCCTCTGAGGGACATCACTCTGCACTTCTACAAACACCCTGTCCTCAGTTAGGATTGTGTACATGACCGTCCTCCCGTGGTCTGCGTGGTGTATAATAGCAGAGATCAAGTCTGACTTCCTGAGGTGGTTCTTTGCTCGCACATAGTAGGTGCACAGCAAACAGTGACTACTGGGTGAAAGAACGATTTTCAGCAGAGCCTCTCCTGTAAGGAGAACAGCCCTTCCTGGGAAAGCATGATTGTGTCTTAGAAGCAAAGAATCAAACCAAGGCAGCGAGAATAAGCCCAGAGAAGCCTTTGTGGTTTTCGGGATAATGGAGACCATTATTCTTGATCCAGCATTAAAATTTATTATCCAGGACAATTTTTCTGTGGGCCAAGTTTTTTTTTTTTTTTTTTTTTTTTTTTAAAAAAAAAAAAAAGAAAAGTCACAGATATTTAGCCCCCTTAAGCACAAAGTCCACAGGAAGCAGGGGTTTTAAACAAAGATCCAGGATGGAGTCCTGTCCCCCCACCTCTCCACCTTGCCAAGGAAGCATGGGGCCTGCAGGGGTCTTACGAGAATTTTGCTGTTGGACTGAGCCCCAGCCTAGAGGTTTTTAGATTTAATGTGAAATGAAAAGGCTTAAGAAGAGATGAGTATCCCTGTGGACCTCACACTTAGAGTCTGGTAACTCCGACCCTAGTCTTGTTGGTGTGAATTGAGTACACTGATTAAAAAGAGGAGCTTTAGAGCAAAAAAAAAAAAAAAAAATTTTTTTCCAATTCTAGATTTTTTTTTCTTGCTATTCGTGTACTTCGGACGAGTTTATTAACCATTCTGAGCATTTGTCTTCTGCTGTGTAAAACATTTTAAAAGAACTAGTGCAGAGTCAAGCCAGGAGGCTGTGCACCTCTCCTTTGTGAAATCCCGTACGGTCTATACAGCATCTTTGCATCGTCTTGTTCGGTTGTCGTCACAGCCTGACAAATGGGAACTTGGTTTTCCTTTAGACAGAGATGGAAATGGGCTCTGGGAGCTGTTTCCCGGCAAGAGAGCTGGTCTATTCAAGACTCGAAAAGGCTCCCAGAATAGTATGGGCACGGTTAATGCAGGACTGGAAAAGCTCTCAGTGCAGTGGCACGGATGAAGTCAGTCTTGAAAGAAACACTGGATCCCAATCATCTGGAAAAACTATCTTTTTGTCATTTATTTATCATTTTATTAACTTATTATTTATTAAGTAAATTAATAATTTTGGTATTTATTTATTATTTTATCAATTTATGATTTGTTTTATTAATAGACTATGTAATTCATATTTTATTCTTCCACTCACCCCTCATTCATTTTTATTATTTTTTTATTTATATGTTTATTGTGGGGGTTTTTTGAGATAGGGTTTCTCTGTGGAGCCCTGGCTATCCTGGAACTCTCTCTGTAGACCAGGCTAACCTTGAACTCAGAGATCCATCTGCCTCTGCCTCCTGAGATCTGGTGTTAAACGCATGGGTGCCACCTTGCCTGGTGGGGATTATGTCATTCTTGAGAACACCCTCAGGTGTCTATATAAAGACAGCAGAATATGTGAAGAATTTCCCAATCCTTGCATTCCTCACTGCCCCGAATGCACAAGGTGATTGCAGACTTGGTTACTAAGTCACTGTTTTCTAGTGAGGCTCACTTGATGTTGTGAATCCCACTTCTGGGGATGTGGACAGATGTGTAGCAGCGATCAATATCAGAGTGCATTCAATGCTCTAAAAACTCCCCATTCCTCCCACTCTTTCCATTACAGAACCCCAGAAATAGGTACTTCTAAAGTTCCCTTAAAATCCTTTTATGTTTTCACAGCCCTTCACAGTATATATATAGTTACATACGTAACTATTATGTATAGTTATATATTAAGTTTTTCAGATGGTTAAAACAGGAGTCTTAGGAGCTGGAACATTTGCTCAGGCATAGAGCAGGTCCCTAGCATACACGGAGCCTGAGCATTCAGAGTGAATCACCAGGAGAGCCAGGACTAGACCCAGTTTGAGTCACTGGCATTGAAATCTGTCTCTCAGCGATGACTAGTGATCTAAAGAACCTGCCAGGGCAGGGATGGAATTCCGTTTCCACTGAGATGGGCAGATGACAGATGAGAGCCATGCTTGCATTCAAACCCTGACTCTTGCAGCCATGTGATAAGCCTGTTATACAACTCTTTCTTTGCACCAGCTTCTAGGTGTTAACTGGAAATAATTTACACTCCTGGCGATCTTATGGAGAATGATCAGTTTTTCTGCTTTTATCTCATTTTTAGAGAATTAATTTAGCTCAGATTTTTACATCTAATGGCGGGATATTCCCTTCCCACATGAATACATACCAAAGAAAGTCATATCTGCAGAGCGCTGACCCCAAGACAGCCCTATCTTTAAAAACAGTTTTTATCTCCCCGCTCTCATTTCTTTCAGGGCACATGTCTCGTCCAGACCTATGACTTGTGATGGGTCAAAGGAAAAGACAGCCTGCTTCCTCATCCACCCAGTCCTTTTTCCTGTCACCATTGTGACATAGAAAATGCTGGGCGGTGGTGGCACATACCTTTAATCCCAGCACTCAGGAAGCAGAGCAGGTAGATCTCTGTGAGTTCAAGCCCAGGCTGATGGTCTACAGAGTGAGTTCCAGGACAGCCAGGGAAACATAGAAAAACCCTGTCTCAAAAAAAGGGGCGGGGGAGATGCTAGACGAGCTGGGGTGTAATAAACCTGGTGCAAATTGTGGCAGAGTGAGTCATACACACACACAAATACACACACACACACACACACACACTCACACCCCAAAACTGTCCACATCCTGATCTCTGAGTAAATGAGGTTTTTGTATATGGGATTAAACTCAGCATCTTGAAATGAATATATATTATCCAGAATCGTGAATGTGGGCTCAGCGTAATGGGAAGGATCTTTCAATGAGAAAAGGTGCATTCCAGAAGAGAGAGAAAAGGCCAAATGCCCAGGATGAGGACAGTCTGGATCTTAGACAGCCCCTCTCTACAAGGATTGTCCCCAAGACCCTCCAGCAGGAACATGGTGCTGTCCACCCCTCGATGCTAGCCCACTGAACCTCACATAGGCATTCTGAACTCCAGAACTGAGGAACTCAGGTTGTTTTACAACCCAATACCAATGCTGTCCTTCACTTGTCATTGACCCTTTGCCTCGGTTTCCTTATCTGTTAAACTGTTGGTGTATGGTCAACAAATTTTGAGTTTTGGTTTTAACACTTCAAAGATCCACACATGACAGTCATTTTGCCTTGATTAGACATTAGAGGTCAACGTGAGATTTTTGTTGAACAAAGAGTGTGGAGGCAGGGTAAATCACAGATTTATGTTCAGGCCTATTCAGATGGTTAAGTCTGATGGTTTTTAAAAAACTATCTTCCTCTGGGGAGAGACAGGTTTTGTCACGGAGGCAAAACCAAGCAGCAAAGTTGCCAGGTAGTAGAAAAGAGAAACAGGTTGTTCCAGGTCTCTGGTCACCTTATTGGGCTTGTTGTCTGTCACTCAACTCCAGGGTTGAGGAAGAAAGAGACATGCTGAATGCTCATGAGCAGGTGACTTTTCTGGAAAGAACCAAGGGCTTCACCCGTCTCAGGCACTACTAGTTAGAGATCTGCAGCCTAGTTAAGTTTAGCCCACTGGCCTGCCCCACCTCACTTCCAGCATTAGCCCTGGATAAACCACTGCATCTTGGGAAAGTGGCTGCTCCTTCACAGATCTGCCAAAGAAAACTTGACCGGCCGGGATCAAACTGCTCTTGCTGAGTGAATGAAGGAGTTGTGGCCTGTGCAGCCTCCCACACGTCAGCTTTTAGAAACTGTGATCTGGGTGCAGACATTGCTCAGGGGGCTCGTGATTCCCCTCTCTCCCCGGGAGCTGCTGTTTTGTAGCGGACTCTGGTAGAAAAAGCGACACAACCATATGCAGGGCCCTGCCATGCCAGAGTCAAGCCCCTTGGACCTGTAGCGAGTGTTCAGCCATAAATGAATGTTGTGGGCCTGTTCGTTTCCATGCTCAGCAAGCATTTGCGATTGTTAGCGGTCTCCTAGAACCAGTCTTCAGGCACAGGTGCCCAAACCTCAATGACTTTTAACTGCAGATGGTGAGTCCTTCTGCCAAGGAAGCCACCTAGCCAAACCATTAAGTGCCAGTGGCTAAGATTTGGCGTACATGGCGTGCGGTTGCTTCAGTGGCACATCTAAGAAGCTGCATCTGATTAGCATTCTGTTTTGGAAGCTGCAATCTCTTTGTTCTCATAGAGAGGATATGTGGAGGGGGGTTGGAGATGAAGTATTTGAGGTTCCTATGAAAACTCATAACTTAACCCCAACTATTTCTCTCTCTGCCTACCCTCCACACAGAATCAACAAAGGCAACCTAAGAAAGGGCAGTTCAGGTCAAACAGAATTATTCAGTCTTCTTGATCAGTTACGAGATCTTGTAGAGCTCTGCTGATTCTTTTTCACATCCCCCCAGTTAATCCCCATGACAGCCTTGTGACCATTCCCAGCTGACAAGTAATAAACCTATAAGGCATAGAAAGCCAAGCTATGTGTCCAGAGCTACAAAATTGGCCCATCTGGGGTTTGAACTCAAAGCTAAGTCTAGACTCTGTAACTGCAGCTGCTATGTGTAGTAGGAAGGCCGCTTGATCATTCTGGCCGTTCCGTAGCTCAGACCCGAAATAACCACACAGAAACTGTATTGATTAAATCACTGCTTGGCCTATTAGCTTTAGCTTCTTATTGGCTAGCTCTTAGATATTAATTTAACCCATTTTCATTAATCTGTGCATCACCACAAGGCCAGGGCCTACCAGCAAAGTTTCAGCATGTCCATCTCCGCAAGAGGCTCTGTGGCTTCTCCCTGACTCCACCTCCTTTCTTCCAGCATTCAGTTTAGTTTTCCCTGCCTAACTAAGTTCTTCCTTGCTATAGGCCAAGCCAGTTTCTTTATTAGCCAATGGTATTCACAGCATACAGAGGGGAATCCCACATCAGCTATGCTACACTACTAATGAACTCAAGGCATTCAGATACTGTGGACTAAACCCCACTTTTTTTTTTTTTGATTTTCGAGACAGGGTTTCTCCGTAGTTTTTGGTTCCTGTCCTGGAACTAGCTCTTGTAGACCAGGCTGGCCTCGAACTCACAGAGATCCGCCTGCCTCTGCCTCCCGAGTGCTGGGATTAAAGGCGTGAGCCATCACCACCTGGCCCTAAACCCCACTTTTAACAAAATTGTATTTCTTTCTTGTGGAGTTTAAAAAAGCAGTAGAGCTGGGCATATAGCTCAGAGGAAGAGCAATGTCTTCGCACCCATAAGACCCTGGATTTGATGCTCAGCGTGCACGCATGCATACACACATACACACCAATGGCTTTTCTTAAGAACATGAACTTCTGGCTTCTTTCAGACTCAAATGTCTTAACAAGCACTGGATGTCCATGTCCTATAACTATAAACAGTAAAGCAATAAAGTAGAACAGAATGACAGATTCTCTTTTCTGTTACTTTTCCTACAAATTTCTAGACCAACCTACTCATATAGGTACACCTAAAGCAAGGAGCCTCCAGCCCATCTGCTCCATAGCCTCCTCTAGGGTCTCTGGGACTTCTCTGTGCTTGCCAGCTGCTGGCTCTTTTGCCTTCTAATCTTCCTCCCTGCACCTTTGTCTCCCCAAAGAAATAAGGCTGATTAACCCTTGTCCAGGCCACAGTTCTCACTGTCATTGAACGAGATGATAAGTGGCAGGAACTTAGCCCAGAACATGGCACCATGAAATGCTGGATGAATAGGAAAGCTCTGCACCCTGCTCCCATTCACCCACTTCCCCAGTGGAGAGCTCTACACCCTGCTCCCATTCACCCACTTCCCCAGTGGAAAGCTTATCATCCCATGGTTGAGCCGTTGACATCTGGGCTTAAGATTTGGTCTTGGGCACTTTCTCTGAAGTGATGTGTCAAAGTTAAACCCCACAGTGAAGGATTTAAAACTCAAATACTGCAAGTTGTCACATGTCACATGGCTACAGCTTGAGTGCTATCTGAGGAGTAACTGGCTGACTGGAGATGTGGGTTCTGTGACCGTTCCAGCTACTCATTAACAGCACATACATTTGGGCTTAGTGTTTAACAGTTTGCATTTTCTTTTCTGAAAGAAGTAAAACAACTTTCTATGTTAATCATCTGTTTTTTGAGTATTTGCTCCTAATACAGACTTTTTAAAAAATTATTTGCTTATTTTTGTAATACCAGAGATTAAACAGGGCTTTGTGCATTCAAAAAAAGACTACCAACCAAACCACATCTCCGACCACAAACCCAAACACTGAACATGAGGTGAAGAAGTAGCAAACACTTACCTACATTTGAGAGACTAAGTATGATCTTCAGCACGAAGGGAGGGAGGGAGGGAGGCAGAGAATGAAAGAGGGAAAGAACCTGAATACTGAGTGCCTACACCATGAAGGTGAAACCAAATCACCAATGATGAGATCCAGCCGCAGCTGACTAGGACTCGCCGCCTACTTCTGGGGCCAGCCTTCTGCAGACAGAGGAAGTACCTAGAGGTTTTTAGCTGTCTGCCTTACAGTCAGCCCCAGGCGTTGGTAATCCGATCCCCTCTAATTTGTTGGCAAGCCACTATGCCATATACCGCATGTATCCCAAGAGTGACACTGGTGGTGGCTGTCGTGACTGGGAGAGCACAGACAGGCTCTCATTCATATGCACTTGTCAATCACCCTCAGCACCAGTGACTCTGGAATTGAACTCTCTGTACCAGGAACCGAGTTTGTGGCATTAAGATACGGACCTGTCCCATTGCTGAAGTGAGGGATTTTGTCCTGCTTCTCTCTAAGTCACAGGGCAGTGATTGTTGTCACAGGAACACCCCCAGGCTCTTTCAATCGCAAAGAAACAAAACACATTCTTCACTGCCACTCATTATTTCCAGAAATTGTTGCTCCAAAGGAACTCACTTGTGTGGCTGTATTGTCACCTGCATCACCGCATCCTGGTACCAGCTGCCCTTTTTTTTTTTTTTGCAAACAGTAGAGAGTTGAGAACTCAAAAGTCCTCTACACACCTTCCTTTATCCCTGACCTCCTCTAGAATTGCTCTCTATTATATGTTTTTGTTTGTTTGTTTGTTTTGGAAATGGGTCTCAGTTAGCTCAGGCTGGCCTTGAACTCGCTATGTAACTGAGGTAGTCATCCCTGCCTGATCCTCTCTTCTCTAGTTTCCCAAGTACTGGGATTGCAAGCGTTTATCAACACTGTTGGCCACACACGTGTAGGATTCCTGCAATGTGTTTTGAAAACCAGCTAGTCCAGAATCTTTTGCACCCTGTTAGAGATGCATTTCCTGAGCTCCGTGGATGGAGGAAGGAGTGACAGCTCCCGCTGGAGGGCCCGGAGTCCGCACTTTTGCAGTCATATGGACTGCTACTGATTGTCCTCAGTATAAGTGATTCGGGACTTGGATTTTCTCCACCAGGAACTGGGTTGGTGACTTTAGGGTATGGAGCTGTTCTCCCTCTAGCTGTACGGTCTTTGGAGCTGAAATGAAGGACCTGAGTTTTGGGCAAGCATTTGATATCTCGATGCCTTTTTTTTTTTCATGAGTACTCGAGACAGCAGCTCAATGTTTGTCTGGGCCATGGTTAGACGGTGACACAGCATTTCAAATGCAGATTCTTGTTCTTTCACCAAGTATTGTATCAACCCAGTGGGGTTGGCAGGATTACCACTCTTGAAGATGAGGAAATTTAGTCTCAGCAAGGTTGGGTACTTGGTCAAGAGTCACGCAAGATAGTGGAAATATAATCCACATTGATGTTACTCAAATCATCAGTGATGCTTAAAACACTGGTGGAAATCTGTCCAGAATTAACACAAGCACAAAGCGACCCGAAGGGGTGCGAGCAGACCCCACACACTGGGAAGTGTTGAGTGTGGTTGTTGGCATCTGCCCAGAACTGAGGAAGGCAGGCAAAATGGCTATAACTCCTCTGCCTTTGTTACATGGTTTCTGATGCTCCAAATTTGCCACTCCCTGGACATGCTGCCAGGGGAGGTCCCGCTCCTGACAGTGGATTCTGGACTGTTGGCGGGTTGCTTCTATGGAGCGCAGTGGAGGTTGGAGGACCTCTGCTTTTCTCAGGAGTCCGGTTAGAGTTCCTCCCCATGAGCACCCACCCGCTGTAGATAGAGTCTACTCCTGTGTTCAGTGGGTGCCAGAACCATAGCTACACCTTGGGAAATAAACCCTGGCAGGCTGCGAGCTGCTGCCATCTGCCTGAGGCCACACTAAACCACATATCTATCTCACAGAGAAAAGGCAAGGAGTCTTTTAAAAGGTCTCTTCGGGGCTGCTATGATCATTTATTGTGACACACACCCATTATCTCAGTGCACAGGGAACTGAGGAAGGAGGATTGCCTCAAGTTTTGGGCTAGCCTGGACTGCATGATAAGACAGTGGAGGGAGGGCTATCTTTCTCATTTTCTGTTACTCTGCCGGGACTGTTTGCTTTACCCTTGGGGCAGAAAGGCAGAGAGACCCTTGTTCTTACTAGGACTGAGAAAGGTTTTGATAGGGGATAAAGCTATTCAGAATGCACAATAAGAGATTTTTAAGTTTATTTATTTTCTTAAAAAAAAAAAAAACCTGTCTTCATATTTTACATACCAATCCCAGTTCCTACTTCCTTCCCTCTTCTCTCCCCCCCGACCCGTTCCCTCAACATTTACACACACACACACACACACACACCTCCCATCCACTCCTCAGAGAGGGTAAGGCTTCCCATTGAGAATCAACAAAGTCTAGACATTGTTTTGAGGCAGGACCAAGTCTCCCACACACACACCCTACTTTATCTAGGCTGAGCAAGGTATCCTTCCAAAAAGAATGGGTCCAAAAAGTCAGTACAAGCAGTAGGGATAAATCCTGGTCTCACTGCCAGTGACCCCACAGTCTGATCCAGCCATACAACTGTTACCCACATTCAGTTTGACCCTGTGCTGGTTCCTTTTCTGTCAGGCCAAGTTGGTGGGCTCCCATTAGCTCAGGTAGACTGTTTCAGTGGGTGACCCCATCATGGTCTTGACCTCTTTGCTCATATTCTCACTCCTTCCACTCTTGGACTGGACTTTGGGAGCTCAGCCCAGTGCTCCATTGTGGATCGCTCCCTCTGTTTCCATCAGTTGCTGGATGAAGGTTCTGTGGTGACATTTAAGATAGTGATCAATCTGACCACAGGGCAAGGCCAGTTCAGGCACCCTCTCCACTATTGCTTAGGGTCTTAGCTGGGGTCATCGTTGTGGATTCCTGGGAATTTTTCTAGTGCCAGGTTTATTGCTAGCCCCATAAAAGCCCCCTCAATCAAGATATCTCTTTCCTTGCTCTCCATCTCTGTCCTTCCCCATCTCGACTATCCCTTTACCTCAAGTCCTCCTCTCCCTCCCCTCCTCCCTTCCTCCTCCCTTTCTGCTCTCTCTTCTCCCTACACCCTCCTGCTCCCAATTTTCTCAGGAGATCTTGTCTATTTCCCCTTCCCAGGGGGATCTATATATGTTTCTCTTGGGGTTCTCTTGTTACTGAGCTTCTCTGGGGTCACGGACTATGGGTACATTAACCTTTGCTTTACAGCTAATACCCATTTGTGAGTGAGTACATAACATGCTTGTCTTTCTGGGTCTGGGTTACCTCACTCAGGATGTTTTTTTTCTAGTTCCATCCATTTGCATGTAAATTTCAAGATGTCTTTTTTTTTTTTACTGCTGAGTAATACTTCATACTCATAAAATCCATCAAGATGAAGTCTCAATTCTGAACATCTATGTCCCAAATACAAATTCTATTTTTTAAGTGAACAAAATGCAAGCGCCCACTTGATGAAAATGAAATAGAATAAAACAAAAAGTGCATCTAAAAGCTTAAAGATCATCTACATACACACTGGCATGGGGAAAAGGCCAGAAGGATATAGAGCTAGCAGTTATTATCAGTACACGGTGCCTATGACGTGGCTTCGTTTTGTAATCAAATTCATTAAGTCATAGTTCACCTTTGACTTTAAAAAATGCACCCATTTTCCCATGCTGCTTAAAGTATTTCACAAACGGATCATCCTGAAGACACCAAGAATTTTCTCTGAACTGCCACACAGTCCCCCCTCCTCATGAAGAGGCCCTGCTGCTGCCTCCATTCCCAAGATTTTTGCCCGCAGAAACTTCTTCCATTAACAAAATCATTTATCATCTTGACTAGTTCACTTCTTACACTTAGTATAATGTTTTCAAATTTGCCTTACGTCGTCTTGTTTTTCTGGCTGAGTAGTATTCCATTGTATGGAGCCTGCTCCTGTGGGACTCATGCCTTCCCCTGTTGATAGGCGTTTAGGTTGTTCCTAAGTTTGGATTATCATGAATAAAGCCACTGTCAGCACATGACAATGTACGACTTTGTGTGGCTGTGTTTACACTTCTCTAGGGTAAACGCCCCCCCCCCTTGTCTTTCCTTTAGTTTCTTTAATGTTTCCTCAATAAACATATAACAATGACAACAAATATCAAGAATAAGGAAGACCTGGGCCGTGTCTAGGAGTTTTAACCTAAGTTGGCAAAGACTGCTTTCATCAATATATATTGGTCATGGCTGCCTTGATTCCAGACAACACATCCAACTTGTGCTTGGTAAAAATTTACAGCACATTGAGCTGAGAAAGCAGAAGGTGACCTTTGACTCTGGCATCAGAAACAACAAACTAGTGTAACTCCCGTGACAGGTCAGCTAGTGGCAGCATTCAACATACCTGGACCCTGCAAGCCATCCACTTAGTTTTCATAATGCAATATTCCCCATGAAGGCCCCGGTAATATATAGGTCAGTGTCGTGTCTAGAGAAAATGTCTTGGGACATACCAAAATCCCTGTCCATGGGACTCTAGGTAAATGAGTTGTGGTATGGTCATTCATTCACTGGACTGTTATAAGGTATTTAAAAGGGGAAAGATGAATTTTCACGTGAGAACAGGGTGTGAAGTGGTCTGAGCAGACCCGTGACTCTCGTGTCAGTGGGACCTACATCATCCAGTTCACTATTATGAGTTGAAAATATTTAGGGGAAATTGTGTCCTGCTAAACATGTATTGAATTTTTCCTTCTTATCCCCCCAAGCACTACAGCAAGGACTTAACATGGTATTTACATGTATTGCGTACTGTGAACAGTTAGAGGTGGTTTTAAAAGAGGATTGAGTGGATTTATGTTAATGAAGCTCCATTTTATGCAAAATACTTGAGCACTGCAGGTTTGGGCAGGAATCAGTGGACCTGTGTTTTTTCTTTATATGTGTGAAATATCTGTGGACAGTTTCCCTATAACCTTCCAGAAAACCTTCTGGAAAGGCAAACGTTAGAACTGGATCGTGGGCAAGCAATGCTGCTTTCTCCCCCGAACCTCCTTGACACACTCCCAAACGTTCTTTATCACACATATCTGTTTATATGTTAAATAATTTTATTGATTTTAGCCCAAAAGGAGGGAACATTCCTGTTTAACCCACTTTGCTGTCATCAATGCCATGAATATTATTTTCCAAGCCAGAGCTCACAGGCCTCTGAACTGGCTAAACCCAAGCCACCCAGCCACTACTGACCTCTGTAACTGGAGACTGTGGCCATTGCAATCTGCATAAATATAACCACAGCCAAGGTGTGGCTCCTTGTTTCCAATGAAGGGGATTATTTGTATTCTACAGGCCTCTCTGATTGTGGCCTTGACCAACCCTAAAATATCTTTCAACAGCAAATCACCAGCAGCCAACCCCATGACCTTTGGAAAATGAATTTGCTTGCCGTTGGGCCGGCCCCAGCTCTATTGCCCAACTAAAATGTCAATTAGATCACCGCTGGATATCGCTTTGTCTGCTTAAGTATATTCGGCCCACAGACCCATAAATGGTAAATGTTTGCTTACATCTTTCTAAGAAAAGAAACCACACCAAAGTTCTGCATGTGTCCCTGGCTCTGTGTGGCTCTTGGGGGCAGGTGGAATCAGCTCATTGACTTATGGGGAAATACACACACTGAGCCATCAGGCATATTCGACATAGCAGGCTGAATAGATGTGGGCATGAAGGCTTCTGGCTGACAGGATGTCTCCTCAACTCATAGCCGCTTTCATACCAAAGCAAGACAATGAAGGGGTGGCATGACTTCCTTTTAGGAGATCTACGGGCATTATAGACAAAACCAGTGTGGGAGAGGTGTAGCTAAGTGGTGAACTTCCAGCTTACAGCACTAACAGTAAAGAGGCCAACACTGATCTTAGCTGATTCTGCCAGCTTATGGCATTTTTATACTCAGATTTTTGGACAGGGGTTGGAACACAAAGAGTTTTCTAAGATTTTCTTTAAGCCGAAGCCTCCATTCCTTTAATCTGCCCTTTCTCTCCTGTGCCCTATCTTAAATATTTCGAGGAATCCTTTACCCCAATGTCAGCCATGGGCATGTTGTCCAACCAATGAGAAATAATAGAGCACAGAAACCAAATTCACTCCTGCAGCTTCACTGGGTGGGAAGTGGAGTAGGGATCTCTTTGAGGTCCATCTTCCATCTTGCTGCTGCTCACCAGACACCAATGCTCCTGATCCAGGGGTTCTCACTTTGTTGAGTAATTCACCATGCGCCTTGAGCCTGGATGGTCCACTAGACTTCCTTGAACAGACTAGCTATACCCTACATTGTCTTAAAGGGCGGCTGCCACTCAACTTCTCTTTGGGTTCTTTGTGTTGTTGCTTCACAATGTTTGGACAGTTCCAGCAATTTGAATAGCCCTTGGTGTAGCAGCCAAGGATGTAACTCCATGGTAGATCCCCAGCATTGGGAGAGAGAGAAAAATCAGGTTAGAGGTGTGGCTCAATGGTAGAGCACCTACCTAGCACACAGAAGGCCTTAGCTTTGGTCCCCAGCATCCCTCCCTCCCTCCCTCCCTCCCTCCCTCCCTCCCTCCCTCCCTCCTTCTCCCTCTCCCTCTCTCTCTCTCATATACACACACACATAAAGATGGACCCTGCATTAAGAAGTACAGCGGAGATGTACTGTGCAGATTTTCTTAGTTGTCCTGCAGAAGACGAATTATCCTGATGAGCTCCCAATCCAAGACCCTTTTCTGGAATTAGTTCCTTAATGCAATTAGATTTCCAAAAATGATTTTCTTCCTTTGCTGTTTTACTGCTGAAGTGGGCATGGGAAGAGCTTTTATGGTAAGTGACTTGGCAAGCCAACGGTTTCTTTACTGCCGCCAGCCCTTCTGCCTATTGCATTGTGGGGCTTGGAATTCACCTCCCTCTACTGACTCATAGACCTAACAAGCTAGAAAGGGGCTTAAGAAATGAACCACATGGTCCAAATCTCTCCTTTTACAAGCTGGAGATTAAATTTGCCCAGGACTATTCGGACGGTCAGCAAGAACCGTGCCAAACTGAGACTTTGTTTGTTTCCTCCTCTTAACTCATAAAAGTGACAGACCGGTGACACAGGGAGGCCAATGGCCTTGAGAGTTATTAGTTAGTTATTACTGATGGCCTCACAGAAGTGAAGAGCCTGGAATGCTGTGCCGGGAGATGGTGGGAAGCTTCAGGAGTTGCCAGGAAGCTTCATGAGTCTCCAGGAGAGAAGCGGTTCGTTGGGGAGAGTGGGTCACAGCTTTTATTGGGGTTTCCACTGAAAGACTAGGCCAGGCAGGGAAACAGTCCAGAACTGTACAGTTTGGATCATTTCGGTAGGAATATGGCAATGCGGGGCTGGCACTAGATGTATGATACCTGGCCCAGGGCTGGTTTGGAAAAGAGGAGGTACTGGCTTTTGTGAGAGAACTGATTGCGAGCATAGGCTCACAATGGGTTGGTTGGTTTATGAACAATGGCCTCAACCTCGGCTGGTTTACTGCCCCTAGGAATTAAATAGTTCCACGAGGGGCATTCTCCCTGCCAGCAAGCCTCCCCTTTGTAACATGAAGCCATCGTAAGACACAAGAAATAAAAAACATATTATCATCTCTTTAAGTTCCTGGGAGTCCTCAATTCCTACCCTCGGAGCCCCCGCATCTGACCATATTGAAGCCCAAATTAAATTGAAAAATCCAAGCATACCCAAATTCTATGGCATTTCAGACTTGTTGTTACCGGTTATCATCGTATACAGCCTTATTTTTTCTCCACAGTTTATTACGTGCCACACCCCCTCTTCCCCCAGATGGTATGATTAGAGATTAAGAACCCCGGCCTGACTTCCCTATTGAATGCCATCTTAAGATTTTTAGATAGTCTGTCCCTTCTTTTGAGCCGCACATTTCCTTTGGAAATCCTGGACTCAGAACCAATCTGGTTGCACCCGACACCATTATACTGAGTCTGCTGCCACAATCACCCACAGGGCTGGAGTCTTCTTTAGCAGTGCTGAAGTCCGTATTAATGGAAGGAGAACTGTTTTTCTAGTTAGTCCTCCATCAGTATGCAGAGTACCTGAGACACATAACTCACAAAGAGAAAATGTTTATTCTAGCTGATGGTTCCAGCACTCTCTTCCCAAGATGGAGTAGTTCCATTACTTTCGGCCTCTGGTGAAGGCAACACATTGTGGTAGGAACAGGGCAAAGCAAATGACTTTCCTCTCAAGCCAGGAAGTGGGAAAGACACTGTAGAAAGAGTTCAGGGCCCCTCAAGTCCCTTTGAGGGACTGCCCTCGGCGACCTAATGGCCACCCACTAGACCCTACCTCCTAAAGTTTCCATCACCTCCCAACAGTGTCACCCTAGAAACCAAGACTAAATACACGGATAGATGTTTGGGAAGTGCTCATCCAGACCACAGCCCTGGAATGACCTAAAAGCAGACAGGTAAGTGGGTAGCTAGGCAGGGATGTTTCCTAAGAAATCTCCCCATTGTAGGTGAGACCCAGACTCAGGAAGTAAACCCGAGGACAGTCAGTCCTTAGGAAAAGGAAACATAAAAATTCTGTCCTATCTCCTCCTACCTTAAGCCCCCTCCAAAACCAAAAATATCATCTCCTGCACACCTTCCGGATTCCTTTGGGAATATGCTAGCCAAGTAAGATGACCGGAGCAGTCAGATCTCAAGTTGGGCAAATACAGAGACAGCACCTTCAGTCTCCCTGAAAAGTAGTTGTCAGAAAGCTGCCATTCATTCGGGGTCTCTGAGCGCTCTGTCAAGCTTTAACTTGATTAAAATTGAAAACCACATTGCTTGAAAACCAAACGTGAAATCGAAATCTCTTTACTCGGCGCTCTTACGTTCCAAAGCCGGGCTTATGGATTATCCTGTTAATTTATGCCATCTTTGCGCCATACATTAATTTTGAATATATTTGTTGAAAATTTCCTGTAGCTTGCATTTATGGTTGTCAAAGGGGCTTTTATCTTGAAAAAAATGGTGCTGGTTTTAATTACAATTCTAAATAGCTTCATAACCGTCGTGAACCCCCGGATTTACATCATCTCCATGACAGCCGCGCAATTCCCGCTTTATTGATTTTGTCATTTGCTTCATTACAGTTAATGCAGGCCCTTTGTACAGAGACAATTCTGGGCTGCTCTCTTCTTGGAGGGGTTGGTATAGAACATCTTGATGGACACAGGCCCCATCCCCCACCCACTGCCTCCACCACAATGCTGACCCAAGGGAAAAAAATCAGGCCGGGAGACGTTTCCAAAGTGGCTATCTATCACAGGCAAAGGAAATGTTAGCTCTGATTATCCAACCCTTTCCTCTGATCGGATGCCTTCATACTTGTCCGTTTGTAAGTGGGGGCACCCTCAGCCTCATTTACCATCTGTTTAGAGAGAACTCACAGTTGTGATCACCCCCTTGCTCCCAGCCCAGACAGAGGCCTAGAAACCAGTGCAGGTGGGGGCAGGAGACTAATCTCAGTATGTAAATGCCCAGGAAAGCAAGTGAGTTAGCCAGAGTGGAAATGGAAGCCTCAGGCGATGAACTTGAACAAGAAGGAAACAGAATTGGGGACATTGAGTTTAAGAAGAAGCTGCATGTCTGTTTGGAGCCATCACCCGTGAGTTTCTGAATGCCAGGGACAGTTAAGGCCACTAAAGAGCTTCTGGGAACCCAGTAAATAAGGGAAGCCCCTTGAGGGATACCAAGGCTGGGGTGCTGTATAATGTAACTTCTCACTTTTGATCCCGAAACGGGGATTTTTCTTTCCCAGCTTCTGCTTGAAACAGCCTGCTCTTCCGTAATGAAGACTCGTAAGGGAGCTCACCTCTGGCTAGGGTGTGAGAGTGGGGTGAACTTTCCAGAAAGCAGTGTGAGTCTAAGTGCTTTTCAGATGAGGGACAGAGGAATCCTTGAGGGATGAATGTCAAGCTTGATGACTTTTCTTGTGGCATCTCCAGAACTTTTCAGTGGATCAGTGGGCTTGAGGGTGTCACCTAAAGTGGATTTCTCTCTCTTATAATCTTTTTCTCTCCATCTGATGGATGGAGTCCAGCCTCAGCTTCCTAAAACACGCTGACATACTGCATGGCATTCCAGCTGTGGGTGCTCTTCTAAAGCCTTCCCTATGTCTCACGGGAGGAAGAAACACTGCTCCTGAGACATGGGGGAGCTGGACAGGGAGGTTTTTCAAGGACGAGAATAGAAGGAGCCACAGTAGCCCGGCCACTTGTTCGGAACCCCCAGAAGCACGCAGAAGCGTGAAAGCTGCTCTCGTCCTCACTAGAATTCCAACAGGTGCTGTGTACGCTTCCAGGCTGTGTCCTTTTCCAGTGAGCAATTTGGAAAACCTTAATACCACATCTGTTTATGCTTCTGTTCTCATACGACCTACCATTCAGTCCTCCGAGACACTGAAGCACCCTGGGCCTCCCTGTTCCAAACAGGAGGAAGCTCACACTTTCATTCTCAACACGCTGCATTAAAAATAAGACCTAGCTCATCATATCCAATAGCAGAGCTAAAACACCCTCAGGTGCACACTGGGGCTTGGGTGGGAATTCGGCGTCCCATAACGTCACTTCTCTAGGGGCCCCAGAACTCATCCATCTCATGCCTTTGCTTACTGAGAAGTAAAGCCATGAGCCAGCCAGGCAAAAGATCCTGGCCACCTGATTCTTCAGCAAACTGCCTGTTTGTAGGCTGGTTTGGTTTTTTTCCAGTAAACACTATCATTTTAGCAACTTGAGTGTTGGCACTGCACCCTCCTGGGCAGTACCTTCTTGTCCCCAGTTCTTAAACGCCTGCAATGGTCTCCTTGCCCTTGTCTAGACTCATAATTCCTTCAGTCCTGCAGTGGCTTCAGGAAAAACTCTAATCATAGCCACATGTGGAATCAGCCCCCACTGGAGTGAGGGTCCCCAAGAAGAAACCATCTCATATAGCATTATGGTTGCCAGTTCCTTCTCCTCTTTGTTTCTCTTCCCCTTCCTTCTATTTCAACATAAAAAGAAAAAAAAAACTCTCAGCTCAGTGACACTATTGTGGCATTTCCTGAGTCCTGGAGAACAGTGGTGACAGACAGCCTGAGGGGAAGGACCTGTCACTTTCCTTCAGCCTGTATGCCATCCTCCCCAGTAGTCACACTCATAAGCTCCTAGTCACTCAGACCAAGGGCTATGTAGAGAAGGATGTCTAGTACTTGGTGCTTCTCACTCTGCCCCATAGTCACCACCTCCAGGCCGCTGTCTGTCTTCTCAGAGGAAGGAAGCAAAGAGCCAGCCTGTACAAAGGCAGAGCAGCTGCATCTGAAATACAGATGCAATCTGCTGAGTTCTCTCTGTGCTGGACTCCACTGGCTGGAGGGATGGAGAGGGGAGGCAGCCGTGTGGAAAGTGCCAGGCAGTAGCTGGTCCACACACTTGATGTTACACTGCAGAGCCTAGCAAGCAGTATTCTGCCCTCCCATCAAGTCTCTGTGTATACAGTTCTCTCCTGAGTGCAGAGGGACTGGCAGTGTCCCCAGAGCAAGCTGAGAAGAAAGAAGTTTAAAAATTGCTTATAAATAAACCCCCCAAAGTAGGTAGGTTAAATCCCCTCCCCGTATTTCTCTCCTGGCGTGCTAACATAATTTCTCTGATCTTGTGTGCTAACACAATTCTGCTCACACCCAGGCAGAGAGGGTTTGCTGTCTTATTGCACGCAGTCAAAGGCCTGCCCCAGGCTCCCCTCCATCTCCATACGATATTGTTACAGGGAAATAACCCTTGCATAGTGTGATGTTCTAACAGCGCTCCTCCTTGCCGTGGAAAGAGTGAGCTTCTCTCTTCTTAAGTCGCTGTCTCTTTTCTCCTGGCACAAGGTAAAATTTACGCATACATAGAATTCAACTTTATATATATATAAACACATGAAAGTTTACTGTATGCCTGAGGCATGGAATATTAGCTTCTACATTAACCACTTAAGGATTGTACAACTGGGCTGGTGAGATGGCTCAGCAGGTAAAGGTTCTTGTCATAAAGCCTGATGACCTGAGTGTGATGATTCCCAGGATCCAGACAGTGGAAGGAAAGAACCGATTTTCACGTTGTCCTCTGATACCCACAGTACACACACTGACTAAGTAAGTCAATAAATAAGAAAACGAATACACATTTAGCGAGTGTAAAACTCTGTATATTTTTACTTAGTATATTTACAAATAATATACAACAATCACCTCTCTCTAATTCCAAACACATCCATCCCCTTGAAGGGAAACCCTCGACCTTTCACTTCCCATCTCGTTATTATTGCTCCAGCTTCTGAATCTTGCTAATCTGCTTTCTGATTCTTTGGGTTTGCCTAGTCCTTGGCATGTCGCGTTCGTGGAACCAAACGATACAGTTTTCATGTCTGACTACTTGTCTTCTGTAAATAATCTTCCAAGTTCACCCATGCTGCAGCATGCACTACTGCCTTATCCCTGTTTTAAATGGCCGTGGTGTGCATACCACAGTGTGTTTATCCATCCATCTCTTGGCGGAGGTGTGGTCTGTTTCTGCATTCTGGGTGTCGTGCTGCAGTGGACAGGTCTTTGAACACCTGTTTTTCCCTTCTTTTGGCTGGGGATAGACTCTGTGGGTCAGGTGGCAGTGGATTGCTATCTTTAGAAGGCCACCATTCTGTTCCCATCTCAGCCGCACCGTCTTGCTCTCCTATCCACAGTATAGCTGGGTTCCAGTGTTTCCACATCCTGGCCAAGCACTCGTGGCTTCCCCTTCGCTTTCACGATAGCGGTCTTAGTGGTGGGAAGCAGCATCTCCCGTGAACCCCAAGATTTGTACCAAGCCCCTGACTTAGGCCAGCCACTGTAACTCTGCTACAGGTAGGACAGGCGCTGTTGCCAAGGAATCTAAACATTATTCCTTAAAGGTAATAGTAAATAAAACTAAGCGGGCCTTTTTCTGGAGTGTTTCAGTTCAACACAGTAGCTTGATTGAATGTAGTTATCAGCGCCTCCCACACGGCTGAGTTTCCACGACACTTTTTCCACAGTTAATTACAGAGGCCCTGATGTCCCCTTACACCGAGCTTACAAGACATACTTTAATTGGCTTCTGCTGCCACAAAGATGCCTTGCTAATGGTCACTGACCCCCCCCCCCCCAATATCCTAGTACACGATGTAGCGAGAGCTGTTTGGCAATTTCAGTACCTGTGGCTTGTGCATACTTGGAAGACAAATGTGCAGCCCCCCACAGGGAGGGCATGCACAGAAAATACTGATTGGAATCTTAGCAATTTACAACTTACCATGTGACAAGTGAGGGGGGGGCACACCAACTGTTTCTCTGAGTGTGTCATACACCCACCCAAGAAAATGCTCAGCTTTCCTGGGCTGACTGGAAAGTTACTGCCTGTTTGGTCCCAGCAGGTCACCTCACCTGGAATTGCAGCATAGCACTGTCCTGATCCTCAGCACAGCAAAACTAAAAGTTTCTATCCAGGGGTCTAATTGAGGGACCCAAAGGGCTGAGTGGGAGGATACTGCTGGAACAGGGGGCCTCCCTCTTGTACCATCTTTTGGATAATGGTGCTTGTGGGCCAGTGAAAGTAACTGGGTTCCGTGACAAAAGACAGACCTGGCTTTTCCCATCAGTCTCTTCTCGGCCTTCAGTAACAGAGGCCCATATAGTCATGATAAAGCCTCCCAAACTTTGCACTTTGAACGTTGCAGGTGATGTGGAATGGCATGCTAGGTAAAGCCTGAGACTCGTGGATCAGGAAGGCCAGGTTGTGCTTCTTAATGCTGCTACATAGCATCATGAATCCTCATTTTACCTGTGTGTTCACAAGTAGCTCCACTGCTGTAAAAATCAACCTTTGAATGAAGGGATGAAATGGTCATAGGACTAAGGTTTATTTCGCCTTGGTTTGTATACAATTTTATAAGAGGACGTCCTTGATGGACGCTTCACAAACAGAGGAGGCCACAAGGACCAACATAAGCTAGACACAAAAACGTGGTGTGCTCAGATAGCATACGAGGGAGAGAGCAGTGCCGTGTGACAGACTCGACACCGTGTCCAGGTAAGCAGCTCACTTCTAGTCTTCAGGAGTGTGGACACACCTGGGTCCCAAAGCAAGTTCAGGGACATTACCCTCACTACCACATTCCTCTTCTGTAGAACAGGGGTTGCTGTGATCTAAGATGCTTGGGTTAGTGCTTGATTCTTAAGAAGGCTATATGCCATTACCGTGATTGTAGTGGCCATGCTGTATATAATATGGGTTACAGAGAGTCAAAGGGTACAGACTAAAGAATACTAAGATTAAGAAATGAAATACGTGGGCTGGAGCAGTGGCTTAGCAGTTAACTGCACTGGATGTTAATGCATGGATTAGGTTTACACATCAGGCGGCTTCCAACCACATGTAGCAATGACTCCAGGGGTTCTGACACCATCTTCTGACTTCCAGGCACCCACCATGCACATGACACACGGACAGACAAACAGGTATGCACACACACGTAATCATAAATAAAAGGGAAAAAACTACATACCATCGATGGTGTGACCTTGGACTGCTCTGAGTGCTCAGTATATTACTTGATTGATAATTAATTAGAAATAACCATTAACAAATGAAGTCAAACTTTGCAATCACCCTCCTCTAGAAGATCTCCCCCATGAGATTCCAAGTATGTCACCATATTGGGATCATTTTCTTGTGAGAGAAAATGTGCATTTTCTTTGATGTAAGTTTTTAGTGGCTTCTTGAATTTCAATCTCCTAGTGACTGGAGAAGTTAGAAGAACCCGTGGGTCTGAACTGCTGCCCTTGTTCCAGAAAGAATATATTGAATATCTCAAATAATAGATTCTTCAGGCTGGGACGGGAAAGGAAGGGATAAACGGATATGCTGGATGGCAAAGGAGGCTGAGTAAAATGAACAGGATTTTCCCCTTTAAGAACTCATAAGAAATCAATCTCCAGACACACAACTTCAGAGCAGAAAGAGACCTTAGAGATTATACAAGAAAAAAAAAATGGGTTCCTTTATTTAATAACATTAGTTTTAAAGCAAATAAAATTAAATAGCTTCAGAAATATATTTCCAGCGTATACACATTTCATTACTTTAATTCTCACGATGGCCTTTTGGCTGAACACTGTTGTCTCCATCTCTGAGAAACTGAAATTGGAGGACACTAATGACAATCACTTAGTTTCCACGGCTAGAAGTCACATGAACTGTGACTTTGCATTATATATACACGTGTGTGTGTGTGTGTGTGTGTGTGTTATCAAACATTGATAACTCACAAGGGGTTTGTTAGGATGAGTTAGTAAACTCAGATTTTCTAGATGAGCAATCGTTCTTAAGCACTCTTTGAGGGTCTAAGGAACTCAAAGCACTGTCGGGGACAGATCCTCAAGCTGTGGTGACTGACGCCTGCCTTCAACCCTGAGTTATGACACCTACGATCCAACCTCTCCTGTGGACACCCAGTGAGAAAGAAATACCTCCACCCTGGCTCAGCTTGTTGGCTATAGGCATGGGCTGTATCTGTTCCCTGGTGTTCAAAATGAAATTTTTCTGAAACCCCCGTGGGATGAAAAACACTGTCCGACTGCCTCACTAGAGTTTGTGCTGGTCACTTTAGAAGGAGTGAAGACAGTATAACAAAATAATTTGTTATTCTGTTAGCGGGTATAACTTCATGCCTTTCGTCTCCCCGTTTCTCACCCCTCCCTCTGTCCTGTGCCTTTGCTGAGGACGAACCACAGATGGTTATCTCTCAGGAGTGTAACTAGGGAAACCACAGACCTGCCCCAATCGCTATGGAGACAGCCATTTATTTGTCCAGCCTCTGAGTAGTCATGACATCAGCAAGGCCAGGGAGTAAAACAGGATAACATACGTCTTACAAAGAAATTCAAATTCCCAGTAAGGCCGAGAGTGCACAGTGGAAAAATTCGTGTATTTCAGGTGCCCACCACCCTCACCTACCAGTTTTAGCTGTACAAAGCTCACTTTGCAGAACGGAGTGAGGAGACTTTTAGGACCAGTATAACCAGAAGCAAGCTTGTAAATCCAAAGACATCTGAAGCTTTAGAACCAAGCGAGAGTATGGTGCCCTGGAAATTAATCTGATGGACTCCGCCCCAGAACACAAAGGTCTGGATAGCCATCACCCAGATGCCTACAGAGTGTCTTCATAGTTTGCCAAGGGATGATGAGTTTTCCCAGAATAGGACAGATAAAGTCACAGGCAAACCGTAATGCCACGGTGGCTTGGTCAGCCTTTGGTCCTGATACAAAAGTGGCCACAGGATCTGAAGCTGACTTGAAACGTGAGCCTTAAAAAATTTGTAAACAGTAACCAAGCTTTGTTTGGTCCCTTGATCTAAACAATCAAATGAAGCGTTCTCGTTGTAAGCATGGGTCATTTTATATGATGTACTTTCTATGTATTTTATTGTTGTTTCTTATTTGCCTAGAGATGCCAGGATTTGTTTAAACATCAAATATAATGTGTCCGAATGAAACAGGAGCGCTGCCTCTTCCCCTAGTGTTCCCTTGGTGCTACAATGGTTCGCAGGATCCTCCACTTGGATATTTCCATGTAAATGTGCTTGTCAAACACCCCAGTACGAGAAGGTTCCAAACACAGAAGTGGAGTTATTGATATTTCCCGGCGATGTGTGAGACCCTCTTTATTCTCCAAGGTCGGGTGTGCCTCTTTGTTGCTAGTCCTTCAGCCGTGTTTGCATTATTGCAGAGCTTGCTTCTAGAAGCATCCCCTCAGTGGACGCAGATATTCTCCTGCTGAGAAGTTGCATGTGTTGAACAGCAATATGATATATACTGAGCAAGAGGTTCCACGCTTGCTGTGTAGCAAAGTATGCCTTAACGACGCTTGTTAAAATAGATTTCTGTTCAATATTCAACTGTGTTCCGGGCAGGCTATTGTGATCAGAAGCTTAATTAACCCGACTCTGTCCCTCCCTTTACAAAGTAGGTTTGGTTGGTTGACTTCCCTGGAACGATAGCAATCAGTTTTATAAATAATTTTTGTTAAGTATATTCACATTAAATGTCAGAGGTCCAGTATCACTTTGACTCTTTTGTAAGGTACGCATTCATTTACATGTGTCCGTGAGGGAGATCTTACACCTGTACGTGCGTATGTAGGAGATGCAGGCATAGAGTTGTCAGTTGTGCAGATACTTAAATAATTCATGGATGGGCAAACATATCTCTATGCATGTATGCCTGGGACTAGTGGACAAGTGTACTAAATGTGCAGAATAATGGGTTCCCCTCCTTTTGCGCGTATGAGATGTCATCTTAATGATGAGAAGTAGTGACAATTCATTAACAGATTGTGGCTAAGATCAAGTGTTTGATTTGCCTACAAAGTGTGACCAGTACTCAATTATATCAAGTGTATGCTTTCCTTTGGAGCACATTTTTTCCTTTTGCCAGTTAAAATAACCTTGAGCTTTATATTATGTTTTGAAAGAGCAGCAGACAAAGGTTCCTACAATTTGTTCTTCAGTGATGATTTTTCTGTTAAGATGTCATTTAAGAAAAAAAACAAAAACAGTGCTTCTGTATTTCTTGTTTTCTTTTTAAAGAACAAATAGGTAACACCAAGAAGACAAACAGTGTGTCAAGGTTCTTCCTGTCTGATCCCCAACCTTGGTTTAAGAAAGCAAGATTTCCACATTTTTTTGTTAGTTGTAATATTTTCTCTTAAGTCAAAAAAAAAAAGTACACTTGGAAGATATACATCTACATCCATACACACATTTGAAAACAGATTCACATTCGTATGGATTCTTAGAAAGATGGTTGGTTAGCATACAAAAGCCACAAATAAGGTAACCATCTTTCTATTTGCAAAGTCTCTTTTACACTTCATTCTGCATCCTGGGTACTGAATGCAGTGTGCATTTCTGTTAATGCGCTGTGACTATTCTAGGTTACTCTAGTCCAGGGCCGTGGACTTGTTTAGCTGTCTGCTAGGGTATCCCTTGTGTATTTTGTACAGAAGTCCTTTGCTGATTTTGTATATTTTGTGAAGCTAGTTTTGTTAAGAAAATAGCAAATGGTTTAATCCCAGAGAATGCTCAGCCTCGGCTGCTTCTTGCACGTCACACAAGGAGGACTCTAGCGACCCTCGCTGTAGTTCTGAAGCAGAACACTGCTCCTGCTCCTGCTGCTGCTGCTGTTTGGGGGCCCTGGAGCAATGATGCCTCAGCCATTTGATGAGATGCTGGGACACCCTCCATCCCAACAGCGGGATGAGCCCAGGTGTGCAGACGTTATGTGTACGTAGGGAATTCTGTTGGAAATGCTACTCTTATTCCAAATAGCCAAAGCCTGTTTCAGGAGATTCCCATTTCTCAGGTATTTCTCATGGGAACGCACATGCATCACTGAAGTCTTGGAATTATCTTACTCTTTTTTTTTTCTTCTTACTTTTTGTGAAAGTTTGATGTAGGGTGGATTGGTGTTAATGTTGTAGACCAGCTTTTTCTAGTTCTCACCTCTTTTAAGGATTTACACGTGCTTTGTAAAAATGTTTGAACTGCAAAAGAAATGTTTCTCTCCTGCTTCAATTATGAAAATTGAAACTGCAAACAAAAGAGACGAACTGGGATAATTCGGAGTCTATTACGCTTAAGGTCAGGGATTCTCACAGAAGTGCTGTCGAAGAGATTACCTTCAGTCCCCATTCATGCTGGCTTTCCTTCCTGACTTGTTTATTTTCTCGGACTATGAGAGCACAGTAGTCGGAATATTGCTCTCGGGGAGTCCGCACTTAGTTCTTGTCTGAGGATTTCTTCCTAAATGGGCTCTGGGATCATGTTAGCAGGCATATTGTTTGCTGAAATCGAAGCTTCCTGGGGAAATTAGGGTGGTTAATTTAATATCATCAAATGTTTTGGGGCTTCTCAACTTATTCAGAGACCAAGGAGTGCAAATCAAATTATTCTGTATAAAGTAGAGGACAATAAGTTACCTCCAAAAAGAAAAAGAAAGGGCGGCTTTCGCTCTCCCATCCACTGCCTTCCTAGACTTCCTAAGAAGAGCAGAGAAATCTCATAGTGTCTCCTTCTGGGGATCCCTGCTGGGGGACACACCATGTCTCAGAAAGCCAGGAGGTGCTGAACCCTCGATGGGCTCAGAGGGAAATAATACTTAGGTGTTTTCTCTTGTCATAACAAGGGCCACAGGGCAGCAGCCAGGACCCTGTGACAAATGGCTCAGCACATTCTTCCGTGGACCTGTGCTAAGCACAAGGAGACACTACTTAGCGTCAATGAGAAAGACATTTCTTGCCATCCAAGAAGAATAGGGCAAAGCGTGTCATGCCCAGTTGCTGGGCTCCTTCTGCTCACATTTTTAGAGTTATTTTTGCCCATGCCCCCCTGAGTGATGGTGTGCTTGGCATGGTGCGCACAACAAGCTTTTCTCATTCGTCTTGAAGAGAGTCTTTGATTGAACATTTTTCAAAGGCGTGATACAGACCTTTGACCCAAGTGCTTAAAATACACACCAGCAGCCTCCAGCATACCGAACTCTCCGAAGCAAACTGCTAAATCAAATGCTTTGGCTTCAGCTACCAGAAGGTTCTCTGTGTGTTTATTAGTTCTCTGTTCCAACTCTCACAAAGAAACGCTGAGCTTGCTTTTTTGTTGTGGTTTTTGTTGTTTTGTTTTTTTTTCCCCTTCCCTCTTACGTGCTTTCAGACTTGGATGTCTCTGCGTTGTTATTTTGGGAAGAAAAGGCCATCTGGGAATGGCAAGATGGTTCTCTGGCTAAAGATGCTTGCCACCAAACCTGATGACCAAAGTTCAATCCGTGGAGCTCACGTATTTTGAAGGAGAGATCAGAGTTGCTCAGTTTGTCCTCTGACCTCCACACCCGCTCCCTTGAATAAATAAGTGTAAAAGAAAAGGCATCTGTCTGAAGCAGGCGACTGCTCGTTTTGTTTGAGGACCCAGTGTTTACATGAAACGGGAGTGACTGTGAACTGTTAATTGGGCTTTTTGTGAATCCTCAGCTGCTCGGCTGTACAAAGCCGTACCGGCGGGGAGGTGGAGTCAGCACTGGTTTCCATGTGCCTGGCAAACCCCACAGGCGTGTAGCACCCATGTAGACTTCCTAACAGTGCACCTTGAGCCTGGCCCTTTGACTAGCAAGGTGGGGATAGATACAGGTCCTGTTTGGTTTCTGTACAGTGAGAGAGAAAGGACACCATCTCCATTACAATAAACGTCTCCTGGGCAAGCACGCTTGGGCATAAATATTTTAAATTTTGATACATTTCATATGTGCTAAAGTAAGCTATGAAATACAGCCACAGAGATGCTTACATTCCGTCTCCGTCTTCCCTCTGATGAATAAACAAATAGGTGTCAATGTGTGCATCCCACTGAAAATCCTTAAACATCACACAATTAATAATGTATTTGACCTCTCTGATTTTACCTTAATTGATCATGGTGTCCTCTTCTCCACATCATTTTGTGACCTGGGCTTCAAGGGTCTCATGTAACATTGAGTGCAGATTTTTATAAAACATTAAGCTCCCCTCCCCAGCTTTTCATTCCCTTCCCACCACTCTGTGATAGGATTCCCTCCACTCTTATTTCTACAAATTGTTCTTTTCTCCTGAAAATTACTTTCTTTTTCCCATTTGGGTGGGGATCTGCATGTTTAAAATCTCCTCTTTGGTTACTGATGCCCCCCCAAAAAGAATGGAAAGCACTCCCCAAATCCATCTGCTTGCAGTGTGCTAGCATTGCAAAGCCCTCTCTGGGCTGCACACACACTTGAGCGGGTTCCCCACAAACAGCCATCTTCCTACGCCCCAGACAATCTGATGATTTAGATACTTTTCTACTTAGGCGAATGGTGCGTTTTTGCCGAATTCAGCATGTTCGTTGAACAATTTCTTGGAGCCCAAAGCCAGCCCCGCCGAGTTTCTGCTTGGTAAGGTTTGGTGGCCTTGACGTGGAGCAGTGGTTGTTGATTCATCGGCCTTTTAATTGATGATAAATCTGGGCACTGCGCAGCAAGACTGCCCGAATAGAACCATTGCCCAGAAAGTGGCTGCCCCAGTACAGATCCAAAGGCATCAGCAAAATCGTGTAAAGAACAGCCCCAGAAAGCTGGGGGACTGAAGAACCCTGTAAATCCATGTACGCCAACGTTAGCCAGGACTTGGAACACTAGGTGTAGAACTGGTCAACCTCAAGGATGCTTCTGCTTTCAGAGACCTGTGTCTTGGTTACTTTCAATTCTGGACATAATCGATTTTAAACCTTGCCCCGTGATGACTGTCTGTCTGGGTGATGCGGCTTCATAATGCCACACAGGACCTGAGGCAGCACGGGAACTTACATATTCTTAAGGCTCTCAATCCATATACTTTTGCAATGATCATAATATTCTATCTTCCTTTGTTTAATAAAATAAAATAAAACCCTCTGTGAGAGTTACCCATTGTTACTTTTGGTGTGTTTCGTGGAGAGCTGATTTGGGATATATTAATGGAAGTTACAAATCAAAATACCAGCCATAGGAAATGATCTACCTAAAAAGGACTCATTTTTTCTCGTTTCATATACGTCTCCATGGAAAAAGTTTTAAGTACAGCCACACTTTCAGCTTGCCCCAACAGCGGCGTCCTCTGCAAAGGACTGTAGACTATTGGGTGCTAATAATCATTTTCCGTACGACGTTCTTTTCTGTACATTGCCGTTTTCGGAATTAAATGTATGACATATAGTAGAAGTTGGGTGTGGTCATGGTAATATATACCCTGATTTACTATTTCACAAATGATAAACATTTTTGGGATGTCTGTTGAAGCGGTGTCTGTTGTGTATTACATCTCGACTAAAATCCCTCAGTCCTCAATTGGGATGTCTCTTACTCAAGGCATCTTTTAGAAACGCATTATTTTCCTGCATTTAGGACGGGAAAGGGGAATTAAAAAGGAATCCTAAAAATAGGTGCATTTAATTCTCCCCAATTTAAACGTAAGTGGCGCATCTTTTAGGCAGTAATGCTGTTCTTTTTCCTTCTCCATCACAAACACTTCCATCAATGAATTTCTTTACTGTTGGCGATAGTTAGTGCAGTTTGAGGGAATCTGTATTTATTCAGAAAATGTTCCCATAGAATGACCCACCAGATGGGCCCCATAACAATGCACGGAGACAACAAACCACCACAGACATTTGGTGCTTAGAATAATAAAAAGACTATAAAATTAGATTAGTTGAGTCTAATTTGGAATCGGTATATTCCCCATGCACCCTCACCGCTCTTGGGCAGATAAAGCCTTGAGATTTAGCGCTGTGTCAAAGCAAAGACTGTAAGTTCCAGTAAAAAGGAGACGAGGGAGAGGGGGGAAAAAGCATTCTGGGAGGTCGCGGAGGGCAGAGCAGTGACCTCCAATGATTTACAGGCCTTTAGCTTAATGAAATTGTTTCAGTGACATGACGGTAAGAGCTCGTAATGGATTGGATGCCCTAATGTAATGAAATTACTCCCTTCTGCCTAAAAAAAAAAAATGCGCAATTAATATTTACTGAGACCTGACAGCCTTTGGTGCGCTCGCCTGTGTAGTTCCCTCAGACAGTCAGAGAGAAGAGACGGAGCAGCGTGGCAGACAGGCTGGCTCTGCAGGAGCTCCTGGCAGGGACAAGCAGAGCCTGCAATGGGTGGAGGGACAGGCGCTTGGTGGCCAGGGAAGCCGGCTAGCCGCCCAGCCCCTCGCCGCTGCCCCTGCTCTGCCTTCATGCTCTCCCTTGCTTTCCCACAGGCAACTGGACAATAACCACATCAGCTGCATTGAAGATGGAGCCTTCCGAGCGCTGCGCGATTTGGAGATCCTGTGAGTTAATTTTTGCGATTGCTGCCTTGTGTGTGGGAGAGAGTGTATACATTGTGTGGAGAGAAAAGAGGGGGAGCGTGTGCGCAGCGGGGGGTCCTTCTGGGTTCATTTCTGGGTCTTCTGCTGCAATGCTATTAAAATCAGGCACCGGGAGATCCCTCCGGCTTACCTTGGCCAAAGTGTTTGCCGGCTGCAAAGTGTAATTTCTCACCTCCCACAAACTGGGGTTCCTCAGTCGAGCCGTTTCTCTTATGCTCCCGCTGTATTTGTTGGAGCAGATGGCCAGAATAGCCCCCCATCATCTGTCTGTGTATTCAGGGAGCGGCTGTCTGAGTGTGGGCAAGACAAGGAGACAGGTTACAGGTCTGTGGCCAGTGACAGAGGGGTTATCACCAGAAGGTGAGTCGGAATTAGCCAGAAGCAGGGAGGGACCTTGGCACAGGACAAGGGGGAATGACAGACAGGCTGGTGAGGTCCAGTTATTGCTCCGGCTCCTGAGATCTTATCTCAGGCTTAAATTCAAACTTTAAATAGTAACCTTAAAGTAGTGGGGATGACAAGATGAGGGGAAATGATTCCTCCTTGAAATCCCACCGTGTATACCTTATGTAGAAACACACCACACACACACACACACAAGATTGTCCTCCTGTGTCTTGATTTTCACATGCTGTCACTAAACAAACCTGCTTTCTGGAGAAAAGTCACTGAGGGGTCATGTTGGGGTCGTTCAACTAAAGTTAGATTGTGTTAGAAAACAGCTTGATTGTTTTCTCCAGCAGGTACACTGCTCACTGCCCTTGATTTGGGGAAGCCTGGAGAGGAAGCAATAAAGCACGGTAGAACTTAGGTCAGGGGCTGTGCAATTCAGTCCTTACCCAGCCACTAATTAGCCATGTGACCTTGGGCAAGTCCCTTTGGCTCTCAGAGCCTCAGTGTTCTCTTTCCTAAAATAAAGGAGTTTATTGCTCTCACTTGAGAGTGACTTGCCTTCTCCAAAATCTGCAAAAAAAAAATCATTACAGTTTGGAGTAGTTCTAGCTTCAGAGTGGTGAGAGAATAGGATGAGTTGAGCATCCTTGGGGGTGAAATTACATAGTTAGAGATTTCCTGTGCTGCTTGCAGTGGAAGAATGAATGGTTGGCTAAATGAATGAATGTGTCAGAATATCCCTTTGTACCTAAAGGAGGGTGCATAGTCTGCCTTTTCACCTGGAAGACACCAGCAGTGGGTTGAAAGATCCCCTGCACCTTGCTAGAGAGGAAGGTGATTTTAGGAGGAATCACGGGAAACAGAGGGGATGCTGATGCTGCAAGCTACTCAAAATCGCTTGCTTGCAAGCTGAGGATTCCTGGCATAGAAAAGAAGGGACCCACAGACAGGAGAGGTCAGATTGTCAGTCCTGAGATGGATGGTCTCTCCTCACCCAAACTCTGACCCCGGAACCGGCAACAATTGCATGTCTGTGGGAGAGTGTGCCAGCTCGAATTTAGCAGCCCAAGACTTCTCTTCCTGGGAAACTGGAGTTGAGAAGGGGAGGCATGATTTTCCCTGCCTTCGAAAAAGCCTCTGTAGAAAGGTCTGTTAGGAACCTGTCACCTTTTACTCCTTGCAGGGGAGAATGAGAAAGATGAGAAAATGCCTTCTGAAGAAATAGAAGTCACAGCTGTCACCAAATAGCTGTGATGACCTGTCAGCCCCTTGGTTAGCTCTCTACCAGTGTCATCTGAGGGAGTCTTTGGGGGAAAAGAAGCGTTTAGGATAGGCTCACATTAGTGGGAACTAGGAAGCCATGGACTTGGGTCAAGCTTTGTGACCTGTCACCTTTGAGAAGGGACCACACAGGAGGTCCTGTAAATGTTGTCCTTCCAACATCTTTCTCCCTACTGCACCTTCGTCCAGGTCAAAATTTCTGCCTGGGACATATTTGAACAATTACTCCATTCTCAGAATTTTACAGGGGGAAAAAAGTGATATCCACACATATCAGGTGTTGCAAAGTTAAAATCTAGAAATCCATGGCCAAAATAATAATTAACAGTAATAAAAACTTCTCATTCCTCATCATTGCAGAAGGCCTGCAGGATCTGATTCGTTTATCTTCTCAATTCCAAACAAAGACAGATCAATAGCTTTGTTTTAAAGATGCTCATTTGGCTTCACATGGCTAAGCACTTAAAATTAATCACAATCAGTTATTCCGTGGCTTTTTTAATTTCCAGCAGAGACACAGAGCTTTGAGAACATCCATCTTAATGGTGAGCCATTCTGAAATTGGCTAAAGTTGACATCTCCATTTAAGGAGCCTCTCCTCCCCACCCTAGACCTCTAAAACATCATCTACACATTGACATTTTATAACACATCTCTGTGACCAAAAGTTAGGCACCATAAGGAATCTTGTCAATGAAACAATGAACAGGAACTAAGTGGAGGCATTGCATATTAATAATTTTTTTTAGCTATAAATATGTTTCAAATACATTAGCCTTAGAAAGGTTAATTATAGAATCCTGAAAAATAACTGTTTGCGTATTGAGAAAACTGTCATGGTTCAGATGTACTGTGACATTATGTAGTGTGTGGTAGGAAACGAGGAATGGGGTGTGCTTATCTCATGGAAAGTTCTAGAGATTATTTGTCTTAAGGAAAATCTGAGATGTCAACTCCTCAGAGAATATTTCACACTAGTGATGTGCTTTTCCCGTCTTTCTTATAGTTGGAAATGCTGTAACTTTCCTTTGCATTGAAAAGTTGGTTTTGTTCATTACATTGAACGTGAACTCAGAACATGGCTCTGAGCGGGACATGTGAGGAGATCATGGGGCCAGGGTAGGAAAGAGTGAAAGGCACAGTGTCCCCTCCATGTTGGCTGTACCCCATGGGGACTGTTCAGCTCAAGGTGTAGTGAACAAGGAAAGGCAACGTCCCCCTCTGTTTTCCAGTCAACAGACAGAGGAGTAAGAACAACAGTAGTGCAATTTCTTAAGTCTGGCATGTCCTCACAGCGGAGGAGGGATGGCAAAATGGCCAGAGCTGGAAGTTCATCCCGCCTACCACCACAGCCAGCGCTTGTTCATCTCACGCAGTTCATCCCACCACACCACACCCCAACACTCCCTCACATTGGCTATCTGCCTGCCCTCAGCCCCCCTAAGAAACTATTCCCATCACCCTCCTTTCACAGTAGTTTTACAGTAGCCAACAAACTACTAAGCAATAGGCAGGCCAGCCTCTGTGGCCACTACACCAAGCCGCCTCACTCGTCCATGTCGTCGACGCTTGAGATGTTAGGCTCGCCCCAAGCACTGTGTGCTGCAGGGTGATGTGACCTGTTCTCCAAGAGCTGAGCTAGGCAAGCTGTCAGTGCCTCTCGTCAGAACTTCCCACAAGCTCACAAAACTTCCCTTCTTGTTCCCTTTACCCAGCTAACCAGCCCCTTAAAGTGCAAGGTGCCTCCTGGCGCAAAGCCCCTCCAAGAGTAAGATAAATCAAACTCATGGGAGAAAGTATACGCAAACAAAAAAAAGTCTTTCTTTTCACGTATTAACGCTGTAACTGCAGGGATGATTTAGTCTCCCTTCTGTTGTTTCTGGCACTCAACAGTTTGGGGCTTTGTTTTCCAGAAACTCTACACACGTGTGTGAGCGCACACATGCACACACAAACACACACACATACACACACACACACACATCCAGATGTGATTTTCTGTCATGTAAAGTTTTGGGGAACACAGGCTTCTGTGGGTCAAACGTCCCCTCGTCACTCCAGTGGTAACCTGTTCACTTCCGCCTGCCCTGCGCGTTTTGTATCTTTCTCCAGGTAAGTTGAGTCACGCGGTGGCCGCATGTGACGAACCTGCAGTCTGAGCTTCCTGTGCTCGGGATGTCATGACCTAGGTTTGCAGCCCTTGTCAGCTAAGATGAAAATGGCCAGGGAGTTCTCAGTTAGACCAGGCGCGTCCCTGCCCAGCATGTTTGTGTGAATGAAACGCAGCAGCAAAGAGTTTAACTTGGATAAACATTGAGAGGACAGACAAGTAAAGCACAATGAGGCCGTGAAGCTGGTTCAGGAGGTGAAATACTCGCTTTTCAGCATGAGGGCTTGAGTTTAAACCCCAGAACTTGAGCTTTAAAAAGCTGGGCCTTGAGGCATCTGCTTGTAATCCCAGCATGGGAGCAGGGGCAGAGACAGGTGCATCCTTGGGGTTTGCTGGTCAGCCAGCCCAGCCTACTTGGAGTGCCCAAGCCAGAGACTCCATTTCAATGACTGTTGCTTGCAGAACAACACCGGAAGTTGTCGTTTGATCTTCGTTTATGTGTACACGCACAGGCGTAGCCACACATACAGTGAGAAAGCCTATTAATAAGATACGTAGTTATTTTTTTCAGGGGTTTATTAGAGGTGAAAAGATATTTTTTAGACATCTCTGGAGTAAATGTAGCAAGTAAGAATTTCAGAAGGTATTTATCAGAAAATAGGTAACCAAAAAAGCCAGACTATAGATGTCAGGAATACAGATCCAGGTACCAGCCCAGTAGCATGGAGATCCCGTGGTCTATAGATAATGATTATGTGCAGGTTTCAAGGACTTGTTCCTACTTATGTCATTTGCACAGCTTGGGAAATTTGGTGACTTCATTATAGTTGGCGCTGGCAGGGTCTTTTGGTGTCTCCAAAATGACCAGCTACAGCTCAGAGTGTAGAGAAAGGCTGGGACTAGAGGGAGAGCCATACCTCCTAACCTTCTGCAGCCTGGGTATCTCCCTGGGGTCACCTAGTCCTGGTGTGCCAAAGGTCAACAGTAAATTGTATTTAGTAGAGATTAGAACCTGGGGTCCTGGCTTTGCGGTCTGTGCTCTTTGTCTTCTTTGGGCTCTGTGTGCAATACAGCTGTTCAGAGGGGACCCCTGGAAAGGTTTGGGAAGCTAAGCACAGCTTGTCGACCTACCATTACAGTTTGATAATGAATGATAAGGAGGCTGAAGGAGTGCAAAAACGTCTGTGACAGAATCGAAGGCCAATCTGGCGTTCTCCTCTCTTCTACACCAGAGGTTGTGGGCTAGACCACAAACCCATATTGCATAAACAAAGAAAGCTTTTTATTCTGTAATATATATGATTGACGTTTCACATTTTAAAATTGGGATCGCTTACATAAAACTCCAAATTTTCAGCTTCTCTCAAAAACTCCAGACACATTTGGTAACTCTGAGACCACAGTTCTGCACTGCATTGGCCATCCTTGGATGAGGAACATCCGCCCTGCTTACGCTCTTGCTTTGCCGCTCACTTTTACTGCCAACCCAGGCAACCCGCATTTTAATCCACCCAGGAGGCATGAGCACACTGTGTCGGCAGAGTGCCAGGGGAAGTGCTGCGGGCCAGAGCTTGCCAGAAGTTTCGAATGACCATAGAAAGAGACCTGAGCAACACAGAGTCTAGGACTCCCCAAACTGAGCAAGGACACCCCGGAAACAGCCAGGACTGTCTTATGACTCATCTCCTAGGAGGTTCCTCTCAAGGTTAAGCTAGCCTCCGAATTCATTTTGGTTTTAAAGCGGTAGTCACTGAGCTCACGCATCTGAAGATGACGACAAAGGGCATATCCAAGTGACAGCAGTTTCCCAGACTCCTGATGTTCTGATTCAGCCACACTCAGGCAGGATAGCATGTGCTGGACATTGTGTCCCATGCATAGACAGAGAAGGGCAAATGCGAAGGAGTTCTTTCTGACAATGATCTTGATACTCTTGTACCATGGGGATGGTGTCCTGGCTTAGGGGTGTGAGACACTGGTTTTGGGGATAGTCAAGGACGGTCCAGGTCAGAAAAACCTGGAGCTCAGTACAAGTGGAACTGTTCTCCACTTCACCTGAGCTGCCTCTGTCCTGGTTAACAATGATGACATAATGGTAGCGTATTACATACCCACTGATGTCAGATAGGAATTATTGGTGAGGAATATCGTTATTTCCTCCATGCGTGAGCCTTTGCTGTCTTCCTTTTCTAGTGTGTTTCAGATAACGAGCTAAGACTTTAAAGGCCTACGACTTGTGTGTGTGCCCTAACTTTACAGGGATGACTGTGTTAATCCAGCTCAGTCAGTGAGGAGCCTGAGGCTCAGCAAATGTGAATCATTTTCCAGACTGAGACTGGCCAGGTCCAGGGACCCTTGTTCCAGCACATAGATTCACTTCTGCACAAAACCTAAGCCCTTGCACTTAAATACTCTACTGCAACAACGATATTAAAAATTATTAAAGATAGACTGTAATGCTGAAACTATACAAACAAGAATATGCATCAGTAAGGCCAGTGGCCATTCTCATTGTGGGGAATAATGCGAGGACCATGGTTTTTCTCTTTGAAAAACTGATCTATACAATTGTCAGATCACTCAAACCCAGCTTAATCACCATCACGTATGGGTCCAGAGACCTGCCCCAGACAAAGAGGAAGGAAGCTAGGGTTGAGCATGGGGCTGATGGGAACTGTCAATGAATTGGAGGCCAGTCCACTGTCACCAAACTAGACGGAAGAGGTTCGGTCCTCACTGGACAGTAAGGACAGCTGTCCATATCCCTTAGAGCCCTTGTGTAAAGGCGATGTCACTGGCGTGTGCCTAAAAAATGGCGAGTGGAGACTCGGGAGAACTGAAGATGGTGGATACTTGGTACTACTTGGCTACCACACATAGTAGGTCATCAGCTAAAGAACAAGGCCCCAAGACAGGGTGGAATTAATACGCTTAGAGAATCACCACATCACAATTCCCTGCCGAGCGCTATTGCATTCTGACCCAGAACGAAATCAAGGCTATGACTATCGTTGTCACGTTAAAGGTTGAACGAGGTATTTGACAAGAGCTGCCCCATTTCTCACTTCACCTCTAATTTCATATCTCTCCTGCTAAATGGTGACGCGCCCCCCCTTACTTTTAATCATGAACAAAATCAGAGCTACAGTGAAAATCGGTGCATTCTAATAGATGAGATTGGTTTTCATTTATTTACAAAATGCTTCACCTGGATCTCTCTGGGGGCTGCACTTTTAACAGTCCTGGAGACAGTGTTTGCTTATGACATAGTTTTGAATTTAGAACTGTCATTACTTAATGAAACTCTCAAAATATCCCTGAATATGAGTTTTTGACACCACGCTGCAAATTGCAATGTACCAAGACTATCAGGATTAAATTGCAATTTGTGGATTCCATTCAGTCCTCAGCATACTAGGACAGATACCGGCTTCTCCCTAAGCACTCTTGTGCTATGTAACACACACGCCTCTTCCAGAGGCCCTCAGTCTCCATGTTTGATGGTGGTCATGTGTTTAACATAAATAGCTTTTAAGAACTCCAGCTAAGCAAAAGTGAAAATTAATTTGAAGTCTAAACTTAGTTTTACAATCATATAACCAACATCTTCGGTCTTTAAAGGATCTACAGTCTGAGGTATCTTACAATTTCCTTCCCCCCCCCACTAGTTAAGAGCTGGTTATTTGGAAAGGTACTGGCGTATATTCCTGGGTAAAGAGGATGTGCCGAAGCTCGCTGAATTGTTCTTCACCTCCTGTTAGCACCTGTTTTTGGTGATTGACACTCGGGTGTAAGGTTTGGAATTCTTTTTGCACTTTGTGCATGTAATCTTAGAACTCAGGAAGGTGAGGCAAGGAGTTGGAGTCCATCCCGGGCTCCGTAGTGAGTTCCAATCCCCTTGAGCCGCTTGGTGAAACTGAGTCACAAAGAAAACTGGAATCCAATCTTGGCATTTAAAATTCAATTGATTTTATATAAAAGACTGTATTTCCTACTTCCATTGACTATCTGAAACCATGACAATACGGGGCTCATGTGTGACTAGAATCATGTTCAGCAGCTCCGTGAAGGAAATATTTGGATGTACATGGTAGCTATAAGCCAGGCGTGACTCCTGAGTGCATTCCCCTGAGAATGAATTTTTCACCGCATCTCACTTCAACTAGTAGAAATTAAAATTTCCACATTTAGCATGTAATGGGACAACGCCTGTTCAGGCCTATTTGGAAGTCTGTGTGTTGTTTGACCCGGGCATGCTAAGTAGGTCCAGAGTTCTTCCCAGGCCTGTGTCCCCAAGCCTCTTTTGCCATTGCTGTATATTATAAAGCATTATCTAATAGTAAATATGTCATATATTTATAGTAAATATATCATTTTCTCCACTCTGTCAACTCTATCTTTGCTCTACCTTAATTTAGACTTCTAAAAACCCATTCTCAAAAACCCTAGATGATTACATTTGAATCCCACCATAGTCAGGCCTCTGTAAGAAGTAGCTCCCATGGCCAGTGTTTTCACCTCTCTCAGTCTTGTGAATGACTTCTGTTTACCGGGTACTCAGCTGAGTGGCAAGCTCACTCCCCTTGTCTAGCTCTATCTGTATCCAGACGTGAATGGGAAATACAGCATCCATTTAGGAAAAGAAGCCAGTTGACCACACAGAGGCTGAAGCAGGTATCTGCAGAAAGAGAAAGGACGCCTTGTTTGTAACTGTTGTCACGTACCGGGGAACGGAAGCGACTCGCAGAGACTACCCAGGTGTCCTGTCCTTGTGCACAGCTGGGAATCCCTGATCACATGTAGTTGTGTTTTGAAATCTACTCAAAATCCAGCAGTGCCATTTTAAAGTCAGCACCCACCCTCCTGGAATCAAAGAAATTAAGGAATAGAAAGACCCTGAAGGGTAGGGGCTCACTTCATTTTAGAAGAAAAAGAAATCCCTCTAGAAAGGTTAAGTAAAGTGTCTGTAGCTGTAGGAAAATTTCATGGCAGAACCAGACCAGAAAACAGCCCTTTTGGCTCTTTATCCGATGCTTTTTATTGCTGTCTGCTTCTCTGTATTACCAGACAGGAAACAAAAATTAGTGAAGCCAGACTCTGCGTCCTGTCTGTGCCATCGTCCCTTGATCCCTGGGCTTGCCAGAGGGAACATTTTGCATGCTGCATGAGGACAACACCCTGCCTTCCTAGCCCCTTCCAGGCATGTGACCACTGCCGAGGGAGCAGGCACCCCAGTCTCTGCCTAGTCCGAGGGTAGCCTGGGAGGGCATCCGATTCCACCTCATTCCTCAGCTACCAGTGATGGCTGGAGGCTCAATTAGTAAATCCTGGAGACCCCTGCTTGTTTTGTGAACCCAGATAAGGTGAGGTGTGAGTGGCAACCAGCTTTCTGACGGAGCCCCTCCCCATTACAAATTTCAGGGATCTTTGCGTCTCAGCCTGAGAACAAAGCCCCAAGCGCCCTGTGTAGTTTCTCTGAAGTGGTTCGATTACAGACCGTATGCAGGCAGTGGCTCAATGTGTAGACGCAGAACTGATGAATGGAACTCATGGACCAGGCAGGGACACACCTGCTGGGAGGAGCAGTTTTTCCCCAAGAACCGAAACTGCAGGGATGTTTGTCACCAGGTAGTAACTGTGGAGTGGAGGACACCGTCACATCAGGCTGGGTTGTTTAGAGACAGGGAATCTGAGGTGGTTTGCTGGGAACACCTCTCAGTGGACAGCTGCCCTTCAGGAGATGGCACGCAGAAGAAAATTTTAACCACACTCACATGTGCCACCAAGAGGTCAATAGTGTGTGTGTGTGTGTGTGTGTGTGTCCCAGCTCAAAATGTTATTATATGATTTAGCACAAAACCTGGTCCCTGTAAACCAAATCCACCTTCCAGGTTCGCTTACAGATTTTGTTTCTAAAGGTGACTGGGTGCCAATCTTAAAAATCCAGAAGATTTCCCATGAGGATCCTGCATGGTTCACATTTATCTTTAAAAAAGAAAAGGAAATCCTGGAAACACTGCACCCACACCCCAGCTTCACACGGGTGCTGGAAATTCGAAGTGACAACCCACTTTGGAAGGCTGTGATTACTGAGGTCCCTCTGCAGCCCATCCGTGTAGATAATTGAGTTGTCCCCTGGATTATCACAGAAGACTATTCAGAGTGCACATTTATTTGTATCAAAAGATGGCCCGAAACACCAACCTGCTTATCTTTAAGCAAACCTCCTATCGGATAAATGTTTGTTGATCCTTCTTGTGCGCCAAACATGCCGCCAGGTCCTGCTAATTTAGTGGGGCACAAAACAGTCTTTCTAAGGCTGGCGAGGTGGCTCAGTGGTTAAGAGCACTGGCTGTTCTTCCAAAGGATCCCGGTTCAATTCCCAGCACCCACATAAAATTGCTGTCTGTACCTCTGGTTCCAGGAGGCCTGGCACCCTCTTCTGTTCTCTGAGGACATCAGAGACAATGCACATATATGCCTGCAGGCAAAATAGTCATACACACAAAATAGTAAATAAGTCTTTAAGTGAAAAAGAGAAACTAAAACAGCCTTGCTGTCTTCATCAAGACAGTGTGCACATCCCATCTTTGAGTATTTAATCACTACCCCCTCCTTTCTCTCTTACGAGGCTAGACACCCAACAGCTGAGAATTTAAAAAAAAAATAATTTATTTCTTCTTTTCTTGATTCCAAACTCACCTGCCCAGCTCTAGAAGTTGGAGGTCACTCTTCCATCCTTGGCCCACTGCAGATAGATACCTCAGCATGGCAACAATTGCCTGACTCCTGAATAGAGAGAGCAGTGTTGGAGCCAAGATTCCATCCTATAGCCAAGGAAAGAGAGTAGGAAGGCTACTGCTTCCTCGTCCACATTTTGGTCTAAAGAACATTGTTCTCGGTTAACCAAGCTGGGCAGCAGTTGGACCATTCAGACCCACCCCTAGAATCCAGGATGAGCTCCCTGAGTGAGTTCTCCGGCATGCACTTTCCAGAAACACTAGCGCATGGCAAATACTGACACAGTCAGGCATCTGGCTGAGAGATGGCAGCCTGGGAGGCTCGTTTTTCTCTTTTGCTCTCCTGTCTTCTATACTTTTCAAAGAATCTTCTTTCTCTCTCAACACTGGCGCTCTTTTGAGTGGATGGAGATGGATTTCTGCTCGTCAGAGTTGCAATCCATAATGAAGGGAGAACCAAAGACGAGCCCTTTTGTTCGGGAATCCACATCATCAAAGACCCAAATTGGCAACTGATTGTTTTTATTTATTTCTGTAGGTTTTACATGACACCTGGAGACCATTTAAAATGTTACTTGGCGGTGAGCTCTGTGTGTTTAAAAATAACACTCGCCCAGTGCCAAATCACTTTAGAGTCGGGTACAAATATTGAGACAAAAACCCCAGCTGTTATTGCTTTGGCTGCTAATTTGAGGTGTCAGATGAGAGCCCGGCTGCTATACGTCAGTGAATAAGGCCCCTTGTGAGATCATTATGTTTTCTAACAGTTGAGAGTAATGGTCTAATCAGTGCAGCATCAGTTGTTTTCATTATATGCCCACACAATGGTTATGAGCTGTAATTTAAACGGTCCGCAGGGAGATCAGGGAACTCGGTGTTACGCGGCACCCAGGATAACTGAGAGCAGGTAGTGGAGGTGTGGCGGCCACCCGTCATCCTTCTCCCATCTCCTCTGACTTCGGAGACTATTTCCTGATCCAGTAGGAGGAAGACAGGCTTAGGTTAACCGGCTCTTGGTTCCGTGGTGTATTCGTAAGATCCCATTCAACCCACACAACACCAAGAGCCGTGGTGACTTTGGGTAATGTTTTCACCTAGTGACCAAGCCTTTTCCTTAAAAGGCGTCAAGACACAACTGTCTCCCCTCCCATGTAGCCTCAATGGCTCCCCACATTGGTGTAGCTGAACTCTTCTTCATAGTACAGGAACAGGGCTATTGCCTTTGAGCAGCCTCGGCAGTGAGCCTGGTCCCTGACTTATCAGACACAGTGAAAAGAGTCCAGCACCAATCACATGACCCACCCTCACCTTGGGAAGGTATGGAGTTGGACAGTGGCGTCCATCTGCAGGCGGTTTTGGGAGTGGCAGTTTTATGTAATGTTGACAATGCGGGTCCTGATGATACACCTGGCTGTGAATATCGTCTCCACAGCACGATAGTGTGTGATCTGGGCGCAGTCCATTCATCTTGCTTGGGGTAACAATAAGCATAAGGTCTGGATTTCAGAACGTTAGGAGAAGTAAATGAGACAGTGTGTGCACTGTGCCCAGGCCGCGGGCAGAGTGTCAGCACCGTTACCGCCATCACGACTGTCTATCATGGTTATCTGCAGTGGGGAGTCCAGGCAGTCCTACCTCAAAACACTGCTCTTTATAGACAGGTCATGCTTAGCAGCAGATAGGAGAGAACATAGAGCATTCAGTTGAGATTTTCTCAAAGGATGTACCACTCCCTCCTTCCTGATTTCTAGAGTTTACTAGAGCATCTAGACAAACCAGAGCAGTTCAGAGCTGGGGAGGAAGGCAAGTCACACCTCACTTTAAGAGAAACAGTGGAAAAGGCTTCATCCACTGGGGGATGCTGAGAGTGGCCCACCGTCCAGCTTCATCCACTGGGGATGCTGAGGGTGGCCTTCCATCCTGGAGAAGCTTATTTAGGGTCGAGTTCAGTGGGTCCAGGGGGCATTAGCGTGTGCTCTCCTAGGAACCGAGTTGGCAGAGACGAGCCACAGACATACATGCTGATAAGAGCTGAGTGAGCAAACGCTCACTTCAAGATTCCATCCACAGGCTCTTGAAGAGTGTAAGGACTCGGGCACCAGCGACAGGTTCTGACTCCTGGGGCATGGTGACTGCTGGACAAGAAGAAAAGCAGTCAGTTTTGCTGTGATGTATGAGCCAAAGATATCAGACAGAGCCTGATAGCAATTTAGGGACAGCCCTAAAGACTTGAGCTTCATTCCCTCTGCCCTCCCTGGGTCAAGCAAGAAGAAGAGGAAACTGTGGTGTCCCAGCCCCACCCCTTGGAGTTCACAGGCTGCCAGAACCCCACTGTGCTTCCCACAGGGTCTACCCCAGTGTTTACACTCAGCTGCTCTTCAGAACATGGTTCTGCATCCACTTCTATGAGTCCAATGGAAGCACTGTTGGAGGGAGTTCAGGCATGGAGCATTGGTCCTATCCAGACTCACTTTAAATAAAAGATATCTCATTGCCATTGACTGGTGATGATTAAGGAAGGAGCCACCTCTCTTATCTGGGCTTAGGGAGAAGGAAGTCTGCTTGGAGGCAGGGAATGAATGGGCCAGTCTACCAAGTGAGTCCTTCAGACCCAAGGAGTCTGGGTGTCTGGAAAGGGTAGGAAAGGGTACGTAGCGGAGGGGTTCTCAGAACCCAGAAATGTTGGCCCAGTGGGAGGCTGCGATTGCACTCACTGCGGAGCCTGCTTTTGCAGTTATGTGATACATGCGTGCAAATAATATTGGTGCATTAGAGCCAATTACATGGTGTTATGGACACACAACATGCAGATTACGCCCAGAGCCAAGAAAGCTCCGAGTGATAAAGCGACGGCCTAATCGGAGGAGACAGAGGGAAATGTCAGTCTTATTAAGGTTGCCAGGCTGGAGTGGATGTAGCTGGTCAGAACTTCTTAGATCAAAGATGGCTATCTTGAATGATGCAAGAGAGAACTACACATTAGCACCCAGCAGAGACCAGCAGAGAACTTTGGGGTGAGGAGGTGCAGAGGGCACTCCAGAGCTCTCCAGTGGTGATCACAGTCCCCTCTTCCCAGTTGGGAAGACACCATGCCTACCGTAAAAGAGGTCTTAGGTTCTGGAACAGCAAGTAGACATCCCTGTACGCTGGCAGGCAGGAGGGATTCTGTTCAGTAGCTCCCTCCTTGTTCAATGGGTTTTCATATGCAAGTGTGGCTGCACACACCTATAAGCCCAGCTACCTGGGAGACGGAGGTGGGAGCAATGCAAAATCAAGGGCAGCCGGATCAACTCTGTCTCCAAATTTAAAATAATGACAAAGGGCTGGGGAAGTAGTTCAGTAGCGTGTTGTCTTGCACGCCTGCAACCCTGTGTTTGAGCCCTGATAGCAGACTAAAAAATAAAAAATAAAAAAAGGTGAGCTTGCATGGGTTTGTTAAAATGTACAACACAGGGCCCACCCTGAGGTTTCTACCCAAGAGGCCTGAGTGGACCGAGAAGCATGGTTAATATTCTTGGGTGATGTTGCATGCCTGGAGCTATCCTCTGGAAATCATTGCCCAGAGCCATTCCCTGGCTAGCCCAGTATGACTGTCTCTTGTCCCCACACAGCATTACAAGGGTCATTTTGCAGGGTGGGAGCGTGTTGTGCTGGCTAGGAGCTTAGCTGTCTGCTTTTGGATCTGCTAATTACCGCTGTTGGGTTCCTAAAAACATTTGTGGCTTTGTTTCTTTCTTTCTAAGTTCTAAATGCCTTTGACCTAATCCCCTTGTAGCTCTGATTTACCAGCGCGCATTCTCTGGCAGACAGGATCAGAATGGCAGAGCCTGATAGTAAATATTTTAGGCTTCATGGGCCACATGGTCCGTATCGTAACTCCTCAGCTATTATCACACAAAAGCACTCACAGACAGCACAAAAATAAACGAGTGAAACTTTATTGACAAAAGCAAGCTGATGGCATGGGATTTGGCCTGTTTCCAGAATCTGGGGCTAGCTGTCATGAACGCTACTCCCTCAGGAATCTGTCATTGTGGGGGAGCCCCTGCATCTGACTTATAAACTGCAGGGTGCCTGTGTTCTGTGTGTGCAGCATGGTAAAGAGAGTAAACTTGCTGATCCTTTGTGGCTTGAAAAGGTAATTAATTAATCATATTTACTGATTTGTATGTGTATGAATGTTTTTACTACATGTATCCCCAGTACCTGCAGCAGCCAGAGAGGGTGTCAGGTGCCCTAGAACTGGAGTTACAGAGAGTTATGAACCTCATGTAGCTGCTGGGAATCGAACTCCCATCCTCTGGAAAAGCAGCCAGTGCTCTTAACCACTGAGCAGTGTCTCCAGCCTCTGGAGTGAAAAATTGAGCAGACCCTTCCTAGTGCTTGCAGTCACGGGACCCGCAGGCAAATGTGACATCGTCACCTTTTATTAGACAGTTGTGCTCCTGGTAAGAAAGAGTCTCAGGGCCACTGGACTGGTATTCAGGTCAGCTCACCTCAGTATTGAAGACAGTATTTATAATGTGGCAAGGATTTAAGAAGAGAGATTCAGGACGTGGGTGGGCTGTCATCTCAACATTGTGAGGAAGGAAGATGTTCCCAATAGGGTTCAGATTGAACTGTCCTTTCAGAACCAAGTGTCCTTTGGGGTGACTGGAAATACCGGAGGCCAGAAGTTAACAAAATCTTGTCTGAAAAGATATGAATGCTGACTGCTCTTCCAGAGGATCTGGGTTCAATTCCTTGGAACCACATGGTGGCTCACAACCCTCTCTAACTGCAGTTCCAGGGACCACAACACCTTTTTCTTGTCTCCACAGGCACCAGGCATGCAAGTGACACAGAGACTACATAGAGGCAAAACACCCCCATACACATAAAATTTAAATTAAAAAAGAAATTAACAGAATAAATGTGATCCCAGATTTGAGCTTGAAACCTAAAGGAAAATGCTGAATTAATAGTATTTCCTTTAGGGGCAAAATCCAGTCTTACCTGAATAATTTGGGAGAAGCACCTTTTCTCCACATAGCTTCAGAAGAGCAAGGCGAGGGGGCCGAAGGTAGACCCAGAACCCCATGGCTTCTCCAGGGGTTGGAGGTAAATACATGAGGTTGACAAGGTCGCTGCTGCAGCAGAGGCAGCCTAACCACTGTAGGGAAGTGGGGACAGTGGCACTGGCAGAGGGAGCCTTTTGTTTTCTGCTGCTAAGGCTTATAAAACACGAGGTGACAGGAGGCTTATGCAGATTTCCTAGCTTTGGGTCCAGAGTAGATGTGACAAGATAGGAGCTGTATTGCAGCGGCGGCCACCTTGCCTAAATGCAAAGGGCAGCGGGTGAGTCAGGAAAATGAGATGGGAAGGAAGAAGAGCCGGTTCAGAATTCACCAGCAGCCAGCGTGCTGCCCCTGTAGGACCCTCGGCCTCTCTTGGCCTCTGACTGCTCATCTCTAGAATTAGGGTGATAATCCTGACCTCAGAGTGCTAGCTTTTGAGACCCCGTGAAGCCATGGAAGAAAGGGCTAGCCACAAACGACGGTGACAACAGTGACAGTTATTGAAAGTCGGTCCAGAACGTGGTCCATTCTAGGTGCTTTATATACCTTGTTTCAAGGAATAGGTGGTTGGTCAGTTGCTCTTAAAGATCCCTGCATCCTCATCCCAGGAGTCTGTGGATGTCACAGTAAGTGGTCAAAGAGGCTTTTAAAAATGGGACCAAATTAATGATCTTGTGAGCAGATACATGCTGTAATCACAAGGTTCCTTAAAAGGAATAGTAGGCAGTCATCGTGAGATCCTTAGAGGTTGGAGTGCCGCAAGGAAGGGGCCATGGATCAAGGAATGCAGACAACCCCTTCAAGCTACAGTAGGGAGGAAACAAAGCTCCCCCCCAAAGACTCCTGAGAAGTACATTCCCGTGGACCCATTTTCGATTTAGGACCTCCAAACTGTTGGAGAAAAAAAAAATTATGCCACGAAAGTCATGGTCATCTGCTACAGGAGCAGCAGGAGCCTATACAGATCTCATTACTGGGGTCACACTGGCTTGGATTCAAGGTTTGACCCCACCCCTTGCTTCCATGGGGTAATGAGAAGAACTGATGTGAGTGTTGGGCATCACTCTCAGGTTCTCACGATGGCAGGGTCAACACTTTACCAACTGAGTCACCTTCCCACCCCTTCATGAGAAGGATTGAATGGTAGGGTACAGAGCCATAACCCAGAGCCTACCTCCATATAAGGACCTCATGATTAATATCGCGGATGGATGTCATCTCGCTTATTCGCTGTCTGAACTCTGTGAGATCATTATGATTACCCCTGTGTCGCAAAGGAGAAAAGTAATGAGATTCAGAAAGTTACCCACAGTGACATGGGCTATAAACGGCAGAGCCAGACTCTAACGAGGGCTCTGCCTTTGTGGCCCATGCTCACCAGTGCTGCCCCCTCTGCACTGGGAACCTCATGCCAACTCTCTCATTGAATGCCAGATGCTTAGGCAGGACCTAAAAGCCAGACAGAGTGCAGTGTTCCCTCTCTGGGCCAAAGCTGCCAAGACGAGAAATCAAGCGAATCTGTGTTTCTTCGCAAAACAGCCACCGCAGCTTCCAGGGCAATCAGTGTCTGAGAGGTTAGCAACCTTCTGACATCCCCGGGCCAGGCAGCCCCAAGCAGCAAATCATGAGAGTGTGGATACTGTGTTTAGCCATTCGGGTTCTGGAATAATTGCTATTATCGTAAATGTTTTATAGCTCTCATTACGGCTCACATTTAAATATCAGTGTAGTAATATGTTAATAAGTCATCACTGCTGGCCCACTGCTGGATACAGTTCCAGCTGAAGCCTGAGTGTTAGCTACCCTGTATCTGCAGCCAAGTGAGGGCTGGCTGTGAACTCATGGGATCTGAACCAAGCGCTTGGTTGCTTCCTTCCTGGCTCCGTACGTTGCATATGGCCTTGCACGTACTGCTGTCCCCCAAGTGTGGGGCAGGATTCTGAGATGAGGGGAGATGCGACAGTGTTGCTTCTGTCCTGGACGCTTTCCTGATGCAGTGGAACTCAGCCTAATGGGCTGAACTCTTTCTTAGTATTGCCCGATAAAACACTCCAAAGGCTTTCCGAGTGGACAGAGACAGGATACACACACGTGCACACACAAAAACAAATTAGTGAGTGGAGAGCTACAAAAAAGAGCCAAAAAGTTTTCCACTTCTGAACTGGCGTAGCTGCTTGAGGCACACAAACACATGTGGGTGTAGATGGGTGTGCTCGTCTCTACTGGATACCTGACACCGTGCCAGACCCACCGTGGGTATACAGTGGCTAGTAGAGGGTGCGAGAACAAGAACCAGGCTCTTTTCTTCTGTGTGCCCCCTACCTTCCTCCTGTTGGCCAAGCATTGGAGGAGAAGATTTGAATGGCAGGTGTGATCACTGGAACCCTGCTTGGGACTAAGGTCACAAGGGCTGAATAAGTAATCAGCATGGGGTGACAATGTTTGGGTGAGTGCTCTTTCCCTTTAGAAGGCTGGAGTGGGGGATAGACCACTGCAGGACAAGCCAAGGCTAGATTCTCTCCAACGCAGTCAGGAAATTGATCGGCTCTGTTTACTGAGTGCTTACTCTATGCCCTGCATCTGTAGCTCGCAGAGAAGACACTTTGAGAGAAAGGCGGGCCTCTGAGTTTGAAGCCTGCTTGGTATACAGAGCGAGTTCCAGCAAAGCCAGGGCTATGCATTCTTTAGCCAGGTAGTGGTAGTGGATGCCTTTAAATACAGCCCGAGGGTGAGGGGGCAGAGGCAGGCGCATCTCTGAGTTTGAGGAAAGCCTGCTCTATAGATCAAGTTCCAGGCCTGCCAGGGCTACACAGAAAACCCCTGTCTCAAAAAACAACAAATACTGGATCTAGTTTTTGCTTTTTGGAATGCAAAGCAAGTGTGGGGTCGGAACTAGAGACCCAGGCTTGTCCTTCCCAGTCCAGGCCACCTCCCTAGTGTGTGGTCACCTACCTGAACTGCAGAAGCCCCTGCAGAGATTTCCCTCACTGCCACGTTCTCCTGGGCTTCATAATGGGTGTGTCTAGTGGGTAAACCAAGGCAGGGTCCTTAGACCCTGATTCCAGTTTTTCATTAGCTGCATTCCCTTAGCTCCGTTTGTCCAGCTCTCATCTTTCTCTGTGTTTTTCCCTGCTGAAGGGACTAGCTGGTGCTAACATGGTCAAGGGGAGCACGGGAAATAGAGTTTGTCCCTCTTGGGATAAGTTAAGATACTCTTGAAGGACCAGTAGATGCCTGGGAAATACAGATGAGCCTATCAAGATAGCATCATGTCTAGTGTGTACAGGGAACAAAATGAGAATGGGGTTGGTCCGAACCCACCCGCAGAGCTGAGCAGCAATGGCAAAGCTGGAAAGTTGCCTTCCTGGCTGCAGCTCAGCCTTTTCATCTGTAACAAGAGTGTAACATCTCCTTTGAGGGTTTTGCACTACCAGTCAAAAGGGGTACATTCTCCCCCTCCCTAAAAGAACAGTAGCTGGCATGTACTGACTTATCCCAGTAAGAATTAAAGACGCCGGAGCTGGAGTAATGGCTCAGCCACTCTTTGTATGTATTGCTCTTGATAAGGACTCAAGTTCCTGTCACAGCAACCATGCCAGGCAGCTCCAGAACTATCTGATGCCTCTGACCTATATGGGCACTAACACTCATGTGCACATACCCACACACATATGCTTACACATATGCAAAATACAAGGAATCTGTCAAAACAAAAAGACTAAAAGATACTATAATGAGGAACTCATCGCACAGCAAGATGAAGTCAGGGATTTATTGCTCGTTGATGGTGGGGAAACGGACATGAAACAGGACTATAGGTCACACACACACACACACACACCCATTCTCTGGAGAGTTTCTTCTTGTCTCTAGACACTTGGGTGCTCTGGTTCTTAGTTGTTGACTTTTTGTTTTACAGGCACACCCATTCCTCCCCAATGCTTATGAACATCGCAGTGCCCCTTGTTCATAACTTCTTTTCCTCTCTCTCCGCAGCACCCTCAACAACAACAACATCAGCCGCATCCTGGTCACCAGCTTCAACCACATGCCGAAGATCCGGACTCTGTGAGTAAAGACTCTGCCTCCTCCCTGCCTGTCTCCTCCCTTAAGCTTCCCGGGCACTGCTGTCTCTGCCTGTAAAACCTACCGAACTGTGAATGGGCACACGGCTCCCATATCCAAAGTCATACAGTAAGAGGGGACTTTAGTGGGTGCAGCAAGCAGGTCCAGAGCAGGGTCATGGTGCAGCCTGGATTCCTAGCTGCCATTCTGTGCTGGGAAAACTCATTTCTTCTCACCCCGAACTGTGAGAAGCCTTCCTGCACTGTGTTTGCTGTGTTTGATAGAAAATGTGTTAGTTTTATGTTACCAAGTCTACTTATTTAAAAACAGAAAACTTATACAGTGACACACACTCACGCACACACACACACACACACAGTGTGTGTTTTCGCGCACACACACACATCTGCCATTGACTTTATTCATGCCGTATCTCATTGGAGCTTCTGTCATAATGTGATTACCCCTTCTGGGAACAGAAAAGGAATCTTTCTTTGTCCTTGTCTGTCCCACCAAGGTGCCACATGCTCTAGAATACGCTAACTTAGTGCCTTGTCTTTCAATGCCTTGGATAAGAGTAAACCTTCAGGTTGGGTGCTCCAGAAGCATGCCCATGACTCGTATTATCTGGGGCACTCTACATTCAGCCAGTAAACCACCTGTAAGTTTTCTGTAGTAGAACTTCTTGGCTTTTCCAAAGAGGTTCCTGCTTGATGTTCTTACCTTCCAGAGTGTCTGCATCACAATAGAAAACGGGAGCCATTCCCTGACAGCTATGCCAAGTCCATTTAGGGCCAAAGCAAAGAACTGCAATGCCCTCTGACCTTAACTGGCTCTCTGACCGCTTTTCCTTCTTCTGTAAATATGGCTGGTGGTGGAGTGTTTGGAACTAACCATACAGTGCCCAGCACCCGGCGGGTAATAGATAGCATTATATATTATCATCATACAATTATCTAGAAATCTGGACTGACCATTGCAAGCTCCTCTGTGCTCCTCGGGCAACATAAAATCCTGTAAGCAGTTCTCCCTAGACCACAGCTTAGAACCATCTGGAACTTTCCCAGAGACAGAAGTCCCAGGCCCAACCCCAGGCCTATGGGATGGAGACCTCTTGGGGTCTTGCCCATACATCTGTTGGCTGTAAGCGTCGTGCTGTTCTAGTTTGAAAGCCACTGAACTCCTCACTGGTAAGAGTAAGCTTATCTCTAGGTGAGGTAGGGATATACAGGAAAGCAAGGCAGAGCATTTTGGAGCGGGCAGATCTGAGTTTACATGCAGGTACCACTACTCACTGAGGACACACGTTCATATTTCTGTGCTTTGGTCAGGGTCTTAGTAATATATGCTCACACTGGAGTCACTGTGAGGGTGCACTATGATATGTGATGCGGGGCGTCCCTATTGTAGCGTGCACACAGTAGTGTTATTACCAATAATTATCATCCCAGACCAGTCTCTTATCTCTGCTCCCAGATTCCTGTTGGATACCCTCAGATGACAGCACATCTAGGAAAATAAGTCACTTTCCCTCCCTCTGAGAATGGAGTGCTACATTAATAGAATTTTAAGGAGACACCATTTCAGTTTCTGAGCACCCAGCAAACCTCAATGAAGCTGCAAAAGCCTGGAGCCCAGGTTCCAAAACGGGAAGTCAGAAGTGAGCTTCAGGGTGCTGGGTCTGTTCTCCTAAAGGAGTGGGTACCCAGAAGTTCTCCCTGTGGATCCCAGCCTTACAGCACCTCCTGACACTTCCCATATGACAGTCTTCCCTCTGTGTCTTTTTCAAACGACCCTGACTGTGACCAAGGGAGACTAGGTCCACAAGAGCTGAGGGAGGTGGCTAGCTTAGGCTCTTGGGTACCCTCTTGGGACATGTTGAGGAGGAGAAGTGGGTAAGTTTTATCTCATTTCGCTTGTGATTTTTCTCGATGGTACCAAATATCCGTCTAATGAGTTCAGATCAATCCATCAATGTCGTCTGTCCCTTTGCTCTCCGCCTGCTGCCATTTTCCCTTTAGTTTAATTCAGAGATGGCTCAGTACAGAACTCCCAGGGGACAAGCTGACTAATCCCCCTTCACTGTAATTAAAGCGTTGGGGGTGGGCGACCGGTGTGGGAGAAGGAGGGAGGAGGAGAGAGGAAGGAAGTGCTAAATGGGATTTCCAAAGACAGGCTCTTCCATAGAATTCTGAAGGCCACATTTGCTGGAAAATGAACACTGACCCTCTCTAAAAGGATTTGCTGGAAATTTAATTTGGCATCTGTGGCTAAAAGGCACCTTTTGTAAATTGGCATTTGTATTCATTCGCCTTCTGCTCTGCAGAGGTGGTCTCATCTGTGTGGAATATGGTGTGCCCACCCTCAAAAGATCACAGAACAGCTGTGCCCACCCTCAAAAGATCACAGAACAGCACGCGGGACCCCAGCCACTTGGACACACTCACATATCTAAGCAGCCACAGGCAGGCAGGGTTTGGGAAGAGACTCAAATCCATCATACTGCAAATATTTCGGCACGGTCCTACCATGTGCCGGGCATTGTGTGAAGCACTCCCCGTGAGTTAGTTCAGCCCGCAGAATGGTCCTGCCCATTTTATAGCTGGTAGCACTGAGGCTTAGAATGAAATCACTGTTCCAAAATCAAAGTCAGAAAGCTGGAACCAGTGCCAGGATTAGATCATTTGGCCTCTGAGCCGGAGCTCACATCACCCAGAGGGGTGAAAAGCAGAAGAACATGGGGTCAGATGAGCCGAGCAAGGAGACACGAGAACTTCCACATGACGCAGAAACTCTGTGTCATTACCCTCACAACTTAAAATGGTAGAACGTGATTAAATAATTTCCCTTCTCAGTCAGAGGATTTGAGCCATTCTTGGCAATTTCCACGCCATATCTGATGATGTTCGTGGTTATTTTTTAAAAACGGTACTTAGTAAGCCAACGTGATAGTCCACAACTGGTCTCAAATTTCTGGTCCTCCAAGGGTAAGATGGAAGGTAGAGACAGGAGAGCCCCTAGACGCTCACGAGCCGGCTAACCTGCCATACACAGTAGCAGACAATGGAGACTTTGTCTCCGAGACAAAGGAAGGCAAGGACTGACACCTAGGTTGTCCTCTGACCTCCACCTGTGCACACCCACAGTCACATACTCACGTGCACCCACATCACACACTTACGCACAATACACACAGACACACAGACACACAAAAAGTGTGGTTAGCATCTGGAGCAGCTGCCCCATTTTATCTTCCCAGCAGGGTGTGAAAGATGACTTTAAAGAATCTATCTAGCTTGACCCTGCTGTCATTTCTGATACATAATATCCCGAACAGAGAGGGACCGAGCCTGTCCCCTGCCCAGGGCTTTTCTGGATTAAGGCTCCGTGTGACTGCTGTATCAGTTGAGGTCACTACTTTTCTGTGACCCCACTTAGGAAGGGAGAAGGTCTCAGAAAGATGTTCAGAGGGATAGAAACATCTGTAGCAAGATTGGGAAGAGCGGTCATTTGGGGCTGGCCCCCTGGGGCTGAGAAAGACTCAACACAATCTTCAAAAGGGAAGCCTTTTTGGTTAACCCATTCATGTAAACCTTGGCATGCCTAAACCCCATTCTTGTCCTCTTAAACTCCTACCCTCAATTGGAACTGATGGGAACTTACTCTGATTTAGCCCCTTCTGAGACCCATGCTCATCTCTGTTGTCTTAACATCACTGTATTACTACCAGACAGGGCACAGAAAAGGCAAGCTGGTTAACTGGCTTAGTCTCCTGGCACAAATAGAATCCCCTCCCCTCAGCCCACTCTACAGGGCAGGCTGCCCTGTACTCCCCCTACCCTTCACAGAACCATTATGCTATTTGCCCAGGCACCTCTGCTACCTGGCAGGGGCTGGCAGGAAAATCCATCGTCTCCTCCAGCTGTTTAGGAAATGATAAGAAATCTTCCCTTTGCTCTTGGCACAAAGTGATCATGCTCATTAGCAGAGGTCTTGCTAATACCTCCTCCAGTTGAGGTGTTTCCCTCTGGCTTGGGACTTTAACCACAGTGCCCTTCCTGGATTCAGAATCCAGGCTTAGGGGAGGCCATGCTTGCATTAGCTCACAGGGTTTGGACTTGGAAACTAAAGGGGAAACCTTATAGTTTCTGTGTCTAGGGCCTTGGAGTTTCTGAAGGTGTATCTGGCTTAATCTTAAATTCCAAAAAGTACTTAATATCTACAGACATTTTTAGCAAACAAAAAAGTTAATTTGGGGTTCATTTAATCCACCTGAAATGCTCGGATTTGGGGTAGCCGAGCCCCAGTGGACTTGGCCTGCTAAGGTCTTGCGCCCACTGCACAGAAGCCTCATCCAGCGCACAGCCCGAGTTAGCTGCACTTGGCTAGTATTTGGCAATGTTGACCTTGGCAATAAGTGGGATGTAGTCAAGGGCCCTCCAGTTCTCTCATTATAGTGCAGACATGATCCAAGCCGCGTCTCTGGGCTGCCACACTGTATTAATGGGCCCGACACGGGGCTCTCGACAGTCCCAAGGGAACAGCTGACTGATTAGCATGTTCAGAATTCCCTATTGGGAACTGACAACGAAACCTGAGTCTAACGCTCCTGAAACTCATGCAGCAACAGTTCCAACAACTGCAGGGAATGTGGAAGGTGGAGATGATGTCATGGAGTCCTTACAGAGGGCCCTCCACAAGTTCCCGAGTGTCCTCAGTTTGCCTCCTGGATCATAAGAGGAAGTTCAAGTCACTGAGCGAGAGGAGCTTTCCCCTCGGAAGTGGGATGGGCAGACCCAACTAGGGACTCCTGTCCACTAAAGAACAAGGAACTGATCTGGAATTCCAGCTCCCACTGAAGAATCATAGTCTAGAAGATGACTTCTTCCCAGAGGCATCTAGGTCAGTGAGAGTAGGAAAACACCACGTAAAACAGATCTTGACACGGAGAAGGCAGGACTATGGAGAGAGTGCGAGGGATTCCAAGACCCTGCTCAGAAAGACACTTTCTTTAACAGGAGGGTAGAGAGAAAGAATGCCCTGGGTGCACAGTTGGTACTGGCTTAGAGCTCCCCACTTTTCATGTGTGGGATCACAAAGGACACTTAAGAGGCGATGAAGGAGAGGCAGAGAAAGCTGTAGCGGATCTCAGCCACACGGCCCAACAGAACTGGAGGGGAAGCAGAACTCCGTCTAGGCCTGCTGTCAGTCCTACATTCCCGTGTGGCAGAGTCACCCTCTCTGACTCATACCAGGATGGCTGGTGTCATTCTCTGCCATCACACTGTTGTGATGTCATCCTCCCTCTCCTCTGGAAAGGAAAGGAGCAGAATTACTATTATATCATTGAAATTGCTCCGAACCTCCAGGACCAGAACTATTGACTATTACCTACCCTTGAAGATATTAGTGGTTTCTGAATTTTCTTCCTGTGCATAGGGGTCAGGAATGCTGCGCTGGGCTCAGGTAAATTATCATGTTGGGGCCAGGGACACCAGAGGTCTCGCCCACTCTCTTCTCCGTGTAATGGCATCTCTCTCTCTCTCCCTCTCTCTCTCTCTCTCTCTCTCTCTCTCTCTCTCTCTCTCTCTCTCTCTCTCTCTTTCTCTCTCTTTCCCAGACGGCTCCACTCCAACCATCTGTACTGTGATTGCCATTTGGCCTGGCTGTCAGATTGGCTGCGACAGCGGCGGACAGTTGGCCAGTTCACCCTCTGCATGGCCCCTGTGCACCTGCGAGGCTTCAATGTGGCAGATGTGCAGAAGAAAGAGTATGTGTGTCCAGGTGAGCCTGCCTTGCCCGCTCTCCCCTCCTAGGCTAAGATCTGCATGCCCATCAGGATCCTGATCCTGAGCATACCCCTCTCAGGGGTGCAGTAATGGGTTGAAGAGCTTGCATTCTGCAAGGGGTTCAGAGAGAATCTGTTGACATCTGAAACAGAAGATGCTGGAAGAACTCCTGAATCACTCTCTGTGAGCCCCATAGACCCCTGGCACTAGGAAACCTCAAATCTGATGAGCAGCATGTCATCAGGATGCAGATATAATGAGGTGTTTTTTGAGGTGTTTTTTGCATTGACTATACAGCTCTGCCACCTAAATGCCTATAGAAAAGGGGATGCAGGGCCTGGACGAAGCCAGTCTAGCTAGAAGTCCTAGTCCTGATGTGTGATTTTGGCAAGTTATCCCTCACCTGAAATAGAAATAATAATGCTGGAATACAGCTCAAAGAATGAGTGGGAAGATTAGGGAAAATAATGAGTATAGAACACTTAGCATAATGCTTGTTAAGAGGGAGATAAGTGAAGTTTGATGATTATAGCTTAGTGGGCCCGCAGGATGTGCTAAGCAAACATAAGGGCTTGATCTGTGGGTGACTGGGGTGTAATAGAGGCCCAGATTGCCTACATAGCACTTGGAATTGACACACACAGGCACAGAAGTCAGATCTCCAAAAATGGCAAGTGACTGAGTGACCCAAGATCTTCCCAGAGGGCACAACTTTTAAGCCAGATCCCAAATTTTTGTTTGCTTCTGTTTACTTCTACCAATTCTTCTGGTGGCAAAGAAGTAGAGACAAATCCTGGGTGTGGAGGGGAGGAGGGAAAACACACACACACAACGATTCCCTGAGAGTCATATAGGTTGCAGGAAGCCAGCCCTGGATTGGAGTCCCGTGACTTGTAAAAGGCCGAGTCAGTGCACACAAGGAGCCGACCTTGCGTTTCTTTCTCCTCCCCGCTATTACCCACTTTCAGTGCTGTCCTCGGATGCTTTCTTCTGCTGTGCTAAAACATCAGGCAGAAGCAGCTTGAGGAGGAATGGATTTAGTTCATCTTACAGCTTACAGTCCATCACTGAGGGAAGATAGGACAGGAACTCAAGGCAGGAACAGAATCCGACGCCGTGGAGGAGCGCTGCTCACTGACTTGCTCCCCGTGGCTTGCTCAGCCAGGTTTCTTAGATAACCCGGGAACACCTGCCTATCAATCATTAATTAAGAAAATGCCCCCTTATAGCCAATCTAATGAAGGCATTTTCTCAGTTGAGTGTCCCTCTACTCAGATAACTCTAGCTTATGTCAAGTTGATCAAAACACACACACGTGCACACACACACACATACACACACACAGACTAACCACCGTGGTACTGAGGGCTTAACAAACATCCAGGCCCCAGGATTCCCAGAGTATAGACTTCGTGGGTGAATCATTCAGTTCCTGAATTCAGGGTGCCCCTCCTCTCTCTCCCCTGCTCCTTCCCCCCCCTTCACCTTGTACTTCATCGCGTTATTTAGTCTTTGAAAACATTTTAACACATCCCTAAGTAGTACCTCAATAACTTTCCATGGACGCCCACTTAGAAATCGCTTCTCATCAAACACATATAATAAAACCGTTTATCACACAGGCACCGGATTCAAATATAGTGACTATAATTACAGTAATTATCAGGCAAAGGGTACAATATCGGCATAAGTGCCAGTGAAAGAAATAATCACAGAGTGCAGGAGCCATCCAAGAGCTACTGAGGAAAACTAATTAGAGAAAATGTGAAAACACTACATGACAGGTGGGTGCCCGGGAAGTGCCATATGACCATGGATACGTCCCTGTCATGAGAGCTGCCTCCCGCCAGCACACTGCCCAGGCCCTGCTTACCCAACAGCAGTCAGAACCCAAGCCCTAAGAGAAGAAGGTCGCCTGGCCCCAGTCCTAGAAACGCTAGACCCTGAGCCCTAGCGCTTTGAAAAGCCTAGATCTAGCAGCAGCCTCCTTGGCTAAATGAAGGAAGAGAACAGCCTTATCTCTTCCCTGCTTATGGCAGCCACGCCCACTGCACGTGATGGTCCTTGTCATTTCTGTCATGAAGCCAGATGTCTTTTGAGGACATGAGAACAGCCTCCCCCCTCGGTCTCTAGACATTCATAAGCTATGAATCTTGCCCTGTCTCCAGTGGTATACCAACTTAGGGCAGTAATTCGGAGGGACTCCCCTATGTGCAAAGGTTTATTTCGGTGGCTCGTCAGGTACCCAGGGGTTAAAACATAGACGGTTCTGAGCTTTTAAAAAGGTCACAGTTAGTCACAGTGCTTGGAGGATCTGGCATATTGAGCCCCTGTAAGGAATGGGCACTACCATGGCAAGTGAGAAATGAGAGGTACAGGTACCACAAGTGTCGCCTCTTCTGTATGATAGGCAGTTTATAAGACTCTGATAAGGGATGCTAGAAAAAGCAGCGTGGATCAAGGCAATTAAGACAGCGGTGACCAGTCTTGGAGGCCCTGAGAAGAAGGTCACAGAGAAGGACTGTCCTAGATCCTTGCCACCCTTGCATGCACCACCATGGAGGGTATAGACCCACCCACCTCAGGCCAGAGCCCAACAAGGCATCCGAGGGAGGCTGCCTGGTGTGGACCTGGAGGTGATTGTCTAAAATTGCCCAGACACAAATCGAACTGCTCACTTAGGGTCCTTCAGAGGGACGAAAACTTCTAAATGATGCGGATCGTCACTCAGAAACAACAAGCACGTGGAGCATCAGTTAAGTCTCCTGTGCCTGTAGCTCCAACCCCAGAGTGCCCTGTCAAAGCAGCAGGAGAAAAACTCCGAGTCCTTCCATGGTAGCTAAACCTTCCCCGAAACACAGCTCCAGAGATAGGCCAGACCTTATCTCACTTAGCTAGGAGGCCCTGCCTGCCCAAGTCCCTGATAGCACCCTTGAATTAAATCCAGCCATCCTGAGCCTGGCCTCCCCTCACCCCCCAGAAGCCTTGGGGACGGACACATTATCTCTCCAGCTAACCAGAACTCAGCCAGCAGCACACTTAGCAAAATGCATCTCCTGTCAACTGTACCCTTCCAGTCTAAGACTTTCATTTCCTCCCTCTGGGGAGGCAATTGGGATTTTTTTAGCCAGGGTGAAGGGGCTGCATCTCTATTTTATCTTTTATCAGAGTATCTTCTGTGTGGTACAGCCTGCCCTTCTGGGCTGCCTTCAGTGACTACTAAAGGATTTCTCTGTCAGCATCTTTTGTTTCTAGAGCCCGAGGGCTTTAAGGACCCACAGGCCATGATTCATCTGCTTGTCCCTTGGAACATATCAGAATTTTATCAAAGTGTGTAATACATTAGAAAAGGGTTCGTGTTGTATGATTTGTAAGGGTTTTTTTTTTTTCATCTTCATTTAATGGTCTTATTTGGGACTTCATATTCTAAGATTTATTTTTCCATGTGTTTCTTTCCTGATCTCTTAATCTCAGAGAATTCATACCTGTCATTATTCATAATTTATGGCTATTTGTTAACTATTTGACCTCCTGAATCAATTATCTCTTTCCTTTGAATGTCTTTGAGCCCATTGATCTGTCTATGCACTTCAGACCTGTGGCCTTGAATATGAAATATCTTTTCATAAAGATATCAATCTTATCTTCCTGTAGTAAAGGACAAATCTCATTTTTTTTTCCAGGTGCCCCTAAACAATGCCGAATCCCAACAGCCTCTCCATAAATTTTCTCTTTTACCATTCGAAAATAAAATACACTTATCTCCCTGGAAACAGTAACTTTCTTTCATTCTCTTTTTCCTTTCTTCCTATTTGCAACTAGTTACTAAGTATAAAGATAATTAAGGTAGGCTGTGTCTTGCCACCCCTCTCCTTAGGAGGTTTTAATTAAAATACCATAATTGAACATTGCAGGAATGAGATTATTAGGTTTATTTAGCCATTTCCAAAATTATCATGCCTCTGGTATTTAAATCATGTTCATTTATATTCTCATCGTAATTGCTGGAGTTCCTTTGTCACTGAAGTCTGGTGTTGGCTTTTGAAAGGCCAGAGGCCAGTTGGGAAGCTTAATTTGAATACTGGAATTAATTTATTTCAACATACTCACAAGGCCATTGGATATTTTTACTCTGTACTCTACTGGGTGATTTTTTTTTTTAATCAGAAGAAAAGAAACAAGAGAGTGTTCGCCCCTCACTAGTGTAGCTTAAACTGTCTATGTCTTGGTTCCTTCTCCTACCTCCTGAGGTTCCCAGACTCCATGGATTTTCAATTCTGTAGCTATAAAGAGCAGCGTTTTAGGTGGTGTTATTTTTTCCCCTCAGAAGAGACAGAAGAGTGCTCGTTCACACGTGAGAATCGGCTCTGTGATCTTAGGTAGTTTCTTTAACCTTCATACTCAGCGGGTCCTTCATCACTGTGATGGGAATGACAGAGGCAGAGTTTGGCTCACAGGTCCACTGAGGATCAAGTGGTGTCATATATCCAGAGCACTGAATGCAGCGTAGTCTTCATCTCTTGGGTGCTGGCTGCTGTTACGAGAAAGGTGATCATTCTTGGTATCTCCATGGGCCCGTGCGAGACCAAAGACAGCAATCTTCCTCCATCATCTGGGAAGACGAGTGTGGGCCTTGCAATTTTATACCGTCCTCTTTTGCCAGTTAGGAGGAGAGCAAAGATGGAGTGATATCTGAGCAGGCCAGCTGAAGTTTGTATCATATAAGAAAGGACTGGTACCTCCATTATCCCGTGCACTGCTCTCCTGCACCTCAAGACACCAGACCATGCACTGGGAATGGGCTTTGCTAGCACTGAACCCTAGTAAAAAGAGTGAGCCTCAGGACAAGGTCCCTACTCCCACGGCCACTCCGTCTCCTACTTAACACCTGAAACCACCTCCCAGAGCTGGGAAACACTCAGAACTCAGGGAGCCTTCCTTGGGGGCGCCCAGAAGTGACTCCCACCTCTGTAGCTCATGGACATTACCACCCCCACCTTTTCCAGGTTCCTAACCCAGTTCATTCATGTGCCCATCCTTATTATCCAGAATGTGTCTATCAAGTTCATTCTGTGCCGAGACCCGTTTTAGGCAGTGAGACTATAACAGTAAGACTTAAAAAGGTCATTGCCTTCTAGAATTTACATTCTCAGCCTGCACAGAGACAGCAAAGGCCTGGGACTTCCGCCATCACTTACAGACGCCCAGGCCTTTAGGGCACTGGACCTGGTTCTTCAGTCCCCTCACCAGAGGGATGTGCTTGCCAGAGAGGGAATCTGTCTTTCAATCAGATTGAAACTTAAAGTGTTTAAACAAGGGGTATTGGCCTCCCCAGCGGAGGGTGGTGAATGCCTCCCTCGGGAGCTGCCAGCCCAGGGTGCTGACAGAGGCTATAATTACCAGCATTTTCTCTGTGTAATTAAAGGTGTTGTTAGTGACCTGGTTAAGGAATCCTTTTTAAAGCTTTCTTTTTCTTCTTTTTGCCTTGACAACATGCCTTGAAACATAGTGTGTGCCGCTATCGGACTCAGAACCACCCAGGGAAGACCCAGCCAGTTCCCAGGGGACTGCTACCTGAGTCTGGTTTTAGAATTCATTTGTTGCAACCTGAAGTCAGAGGGAACCTTTGAAAAACTCCATGTCGCAAGCTCCTGTTGCCAACAGGAGCCCTTGAATTTGATGCCTCCCCTTATTGTAGCTTTTCTGACGCATACTCTGCAAGTAATATTTTGCCTGATCAAAAGAGGGGCGATCCTCAGATCCACCTGCCTGAATGGTGGAGCTGCTAGACTCAGACCAGCATTTCCCCCTACAGGAAGATATCCAGGGTGCGGTAGATCCCCTAGCCCAGTCAAGTTCTTTTACCCCTTGATGTAGAAGGCCGGGCCTGGCAGTTTTCCTTCGGGGAAAGTCATCTACACTTCAAAAGCCCTGGCATGGGAGGCCAGCTGTTTGCTCCCAGGCTTCCTCCACGCTGGACCCTTTGTATGCTTTTCGGGAAGAAATGAGAATAAAACACACTTCGAAGTGTCCCTCGCCCCCAGCATCCATTGTTCTGAAGGTCAGGTGGTTTCCCGGCCCCACCAAGGACCTCAGATTTCGTGCCTTCCCGACTCCTCATCTCCAGAGATGAGAACAGAAAAAACCCAGCTCTGCTACTTGCCCGAGAGCTCTCAGACAACTGGAGGCAGCAAAAGCCCCACCAGCAATGTCCCCGACACTAGGAAGCCCTTGCCCTACCAGACATCTTCTAAACAGTCCTTATCTACCTACCAACTGCCTCTGCTTCACGGCAAAGCCATGCTATAGGTTGGGTACAGTGATTGTCCCACCCCCACTGTTTTACAAAGGAGGGAAACTGAGAAACAAAGAAGCACAAATGAAGAAAGAAGATTAAGATCCAAACCTAGTCCGTGGTACTCCACCACTGCCAGCCACAGCCACACACCTGGCGGCTCCTGGCCCCAGGCTTCTCCAGGTTGGCTTTCTGCTTTATCACTTTCTGAAAAATAAAAAGACTTATATTAGTTTGCAACGAAGCCAGATTCTCTCCTCTCTAAGAGCATGTTTGAGTTTGGGTGTTAGTGCAAGTCATGAGCTGTGTGACCTGTTCCATAATCCAGTTTGGGTCCTCAAGCATGTCACTGGTGTCCCTGAAGTCCTGGTTGTCTAGACATTTCTTTAAGGTTTTTATGTTGTGTGTTGGTGTACTGGACAGTAAGAATCTTGGGTCATTGGGTTGGCATTTTCTGGGAAGAAGAACATTCTAGAATGAGCTTTAGGCACAGTTTGAGCTTCTACAGAAGGGAGGCCAGGGGCACTCCTGGATGTGAGGTGTGGGATTCTCCACTTAGAACCTTGGCGTCCAGATGAGGACTTGCCCCAGGCTCAGCTGATCGCTTCCTTCAGCCACTCTGACAAGACTCACTCAGGACTCGGTTTCCCCAGTGAGCACAGGCCAAACCAAATGTCATTGTCCCCTGCTTATGTTCCATATTTGAGCAGTGAGTGGTGTGCAGAGTTCATCTGCCCTTGCTTCGCTCAGAAGGAGATACAGAAAGATATTGAGATGCCAGTTGCTAGCTGCATCCAAAGAGCACAGGCTAAGGACCCAAGATGCCCACTGGTCTGGGTCCACATGTGAAAACAAACCACATATTTGAGATTCTTACCACACTGGGAGGTGGTGATCAAAGCAGGAAAATTTTGTCAGTGTCCTTAAAACATTTCCCTATGTTTCTTGCATTTAGGGCTTAATGTGGCCACCAAAGGAAGTCATGAGGGATCTTGAGGATTCTTTGAATCCTGAATTGAGTTAGTAGCAAAATCTATCTATCTTCGGTCTTCAGACTAAACTCCTGAGATACCAGTTGCTTGGGCTTTTAATCGCATTTAAAGGTACACTGATTCTCAGCTCAAACAGAATGAAAAACTGAATCGAAAATATGTAGGGACTTATTCACCTCTTACCTAGTAAGTTTAATTTGACTTTTCTCTGGACACAAAAGCCAGCTTGATATGGCTTGGTTGTCACTTCTGGTCAATGTACTGGTATTTTGACAAGGTCAATGTTGCAATTGGGGAAATTCTGCCACTTTTTAGCCTCCTACCTGGTTGTGACACCAGTGGCTTTCAGCCCTAGAATGGAAGTTGTGTCTGCCATCAGCTGTAAACAAAACCCCAAGGTGTCATTCAGATGTGCTGATCATAGTTCCGTGTGTGGTGCATGCTCGGAACTCCTCCGTCTATAGAAGCAGCAGCATTATGGGATAATGAAGCAGATGAGATGATCCCCCAAACAGTGGGGTTAAGGTCAAAAACCTCTCTCTTGTCTCCCAGAAGAGGGAGATGCCCACTGATGGTAATTCACCCTTGGGAAGCTGTTTAGGAGACTCAATGCCAGGAAGTTCCTAACACTGGCACAAATTGACTATTATGTTCTTGCTTCCCAGGTCCCCACTCTGAGGCTCCATCCTGCAATGCCAACTCCCTGTCCTGCCCTTCTGCTTGCACATGCAGTAATAACATCGTGGACTGCCGAGGGAAGGGACTGACAGAGATCCCTGCCAACCTGCCAGAGGGCATCGTGGAAATGTAAGTGTCCATTGCCGTTCCTCCATCCCTAGTCAGCTCACCCCTCTGACTCTGCCAGGCCCTCAGTGAACTATCAGATGTGTTGAGCTGTTAAGTATGGTCATTAAAAACACTCAGGAACCTCTTCTAGGGCTCTGGGTTTTCATCGGTATAATGGCTCAGTGGTCAAGAACATGGACTCAAGAATAGTGTTATCAAACTACAGCCTGTAGGAGATACACCTAACATCTATGTTACAAATAAAGTTTAATTGGGACACATGCATTCCTGTTTGTTTACACTGTCTTTGGATGGTTCCTCGGGACAATATGGAGTAAGTAGTTCTGACCAAATATCACACAGTGCACACAGCCTAAAATGTATTCTATCTGGTTCTCCTCAGCAAGCGGTCAGTCCCTGCCTGGGGTCAGGTGGAGTCTATAGCCCCTGGATCTCCTGCATACTGTCTGGCTGGGTGGCATTTGGTGAACTAGTTCTCTGTGTTTTCTTACCGCTGATTTTCAAGCCTGCTAAGTGTAATATTACGTGTCAGGGATCTCTGTGAAAACAAGGTGAAGTACTGTGTGTGAGCTCTTAGTGAAGGCCTCCAGACGGGGCAGGGAGCTAGGAAGAAAAATGCTGAGCTGCATGCATAGCTGTTTGTTGTTCCTATGAGACCTTTGTCCTTTAGATTAGCTCTTCAGGTAAAGAGACGAGATTGTGCGTGTCTATGCATGTGTACAAATGTGAGACTCCGCGGTAAGATGTGTCCGCATGACTCAGCCTTGTTCGTGTTCCCTCGTGAGTTAGAAAGCAGCCATTGACTCATTCTAGGATGAGCAGAGTATCGGTTCAGCGTTGGCCTCAAGCTGGCTCTTAGAGGGTCACAAGCTGCTTTCGTGTCCTGTCTTTACCATTGGTACTTGATGGAGGCTTCCAAACAACATGGAATGGAATCCCTCAAAATAAAAGTCCCAGAGTCCCTTGCCTATCGGCTGCATAATTGCCTCATGCTCGGTCTCTGCCTCCACCTCCCTTGTTCAGACACTTCTGTTCCCTACTCCTTCCAATCCGGGGTCCATTCACCACTTTGTCTGTGTGTTTGCGCGGCAGTTGGTCTGTGCGCCAAAAGACAGGCAGCAAACAATGTTAGACAAGATATCTGCCATTGTGGCCTGTGTATTCTAGAGAAACCAAACAATAAAGGAATTCAAACGACACGTCAAAAAGAGGCTGGTGTGTCAAGAAAAGTGAAGCCGGGAAAGGAGCTGACGCAAACGGAGGGGGTGGCAAAAGTGACTTCTGGCGTAAAATTGGCAGAGTAGCGGGAAGGTTGTGTGCAAAGACCCTGAGGTGCAGGTGTGTCTGGCACACCAGGAGGCCATGGTGACCAAAGCAGAGGAAACAAGGGGGAGGCAGAGGAGCTAAGACCAGAGGGGAAATGGGGGCCAGATCATGGGGCAGTTTATAGACTTTGGTTGCAGCGTGGTCGAGATGGAAAGAAGCGCATGGCTCACACCAGTGGACTCCTGGCTTGCTCCTCTTTCATCTGCTTCACCAGTGCTCCTCTCAGTCTCTGCCCCAGCCCCCAGAGGGCACAGGTTTGTCTGTGCCGCTTACCGTGGGCAGGAGCTAATGAGGTGGCAAGAGCTTTTTCCTGTCCACACCCTGTGAGGTCATCGTACGTGCTCCCCACTGCGTTCCAGCAATCACAGTCCGCCCTTGTCACTGTCCACAGTGCTGTGCCCTAGACCTGGAAAGAGCCCTCTCCTGGAGTGTGCAGAGCCCTGGCCCACCTCTCCCCTTCGGGCTTCTTCCTCTTGTCCATCTGTTTCTGCTTTTCTCTTCCTGTGCCACATCCCCTTCATCATTGACTCTCTTCTTGGTTCGTTTCCCTATTTCTCCCCATCCCCATGACGTCCCACATCTCTCTTACCGCTCTGTCTTCCTCTGCCTTGTTAACTCTGTGCTCTTCTTACTCAGAGGCCTCTGCCCATGTCAGGTGGAACTTTGGCTCTCTCGAGATGGGTGTTCTGGTGAGAACACCTGTCCACCCCCACGTCCTTGCAGATTCCCACGGCACAGCCCCCATCTTTTTTGGTTCTTCTCTCTTTCCGCCTGCCAGGTTTTATATCTTATTCTTTGGCACCTGGAGACCTTCCTCTTGGCCAAGACACTAACTCATAACCTGAAGGAAGAGGCCAAGCTAAACTGTCAGACTGTATCCATGTACGTTGCCCCATCTCTGTCTATATCCCGTTCTTTCCAGCTTCCCATATGTCCCCAAGTGTGGACTTTACAGAACAGGTCTCCAAAAGTTCAAAACTGCAGGTGCCTGTATTAAAAGTGTACCCTATACCGGCCAGACCACACCCAGGTGATTGGACTTGTTTGGGCATTGACTGTTAAAACAAACGCTGACAAACTAGTATGTTAGTATGAGATGATTCCTGAGCTCTTAACCACTGTAAGTTAAAGGGACAAAGTCAAGAACAATGTGACACTTTTTGAGCAAAATGTCATTTTAAGAAGCATCCTTTAAAATTCCAGGCTTCCTTCTTTTTGCTGTTATCAAAAATACCATTTATTTTACAAAATGTTGGGCACTGCAGACAGCGTATGTGTATGCATTATATAATACTCATACATAAAGATTGCCTTTTCTTGATAATTTATTAAAAAAAATCTCTAGTGACCTAATAAAGCAGAAAGTCCAGGAATGGACAGCCTGGGTAGGATGTTTCCAAAGATGAACAATAACCACGTGGAGGTTAAGGTGGTATGCTCCAGCAGACCCCACCACAACCACGTGGAGGTTAAGGTGGTATGCTCCAGCAGACCCCACCACAACCACGTGGAGGTTAAGGTGGTATGCTCCAGCAGACCCCACCACAACCATGTGGAGGTTAAGGTGGTATGCTCCAGCAGACCCCACCACAACCACGGGAAGGTTAAGGTGGTATGCTCCAGCAACCTCGGACCTTGCCTTGTAGCCACTGGCACATAAGTTTTCTGAGTCTTTCTTCTCTCACCTGAGAACGGCAGGGGCTGGTGGCACTTCCTCAGGGCTTCATAGATGCCATGTACTGCAAGAAGCTTGGCATTGTGTCCAGCACAGCAGAGACACTGTTCACGATCATCATGTCACAACCACAGCTGCTGCAGTAGTGCCACCACTTTCGTTCTTCGTGGTGGTAAGAATCAGAATAGCATATCCCAGGAGGCACCTACTGAACAGGGGCCTCTGTGAAGACTAGTCAGTTCTTCAAAGAGTTATGGGCACGAGGATTGATTGTAGGCAGAGGCTAGCCACATACGGTATGGCTTGAACTTGAGAATAGCTCATCTTCATGCAAATATATGCAGACATGGTAATAAGGTTGCCCCTGCTTATTGGGCACCCACCGTCTGCCAGATGGATCACACAGGACTTCTCTCGCTGCGCTTGCCTCTTTCTCCTCTGTCATGAAACGCAGCTGAGAGATTAAAGCAGATGAATTAAGTCCCCGTGGTTCGGGGTAGTAGTTGGAACGGTGATCTGTAAGAGAAAGTGTGCCATAGGAAGCTCCAGCAGTGCCCGGGCTTGGGGACCTGTGTGCTAGCCCAGAGTCTCCCAGGCAGCTAAAGTATGTCCTTGTAGTGGTGATAGAACACCAGCCGGTGAGCGATGAGAGGGGGAAAGAGGAGCAGAGTTGCATCAGCAGGATGCAGAAAAGGTGTGTTTGATTTTTCAGCCCAGAGACATTGGAGCTTAGCCTTCTCTTTAATATCAAGAATTAAACCTCTTGCCCCTGGCCACCTAGAACCCATATTTCCATCACCCCACTTAGGAATGCTTGGCATGGTACCAGACTCTCCGCTTCCTTTCCTCAGTCCGTAGCCATTTCAGATTCTTTTAAATCGTCTTAACCTTGGGAACAGTCCACACTCCCGACATTTGGAAGGAATGCCTATCTCTCATGCAAAGCAACCTGGCAGCCTCTCTTCGATTTTTTTTTTTTTTCTTCAGAGAAGTGTGTGCTGGTCTCCTCGCATGCCAGAGCCAATTTCTCTAAAAATAGCTTTCTTCCAGAAAACCCACAGTGAGAGGGTTCGCTGTAGATTTTCCTCGAAACTCAGCTTCCATCAAGGGCACTGTTCACGTAGCTCCCTGGTGTTTCTCTGAACCAGCTTCAGCCTCTAGCAGGAAAGATTCAAAGAAGAACCAGAGGTCCACACACTTTTCTGTTCTCAGTCCCCAGACTCTCTCTCCTGGGCCTTCAAATGCTCTAGAGGGACCATCTGTATGAAGGGTACCTTCTGATTCTCAGCTCCATATCCTCCACGCTTGCTCGGAATCCCCATGTGGTATCCTCTAGGGTCTTGTGTCCTTTGCTGTGGAAGGAAAACGGATTTGATGGGAAAAGGCTGTAGGCGGGCTCCAGCATGAAGCTGTAAGTGGACATCTGGAAGGAACACACAGCCCCAACATCAACCTCACAGTCAGCTGGCATGAGGAGACCCTGGCTTAGCTAGACTTGAGGCTTACAAAAGTTGTGCAATTAAAAAAAAAAAAATGACCAGTCAACCAAACGAATAGCCAGAACACTCTAGAAATCAGACATCTTAGACACCTAAATGTTCACGAGCACCAGATTTCTGAAGCATTGGCATGGATGGGGGTGGGGATAGGATACGGGGACGGGAGCAGATGCTGGCAATATGGAGCAAGTGATCCGCACACAGATGGCTCAGAGCCTTGGGGTCAGCAGTCTTTCACTTGTATCCTGCTTTTGTCTCTGACCTCAGGCACATTCCTTCCTATCTCGTGTCTGATTCAGGAGCCCCTCTGGTAAATAAAAGTTATCGTAACTCCCTGAAGGCTTCTTGTAGGGATTAAGTGGTATAACCTGGAAGGTTAGCACAGCGTTTGGAAGTCGTGAAAAGCAAAACCCTGTTCACCTTTGTGCCTTGATGGCATGATTTAGTCTCCAACTCCTACACTGCTCATCTCTTTTCTTAAGATTAAAGAATGCCCTCCGTGGGCATCCGCACACGTCTGCACACACGCCTCATAGGAAGAGCGAGTCTGGCACCGTGCCTGCACCTACGTTTCTGTGCCACAGGCAATGCCAGGTGTTTTGCAGACAGTCCATTAGAGATGGCATAGGCCAGATTTGCCTCCATTTCCTCCTCTTTGCTGTAGACCCAGCATCTGGATTAAGTAGAGGAGACTACGCTTCACTGCTCAGAGCAAAAGTAAAGAAAGGGACTGGGCTCAGGGTGCACCGTGAGAGGGATTATCTTCAGCCCTAGTCTAGGCTTAGTTGGGATTGAGCTGGACATAAAGAATTGAGTTCTTACATGGTCTCCAAGCAGATGTCTCAGGATGACTTGAAAAACAAATACTTTGGGATTTCTTCCCTTTCCCTGGGTCTGGATATCTTCCCAAGAGTTCTCAAGTCCAAGTGCTCAGGACATGACTCCGTCTATAAGGGCCCTGCTGCTCGAGCATGAGGATCCGAGTTCAGATCCTCACACTCCATATAAAAAGTAGGGCATGGGGCATGGCAGTGTGTGCTCACTGACCAGTCAGCCTGGCTGAATGAATGAACTTTAGGTTCAGTGAGGGACTGTATCCAAAAATAAGGGGGAGCTCAGTGGAGGAAGAGACCCAACGTCAACCTCCAATGCGTGTGCACACATAACGTGTATGTGTATGAGAGAGAGAGAAAGAGGGGGGGGGGAATTATTGAACCAGGAGGAGCTGAGAGCAGTGACATGTAAGAAACTCCTTAACTGGCAAGGACTAAAAGAATGAAGTTTCTTTGTTTCCCAACCCCTGAGATAGTAAAGCCTAGAGTTAAGGAGCCAGGTACTTGGGTCTCAGCAGTAGTCTGAATTCCATTCATTAGCTTCTGATCTTAGGCATAATGACTTCTTGGACCACTCCTAAACACAGTAGAATGGTACTGCATGCTTCGTGGCACCATAGAAAGGAATAGGTGAGCCAATGCATGAAGGGCACCCTGTCTGATATTCACATCTCTTGATAAATGTTAGATGTTCATCATAACCTCACTGCTGCTGGTACTGCTGGCATTTCAACATGGCCTTGGAATCTCCCTTATAGGGCAACTGATAGTCACACACACCCCATTCTGGACATAACCCTGGATTCTTTCTGCCGTCACGGTGACTTACGCATTGCCAGAAGTATATCGTGTTCAGTAACGTGTTTGCAAATGACATATCATGAAGGGAGCACCTGAGGAGCTGTGGCAAAGCAATACGGCACGCAAATGGCTGAGATTCCCCGTCAGATGTTCCCGTTGTTTTTGCTGGTGCAGGAAGATGTTTGGATGTTTGATTTGTGTGTTTGTTTTAATGCTAGCTCTATTAATTCTGTTTGCCGCCTGAAGAATGTTTGCCAGACAAAGCAAGACACATGCACCGGTTATGAGGGCCCTAAAACAGCTGTTGGCTTCAGACGTCGCCTGAAATGTGACAGCTTTTGCTAATGCTCGGGCTTTTTGTTCTTTACGGTGAAGTGTTTTCACTGGGAGACGAGATCGTTGTTTCCTTGTTCCAAGCTGCAGGACAGGTGACATGCTCAGCCTCCTCAAGGTCCTTGCTCTGTTGGACGCTATGACCATGTACACACCCATATATACCCTCCCATTCCCCTGGCAGGAGGGCCATTCTCCCTGCAGATGAGTTGGCAAGGACTGGGAGAATTATGGTTCAATAAAACCCAGTAGTTGAGAGTCAGGGCTTTGGAATCAGATAAACTTGACTTGAAACCCCTGCTCTAGCTTCTCCTAACTCTGGACTAGTTAGTGTCTTTGCCTCTGTGCACCTCAGTTCTCTCGTGTTTAAAGTAGGGTTAGGGAATTGTGGCGTGGTGGTGCATAACTGTAATCCTAGTATTTGAAAGGCTACAGCAAGAAGAGCATGTGTCCTACTCTTGCCTGGGCTATATAAGGAGATTGTGTTGCAAAGGGAGGAAGAAGGGAGGGAGAGAAGGGAGGTGGTGAGAACTGAGAGACGCACCTCACCGATGTGTAAATAATAAGTTTGACATGCCATGTAAGGCTCGGTGTGCAATGGCTGACCCCTATACACGTGTTAGCTCTTAATGTTATCATCCTTTTCCTAGCCTTTTTTTTAAGGGACACAGACAATTCACAACTACCCCACCACCACCACCAAAGAGGTCTCACTGCCTCCTGAGCATGTCACACCTTTGACACTACATTAAGGGCTCAGTGAGAGGCTGAAAAATACAGAGAAAGCCCATTTTCAGAGTCAGAAAATCTGAGGGTTGCAGGATGCAAGCCAAGGTTTCTACTGCAGTTAATCGACTAAGCTTGGAGTTCTTTGTCTTTTGTCCAAACCTCACTCCCTTGTACTCCATATGAGTATTATATATGCATGGGTGGGGTACTTCCAGGAGCCCCACAAAACTCCTAGTCCTCAGGTGCTCAAATCCATTATATAAAATGGATATAAACTATGAACGCCTTCCTGTATACTGTAAGTCCTCTCTCAACTACCCATGGTACCTAGCAGTGCCAATACTGTGTAAGTAGACTGTGTTGTTTAGGAAATAATGGTCAGAAGGTCTACCCATGTTGAATAAGATGCCTTTTTATGATTTTTTTTTTAATGCAGTTGGTTGACTCTCTAAATTGTGAGCCCATGGATCCAGAGAGCTGGCATGTATTCACATCTCTGGTCCGTCTTCCCTCAGCTCCGACAGAGAACTTTCCACTGAGAATCTACCTCCATGATGTCAGTGGGGTCCTATTGCCTCAGACTTTCCCGTGACATTGGGGGAAGCCTCTGTTTACCCATTTTCATAAATAGGGGCAAGTAGTGGGACCAACGGATAGGAACAGGATTCAGCGATTCCACCACTAAATAGCTTTGTTCTTTCTGACAAGCTGTTGGATCCCTCGAGGGTCTCTTTGCCTTGCCTCCAAATGGGCTAGTCCAGTTTGTCTCGTAAGTGTAAGGTTTCACAGAAATGATAGCCATAAACAACACAACTCCAGAAGTGATGGTTCGCCTTGATTATATGGTAGCAGTGAAATTCAGTTCTGACGGACCGTCTTGGATTTGACTCTGCCAACAGATTCTTCTTGAGGTCCAGTGCCACATCCTGCTCATTGGAGCATCCCTCTCTTAGTACTTGCCAAAGTGGAGGCTGGTTGATTATAAGTTGTACAGATAGATAACAGAACCCAACGTTGCTTCACACGCATAGGCTTCTAGCTACAGCAAAGAGCCATGAATTCTCCTGCAACAAAGGAAAAGGGCCACCACCCTTGTAGACAGGGTTCTCTCCGAAGGCAACAAACCATGGAATCCCTTTCCTGAGTGGCAGGTGACTCACAGGATACCTGGAGAGCTCGCGTCGCCCCAGAGATCCACGGAGCTGTTGCCTTGGCTGAGAAATCCCTGCTGAACTCTGTACTCAGTTGGAAAACGAGAATGTCCTTGGAAAGTCTGTCAAGACAGCCTCTGTGGGTGGCTGCATCCAGTAGCCTGTAGTCTCTGAGTCCCCCTGGCAAGCTTTGGTGACTCACAAGCAGCCTGTCAGCCAACCAGGCCCCTGTCCAACCTGCCGCTGACTGCAGTCCCAGGAAAGTGCACTCCCCACCCCCTCCAGCAGGGCACAAAGACATTGCTAACAGAGCGTGGCCGGCTCGTTTGGAAACTGTGTTCATCCAGCAGCCAAGAATGATCTGTCCTGGTGTTCGCTCTCCTCTCACCCGCCCTTCCTCTTTGGGCTCCCACTCGTTCCCCCTTCCTTCTGCCTAGAGAGTGATTTGTCTGTGTTATGGGTAGGCCTGACAAACCATTCCACATTAGCAGCTGAGATGTTGTTTGAAATGGGAAAATTGCTGGCAAACTGCTCCATTAGCGGCTCCAGTAACAAATACTCCGTTCCCCCAATGAAGATGAGATCGTGGAGGCACAAATTAATACGACTGTCTCCCCTACTCTGCAGTGGGGATTACTCTTCAAGATGAATGGGTCCTCCTTGCCAGAAGTGTGCAGCCACTAGACATAGCCTCTAGGGGAGCTGGTCCCTCCCCTCTCTCACTTTGGCACCCCATACATCCCCTTCCAATCATATTCATATTCTCTCTCTCTCTCTCTCTCTCTCTCTCTCTCTCTCTGTGTGTGTGTGTGTGTGTGTGTGTGTGTGTGTGTGTTCCCAGCTGAGGGTTTGGGGAGCAGCCATGCCCAATGAGGAGCTGATGAAAAGATCTGCACCTTAGGGAGAAGGGAGATGGATGGGGATGAGGTACTGAGTCCTCAGCCTGGGCTCGGGTGTCATTTATCATCTGTAATAGAGTGTCCCACCTGCCGCTCATGCCTATTTCCCACTACACCGGTTCTTAGTGGTGGGAAGGATTTGAGGGATGAAATAAGAAGACTGGAAAGACTTCCTTACTCCCCACGGCCCCTTCTCTTCCCAATAAGTTCTGGGCTCCAGGCCTGCAGCATCTCCTGTTCTTCCCAGAGTCCTAAGCGTAAAAGCACTTAAGAAAATTCATATGACGTATATGGTGCGTAGTCCAGCAGCAACTCCAGGGTCCAGCCTGGGCTCTGAGGCTTGCAGGCTCTCGGGGAGCCAGTCTGAGAAGTGTCGTGCTGAAAGCCTGGAGATTTTCAGGCTCTTTCCACTACGATATTAAAACCGCCAAAGTGAAGTCAGCTGCTGACAGTTCTGCCCATGAGCTCTGGTTGAGATGTCAACCAAATCGCGACATGGTTCCACGGCAGGGGAAATCAGCTGTCCGATGGCCTCTCTCTTTCTTCCTTCTCTTTGTGACATCGGCTTTTTCAACACTTTGCTTGCTTCCTACAGCATTCTCTGAAGAACACGGCTGCCTCCAAAGGCAACTGCTAACAAGCAAGCTTCGAAGCTCCTGGATCCCCCTTTCAGCTTTCCCCGACACCTCTTGGGCCCTTGGATGAGGCTCTATGGACCAACAGCTGAATGCTGTGACCATTGCAGTGTTTGTCCTATCTCCCGTGACTTGTACCCTTGTGCTTTGTGCTAAGAGACACAATCCTGTAACCCCTCAGCGGTCCCTTGGTGGTAAACGGTTGGTTAATTGACTCTCTCTGCTCTGTTCTCCAGACGCCTAGAACAGAACTCCATCAAGTCCATTCCTGCAGGAGCCTTCACCCAGTACAAGAAACTGAAGCGGATGTGAGTCTTCCTTTGTCAGAATGTTTCTGTGGGAGGGTGGATGGGAAGAGGGCTTTCCAGGGTGTGGTAGGCATCCCATCTGATGGATAGATCACACCCGTCCTCTCAGACAGAGCTAGGCTGTTCTGAGATTGCAAGGAGGTGTCACATGTACATGGTAAGGTTCGCGAGCTTCAGTATGTAGAGCTAAGAGCCTCTCTGACCAGAGAGAAGTGAAATGATCCTTGTGAGAGAAGCAGGTAAGCTGTCCCACCCCCAGAGCCATATTGGCCAAGTTAAATGCCCCTGGCTTTGGTGATACCAACAGCAATATGACAGTGGCTTCTTATCTTCCTATACTGCCATCGTTCACATTCCTACAAACATGCATGCACTCATACAGTTAATACTTAAATGAGTGTCTGCTGCAGAGTCTGGATGGAGCCATCAACAACAAGAAAACTACATTCATGGAGGCTCCACTTCAGTTGGGAGAGAGCACAAAAAATAAGGCAGTAAGTATCAAGGTTCAGTAGGCTATCCTAGGCAACAGTAAGAGCAAATGGAAGGCATAGAAATCGTGCATGCTAGTTCATAGCCAGTGAAGAGGAGTAAGCAAGGGAGGGGTGGGGTGGGGATTGTTGAAAGGTACAGGAAGAGGCTAGGTCACAGGAGCATTTGAGAGCACAGTAAAAGCTTTCTCTTCTAAGTGACATGTGTTAGCCCTGGAGGTTATGCCCAACATTTGGGCCTGTGGTTTAAGATTGTAGTCATACGACTTGACCATGGTCAAACCCAGCATCCCTAGAACCATAGTTACTGATACCACATCACCACTTCATCGTGCTGGTGATGTCAGCCTGCTGTATCCTCCCTACCACAGCAGCCTGAGACTGCACTCCTCATCATCCCCGCCATGGGGACAGTATCAGTCACTTAGAGACCTTAAACCTTAACTCTGAGTTGCTCAGCCCTGAAGCATTTGAAGAGACAAAAAATGGGATTCAGAAATGACCCATCACTGAGATTAAGATTCTAGAGAAAAGGGCTGGAGAGATGAGTCAGTGGTTAAGAACACTGGTCGCTCTTCCAGAGGACCTGGGTTCAATTCCCAGCACTCACATGGCAGCTCACAACTATCTATAACTCCCGTTCCAGGGAATCCAACACCCTCATGCAGGCATATATGCAGGCATAAAATACAAATAAATAAGTTATTTTTTTTTTAAAGATTCGAAAGGGGAATCCTCACTTCCCTCTTCCATGTTGGGAAACTGTTAGCCGAGCCTGGTGTTGAGCATGCTGTTTTCATTCGCTACAGAAAGAAAACTATGCGTCCATTCGGGTCCCCTTGCATGCGAGGCCTGTCCACTGATTTCTCTTGAAGGTGGCGGGTGGGGGGGAGCTGTGTCAACAGGGCCTACTGGTTCCTTTCATGTTAAAAATAAATATGCCCATGAAACAGTGGCATTAGTAGGCTTACCCTCCAATCTCAGGAAGCCAACTTCCCATCTCCCTGGAAAGCCAGAGCTAACAAAAGCAAACAAGATCTTCTAGTGCAATTCCAAAAGTGGAAGCCAACATAATGAGCCAGCTCCAAGCCCAGGCTTCTCCCTCGCTTTGGCAGCATCCTTTCTGGAAGAGCTGTATAAATATAGGCCTTAATATTTAAAACCTTGAGTCATTAATCTCCCGGTATCCCTGCTTCTCCAGCTCACTTCTCCATGCGTCCCCCAAATTCATTTTTAAAGCCTAGCTTGATTATGCACCCAGATAGTAATTTTGGTGAAAAATGACAAGTCCAGTGACTGCCCCTAACCTATAGCTCCTGCATGATTTAAGTTACTGTTCTAACTTTTTTGTGAAGTCCAGGTAATTTAGAGCTTGGCTGTGTTTTACTGTCCTTCCTCCAGCCCATTGGAATTGCCACGATTGGCACATTCAAAATTCATAAGACCTTATCAGTCATGACCTGGGGAGTGAATTTAATTTTTGATCATTTCTGATACCACTGGTATTTATTATGATGCCCCATAAAGGGGTGAAAGGAGGAAAAAGAGTCTGCTTAAAGTTTTTTGACTAATAGAATTTCAGAAATATAGACTGTTGTTTAATGGTGTAGGCTCAGATAAGTCTCAGATGTGACTGGATTTGAGACCCTAACCATGATTTCCTTCTAGGTAACCATGAATAGTTTATACATAATTTTTAACAAGAGGAAATTTCCCCTCTCAGCTGTGACTGAACACATCCTGGTCACTCTTTAAAAAATAGAATTAATCATGGATTCATTGATGCTATGCCTACCTATTTCTAATGATCACCCCAATATTAAAAATAAATACTGGTAGGTGAAAACCCATATCAGTAAAGAGATGGGGTGCTGGAGACCACTTTTCTGGTTTTATAGAGTCGATGTGTGGTCAGCCCTAACGCCAAGGGCAAGCCTGTGCCCTTCTGCCAGAATGGTGCTAGAAGGGTTCTTTGAAGCCAAATGCCATCCCAACTCAGGAGGTTGAGGCATGTGGGTGGTGAGTTTGAGGCCACGCTGAACAACATAGCCAGACCATGTATCAACAACAAAACAAGTTCTTTTCATTTGAATGCATGGGGCAGAACAAACCTTCCACGGGGTTGTAAGATTTTTTAGTATCTTACTCTTTTATTCTCTGCTTATCCCTTCTATGTACTGAATTTGCTGTTCCAGCCTGGAAAAAGAAAAAACCAGTCTCTCTTAGTCATTCAGTTTATAGCTGCATGGTACTGAGTAGGTCGCAGCCTGACCAGATTCTGAAACATGTAGTATGACCTAGGGATCTCCTATACCATGCTGGCTATGGTTAATAGCAGCGTATTGTCTACTTGAAAATTTCTGAGGGTAGGTTGTAAGTGCCCTTACAAGTAATAATAGGTAACTTCCTAGGTTTGGGATGTTCAAAACAGCTTGATTTAGCTATTCCACAGTGAGCACATATCCCAAAACATCACACTGCAAATACATAAATGTATACAATAAAAAAAAAATGGGGGAAAAAGAGCTAAGTGACTGCCAGTGTCTCTTTCCACCAAACCATCACTTTTCCAGTTCCCATCATCCTTCACTTTCAAACTAGAAGATTACCTCACCTTGTGTTCTAGCCCAAGGAGAGTTGATCCCTGAAGTTCTCATGAACTAAAACCCCAATCTGTCCCCACGTAGCTCAGTCAGGGATCTTCCCCAGTGGCCGGGTAACCTCCTATATGCTAGGGGTCTGGACCCTCTGAATGGACATCCCATGACGGGGAGAACATCAGAATGAGCCTCCTCTCTGATGTGAGCAGACCCTGTGTGCCGCTCTAAAATGCTGTGCTGGGCAGCCACCCTGAGGGTGAGCAAGATTAGGCTAATCCAGGGTATCGGCTTGTTAAGACCCTTATACAAAAATGGAGCGCCAGAGAAAAGCCCAGGGTAAGCTGACAGTTTGCGAACACAATCTGGATTTGTTTGAGGCGATCTCGCCAGCTAAAGGGATAAGCCAGACAGCTGTGCCGGAGGGGCCTTAACCTGGGAGATATCTTGCAACTTAGAGGCTTTGGAAGTAGGACGGAAGGGAGCAGAGGTCTAGGTAGGAGTCATTGCATGGCCTTTTCCTAGGCTGTGAGGTGAAAGAGGGAGACAGGAGGAAGTTCTCCTTTTGTGTGCAGTTAAGAGGCTGGGCGACTGGGTGACTGCCCCTACTGGAGGCCGTCATTTATGAATCTTCTCAGATGTGCTTATGTGCTTTCTTCTCAATATCCTCTTGTCTCCTGTTGGCCTGTGAAGACCTCAGCCCTCCCTCTTCTGCACAAAAGCAAGGACCCATTGATTTATTTAGTTGAACGGGACACGTTTCTTGTCGCGGGAAATTGGTGCGTCTCCCCAGCCAGTGACAGGAGCCTAAAGGCCAGCCCTGAACTAATAATTCTGAGGAAAAGGGGCTGTTAGCAAGAACCTGTGGCCCAGTTCTCACTGGGACTCTGAAAGTATACAGCAGAGGGCTTCCGGCATCTGGGAGACCAGGCTAGCCCCTGCACCTGTACCTTCGAGGCCAGGCTTGCCACCATGTGCACTGTGTTTGGAAGATCCTTCTAGCCTTTTAAAGCTTGGATGTGTCAAACGGGCTCTTTCCCAAATGAGGAACATTCCCAGCCAGTGACACATGCCTGTCTCAAAGGCCTTCTTTGAGAGGCTTGTGATTTGCTCATATCCCACAGCTGAGAGAGTGTATCACCCATGCTCAGAGACTCTGTCAGAGATGAGAAGTGACTGGAGAGGTGAAATACCACAGGTTTTCAAGATAATAATCACTACTGGGGCACAAGACAAGAGAACAATGTGTAAAGGAACCTTTGGTTGGGTGGGGCCCATGGTGCCTTGTCTGTACTGTTAAATACTTGTTAATGGCACCTGAGACCAAGGCCCTGGCTTGAAGTTGGTTTTTGTTTGGGGTTCAGGTTTTTTGTTTGGGATATTTTGTTGTTGTTGTTGTTGTTGTTGTTGTTTGTTTTTGTTGGTTGGTGGTTGGTGGTTGGTTGGTTGGTTGGTTGGTTGGTTGGTTGGTTGGTTGGTTGGATTTTGGTTTTGTTTTGTTTTATTGAGACTGGGTGTCACTATGTAGTATAGGCTGGCCTCCGACTCCCAATCCTCCCCCTCCTCCTCAGTCTCCAAAGTGCTGGGATCACAGGGTATCAGCATGCCCAGCATTCATGACTTCTGGAGGTGGCTTCCCCCACACCCAAACAGTAATGGCCCACACATCCATAGCCTTTTGTGCCAACAAGACTTAAAGTGGGCATTCCTTAGCACCTGGGACGACACAGTGGGAGATGTGTTCTTTAGGCATTGCCTCTTGTGCTGTGTATAAATCAATCGCTTGATCAGTTAATCTGTACTGGTTTTGAATGGCTGGACTGCTGGGTGCATACTTCAGGAAGAGCGTTATCACACCTGTGAGCCATGTTCTTAGACTTTCCCATTAATGTTTTCAGAGACATCAGCAAGAATCAGATATCGGACATAGCTCCGGATGCCTTCCAGGGCCTGAAATCACTCACGTCGCTGTAAGTGGGGCCTGGGGTGGGAGGCACGTCCGCATTTTTCAGGAGGTGTTTATCAAGGCTTTATGTTCCCTTACACACTCGTGGCAATCTGGTAAAAGAAACAGATATTTCTTCGGGGGAAATTGATCTCGGGGAATATTTCTACAACTCACATGCGTTATTTTTATTGATTAAGTGCCCAGCGGCTTTCCCAGTTATTGGCTTCTAATTCGAATGCATCTTTGTCTCTCACCTCGCTCCCCCTCCCACCTCACACTGCACAGCGCTGTCTCAGGGGAGACCAGGCTATCTATCGGGTGAAGAGAATGGTAATGGATGTCTAAGGTGAGGCCATGGCTCACCACCCTTCCTCCCACGGTCTGTAGCCTTGTCGAGGAGGGTAGTACTTCCTTTGCTGATTTCCAGGCTATTCCAACCTTGTAGTTAGTGTGCAGAAAAGATCCACCCCATCCTATCACCCTTCCTTCTGTGGCTTTTTAAAGCCCTTATTTGGCCCAGTGGTGAGATTCAAAGCCCCACCCACCAAGGGCCACTGGACTCCCAGGCTGAGAAGGTGTGGGGTTGGCTCTTACTCCCTCAGCAGCTCCCTCAGGGCATAGGCAGTCCTTCAGCCTTCTCTGCACGTTTCCTCAGGCAGAGTGGAGACAGTGATCCTTCCTCATCTAACACACAGTGTGATTGACATATTATACCAATAACAATCATTGACAGCATTTATCAAGCGCTGATTGTGACCAGGTCCTCTTCTCAGAGTCTTACGGGCTTGATTCTCCCAAAAACATAAACGGTGGAGTCTTCTACCATGTAGCTCAGCTCCTTAACTGTTTCTGTTCCCATCTGTAACCCCGTCACCTCAGACTGTACCTCGCACCTAGTGATGAAAGAAAAGGTTCAGGGCTGGGGAGATGACAGTGCGTACATTACCTGTTGCTGTAGCTTAAGGACCCCTATACAAGCAGGGCACAGTGCTGCACAGCTGTAACCCAGCCCTGCGGGTGGGGGGAGAGGAGAGTGGATCTCGGGAGCTCACCGCTCAACCACTCGGCTCACCGAGTGGAAAGCAATGGAGAAAGACATCCAACATCACTTCTGGCCTCCACACATCCACACAGGTGAGCAACACACCATGCCTATCTACACACACACACACACACACACACACACCGGCATACATCACAGAGAGGGAGAAGGGATGAAGGAGAAAGAGAGAGAGCATGTTAAATAAATGAAAAACACTTCTGTTAAAACACACTAATGGGTCTGAGAGGTAGGACTTGAGCCCAGCATATTTGGTCTAGAATTCCACTCCTGATCTCTGTACTGTGCAGCCCATTCAACGTATTGCGTATGTAGTGATGGTTTCATCAGTTCGTACATCTATATCATCTAGTGCCTTGTTCCCTTCGACACCCCCAGACAATCCAAAGGGTGTTCACAGGCGTGCGATCTGTGTTTCGCCCCTGCGCAACCCATTTGCCTAGTTTATGAACATGCAGGTAACAAGATGCACATGTCCTCCCATCCCACTGGGCAGGGACCGAGGACAGGAAGTCCCTGATTCAGCTGCTGTCTGCTGCCTGCCGAGTAAATTAGTTTCATTTATCGAACAGAACATCTGGCTGGGATATCAAAGACGGGGCCGTGTGTGAGATTAGTGTCTGCTTATTGTGATGAGTGTCACAGAGAGGAGGAGACGGGAGAGGCCCCGGCCACCAGGATCCCATCTTAACCTTCCCCTTCCCCTTGTCTAGTCTCCCTTAGCTGATATTGGGGGACAGTCTCAAGATAGTGGGATGATTCCTGTCTTGCAGAAGAAATTCGAAATCCGGTTGCCAGACAGGAAATTGGCACACCTGTAGTGAACTCAGAGGTGCATGCCGAGCATTCAGTGAAGTGCCTCTTGGCTTTTGTTTACTCATTCCTTCACTGAGTAGATGCTTGCTGTGTAAGTGAGTGGTTTGAGAGGCACTAAGAATGTGACCAGCAACCGAACAGAGACGCCCCAGGGCTCATGAAGCTGACCATGTTGGGTAACAGGATGGAGAGCATTTACCCCAGACCTGTTCATTCATTCATACATTCATTTAGTGGGTGTTTATTGTACCAGACCTTGCTCTTTTTCCACTGTAGAGACCCAGCCATGGGCATGCCCTGTAACATCATCACATTCAGGAAAGTTAAAGGAAGAACATAAAATCTAAGCCTAAAGGGTCTGTAGAGATAGAAGGCTCCGCAGTTAAGAGCACTCACTGGCTGCTCTTCTAGAGGACCTGGGTTCAATTCCTAGCACCTACATGGCACAACCTACTGAAACTCCAGTCTTAGGCGATCTGACATCCTCTTCTGGCCTCTTCCAGTCACATACATGGTGAACAGACATACACACCGGCAAACCACCCAGACATACAAAATATTAGAAATAATAACATTAAACTAAGCCTATAGAGATGTGTAAGTAGTATGAGCTAACGTAAAGGTAAGGGCTGGGGAGAAGCACAATAAGATAATAGATGGTAGAGAATCTTAGCTAAATCATTGAGGAGACTTCTGCAGAGAGCGAGGTGCTTGGTCTCCCACAGGCGGGAAGCCACGCATATCCGCAGGCCAGCACCCTCGAGGCTGATGCATAGGCAGGCAGGTGACCCTCTAGGTTTGAGGATGTTCCATACCAAGGCTTGATGGGCTGCCTGAGGACCCCTTCCCCAGCATCCCCACCCCCACCCCTACCCCCACCGCCAGCAGCCTGTGCCACTCTAGAAGCTTTGGCCTCCATTGAGATGAACAGGCAGTGGCAATTCCTACATTTGCCACAGTGAGCAGTGGGACATTAATATGAATTACAAATGGGCGCCCGCGCCATCATGCTGACTTCTATTTAGTCATTAATTTCTTGAAGCATTAATGAAACACACCCGCAGGCTGATGGAGAACTCACTCTTCACTCCCAGAGGCTTCTGGAGACGGGCGACAGTGGGGGAGAGGGGGCCGATTTCACACTCGTTCGCCATTTCTTCCTCCTAATATTTGCCTCCTCAAATGACCGTCAGCCCGGAGTCTTGATTTGAGTGGGAATTAAATAATTGCATGGCCCGTGTCCTTAGACCCGAGAAAGGGTTTTAACAGACGCAAACCAAGCCCTCTTTAGCTCTGTTTCCTGATCAAAGAGGAGGCTCGACCCCATGGACAGCAGAGTCTGTCAGGAGAGGAAGCAGAAAGAGGCCCAGAGAGTCTCAGTTCTAGGTTTATGGACCTGCTAGGGGCTGGGTTTGAAAGGTGAACGCATATTCCTTTCCCAGGCTTCTTAACTCACCAGACATGAGGCCTCGAAATAGCAGGGGGAACACTGTGGACCTCAAAGATGAAATGAAAAAGAAAAATCCGAGTTCCTTTCTTCTTAGATCTTGAGAGAATGAGACAGGCGGATAGAGAGTGGAAGCTGCCATCATCTGAGACAGGGAAACTCCTCAGCCTCCCCATTGAGCCAGGCCACAACTCAGCAATGCCTGCACCATCTGGAGATGCCCCGCATCCCTGCAGCCCCGCTGTCTAGATGGGTGATTAAAGAACTCCACTCAGGAATTCCTAGGATGCAGTGGGATATTAAAAGGAAACATTCTATAGGCTAGCTCGGCCTGATCAATACCCATTGAAGACACAGGCTGGCCTCCCACACTGCCTATTTACTGTGGGGCGTGAGTCAGGCTAGCAGCTCAGGAGGTACCACAAAGGGCCCGCTTCTTCCTTGTGGGGGTGATGTGCCAGGCTGGGCTGGAGTGCAGCAGGATGGCGCCTGCCTTAGCTCACCTCCGGGACGGCACCTCCACCCACACAGGATGAACTGCCTGCCTGCCTCTGGCTCCCTGATAAGAAAATGAGATGGATGTGGCGGCCCAGGGCACCAGGCGACCTGAGATCTGGCACCCAGAACTGGCAGAGGTGATGGCCTCCTTTACGTCCTGCTGATTGCTGTCATTTGCTTTCTTCCAGGGTGCTCTATGGGAACAAGATTACAGAGATTCCCAAAGGACTGTTTGATGGGCTGGTGTCCCTGCAGCTGCTGTGAGTAGAAACCAGCTACTTTTCCCATCTTTGTGACCATTCCTTTGCAGACGGAAAATGTTTAAGCCATGCTCGGAAGTGTTCTTTTGATTCGATGCCTATCATCCTGGCACCAAAGCCTCTGTGCATCCCGTCTCCCCTCCCCAAGGTTCGTTTGTGTGGCCCCAAGAGGCAGAGAGTTGGCAAAGAACGCTAAGGCCAGTGTACGTAAGCCTAGATGATACAGTCCGGAACCCTGGCCCTAGTGTGTGTCAGGAATGGATTCAGGACTTGAAAATGAGAAAGAAATCGAATCCTGCGAGAGGAAATGTCTTACAGAGGTGTAGGAAGAATCTAGGGAACTACAACCTTCCCAAGGCAAACTCCAAGCTGAAAGCTAAAACAGCGGCGTGGCCCATAGGCATGTGACCTTGTGAGGGGTGTGGGTGGGGAGAAGCCATTAGAGAGAAGCCAAGCAGTGTGACTGTCGGGTAGGGGAGGCTGAGGGCAAGTGTTTATTTCACGTAAAGGAAGATTGTTGCCTCAGGTTTTAAGCTTTGGGTTTATTTATTTGTTTATTTTATTCTGGTCATTTGGGCTTAAATGTTTAAAGGAGATAATTGAACTCTGTCGTGGAGAAATAAAGAAAGGAATTAGCTTATTTTAGAAGACTTGATGATGAGCGAGAATCATCCCCGGATTATGATTAGGTGGTAGCTACAGTGTTATGAATTGGGCACTGAGTGTGCATGCGAGCTTGTGTGTGTGTGTGTGTGTGTGTGTGTGTGTGCGTGCATGTGTGTGTGTGCGCGCGGACCGTCATAATTCCTGTTGGTATTAAGGATTGACCTTGAGTACCCTATGAGCATTGGAGAATGCCTACTCTCAGAGAGGTAAATGACTTGCCCTGTGTCACACAGCAAAATAAGCGTAGAAATTGAGTACTCGCATGGTCTCATGTTTCTAAAGGCTCCCTCAATAGCGCATGACAGGATTTCACAGGCCTTCATTTGAGTACAAACAGATTTGCATGTAATTTTTTTAATTGCCTGTCTTCAAACAAACAAACAAATCCCCTCTAAGCCAGGCAAGGTATTGTGTACCTTTAATTTCAGGGCTTTCGGAAACTGACACAAAAGGGTCATGAATGTAAGGCCAGGCTGGGCCACGTTTGGTCAATGAGGGAGGGAGGAAGGGAGAAAGATGTATCACCTCCAATTCCCAGGGAAGAAGAAGCTCCAGACTCCCTGCCTCCCTTGTACAGTTAGGAGGTGCCAAAATCTAAGTTTACGGGCCAGGTGATCCAGCCAGATCTCTGAAAGGGGAGAAGGCTCAGGACCAAAGACTCTAATCTAAGTGGTAAGGTGGGCGCGGGTAGTTTTGGCTCACAAGGACACTTCTAGAAAGAAGTGAAGACTTCCTCTGGCCCTCCCATCTCATACTTTCACACACCCTAAACTCCCAAGTCCCTGGGCAAATTGCCCCCAGGCTATAAACCAACGCGAATTGTGTTGGAATGAAATGGCCATCAAGATTCTGGGCTGTGGATCCAGCATTGCAACCAGCCACTGAAAAGCAGCGAGAAAAACCTCTCTGTCCCCCACATCATCCTGCTTCTTCCTCTACTTCTCTCTCATTCTGCCTGGCTGTAAGTGAGCAGATCTGTGTTCAAAATTACCCAGCCCTTCCCTGGCCTTTGAGGCTGTTTTGTAGAATGGCATACCAGGGCTCTGCAAGGATCTGGGTGTTTCACAGATGGTGTTCTATGCTCCTAGCAGAGAAACTAAGTTACCACTGGTTAACTGGAGCCATTAATCCACAGAATAACAATAGCAACTGCCTGGAGGTGGGGGTACGGGAGAGGGGTGCTTTGGCCAGCCAGGCTGGTGTGAATGGCCTTTTATGATAGATGCCGAAAGGAACAGGTCATGTCCATCTCCACTAAGGAGAGACGGACTGGACATCAAAGTGCCGAGCACTGTGAACGGTGTGTATCAAAAACTCTAGACCAGCATATTTTTAAACAAAGAAAGTGTCCCTGCTACAAGCTGACAGCAGTCAGGAGGTTGCAAGCCCCCCCTCCCTGGGTTTGAAAGACAGGCCAGCTGAACAGCACCACTTTGAGCAGATGGAATTGACTAGCTAGGGGGTAAAGACAATGCTTCTCCCTCTGTGGAGACCAGGAGTTGACACAACTCAGGCTGGCTTGCTTTCCAGAAAGAACCCGCAGGCAGAGCCGGAGTCCGTCATCTCTGGTTCTGGCCTGCTGTTGAGCAGTTGGAAAGCAGATCCCTATTAGATCGAATTTAGGGTTCAGCAGGCTGTAGATTGGATTTCTCCTCATTTGGCTGCAGATAGTCTGATAAGAAGGCTCTGATTAGAATACCCTGGATGACTGGGTAATTGCATCTGCTTTGACTCCCGGGCGGTCACTGGGAGTTTTGTCTCCTCCACCCCCCTCCTCCCTCTCTCTTGAGTGATTGGTTCATCTCAAAGTGGAAATGTCCCTTCCGTGCCTAGAGGACCTGGATATTTTCTTTCTGGCACTTACTGTGACACTAACAAGGACCAAGTGAATGTTTGTGCTTGCTTGTTCTGTGCCCCCTTCCCTTCCTGCTTGCTCTGGACTTAGCTGCCATCCTTCCAAATATGCCCAGTTTAGGATATACCCAGCCAGGCTACCTTGGCAATCTGCTTGCCATGGTCCTTTGGACAGGTGATCAGCACTAATAACACTCCCCTAGGCATTCTGGGAGACTTCTCCAGGCAAGCTTTAGCTGTCCTGGAGTTGACCCTGAACTTGATATGTTGTCCTCTGAATCCTCCTGAGGGTTACATCCTTAGTTTAACATCCAAGATCTCAGGTCAAGTGAGCCTCAGGGCTACACATTCACACACATGCATGCACACCCACATGAGCACGCACTCACACACACACATACACACACACACACACATACATATAGAGTTCCTAAACCATAACACACAAGTATAGATGTCCCGGCTGGTGCCTCAGTCCCAACATGGCTTTTCTGACAAATCTGCCTGTCTTCCCCTTCGCTGATGGCTTCTGCGATAAGTTCTCGCTGCACAGTTGGAAGTTGAAAAGCTCATTCTTAAACTGAACCTCAACCTTCATTTCTAAGAAACTCAGAAGTCCGTTTTCATTGCCCTCAGATGTTTTTGAGTAGCTGGCGGACCTCCGTGTAATTAATCCTAAACAGGTTCGGTACCAGCAGCCATTGCCTGAGTAAAGACACGCTCAACGTTTTTGCCTTCGTTGTTCAGGATGGGAGATAGTCTATCAGCTTCCTTGTTCAGCCTGGCTGCTGGGAAGTTTGTGTGAAGCCAGGGAGGCACCTGAGAAGCCAAGGTTAGAACAGAAAGTGTCACCTGCATGTAATCCTAAGTGCTTTCCCTGCACCACCACCCCCTGAGCTCTTAGGACATCTGAGGTGATGGGCATCTGGTCCTGTGTGGCAGCCAGCAGGTAGGCATGCCCTAAGAGGCTGCACTTTGCAGCTTAGAGGCCCCTCGTCTGCAAGGCAGAAAGGCAGTCAGTATGTCACGAGGGCTGTCATTTCCTTCTCTGATGGGCAGCTGCAAGCTGTGCTGTCCCGGCCTTCCCTGGGGAAAGAAGAGCTTTCACTTAACACTCATTGATTACATGGCATGCCTCAGGAAGTCACTGGAGTTGCGGGGGGGGGGGGGGGGGGGGACGGGGGACGGGACGGGACACAGGCCTCAGAGACGGAGGCTTTCCAACCTGCTCCAGGAGGTTTGAAACCAAACCAGAATGCCTTCAGCCTAGGTTATGGCACCTGTTGTTCAGTTTTCTTGGAAGGCAGACAGAAGCATTTGAGGCTCTTGAAGTTTGCCAAGCCAACATGGCAATTACAGAGCAGTGAACCCAACTTCACTCCACATAGATCACATCCCCTCACAAGCAGCTTCACATACGCTGCTGCTGCTGCTGCCGCTGCCGCTGCCACCCAGAGCACCTAGCAGTGATTGAGTAGTTACGATGCCCAGGATGGGTGCTAAGCAACGGCGGATGCATAATCTCGTTTAATCTTCTCAACAATGCTACAAGGAAGTATTTTGATGGAGCCCCATCTTACAGATGGGGAACTGAGGGTTAGTTAACTTGGCCTTGATGGCTCATATATAAGTTTTAAGACCAGGAATCTAGGAGCTCACGTTTCCAGGGACACAGAAATGACGCTGGGTGGGAAGAAAGGGGTCCTCTCCTGCAGCAGAGACAGCTCAACTCAGTGGTGCATTTTTAAGGGGAGCATTCCTCCCTTTGGTGTGAATCTGGCATTTCCTCAGGAAAGCCTTAAGTTATGGAGTGTTTCCGTGTAAACGGTTCTCTCTTCTTAAAGGCCTGATTAGTCACCAGGTGGCAATCATAGGGAAGTGACCACCCCAGTACCTGTGTGACAGGGGGCAGAGCAGGTAGAACTACGCAGGGTCACTTGATTGCCCAGCAGCTAGGTCATAGCCCTCCCTCTAGGCCCCCGGGTCGCAGCTCTCCTCTGATTCTCTTAGGAAAGCCTTACCTGTTCTCAATCCTTCCTGTGTCACTGGAGTGGATAGATTGGCTGGCGTGTTTCCCAAACAGGCCACCGGATGGCAATGCTGTACGCTGCATGCTTTTGTTTCAGTTCTATCTGGAATCACCATGACAACCCAAGGCCTGTGACAACAGCGTAGCCATTAGCGGGAGAGAAGGAAAGAGTCACCTCTGCCACCTTGCGAATTGGCGAGTTCCTCCCGTGCCCATTCACAAGCTCCAGGAGGAGTCTGGTCATGGCCAGAGTGCCTCTGTCCTGTGGCACTAGAAATCAGTCATGTCTTCCTCAATCTGGCGTCAGCAAGTTGCTGAAGGTCAGAATTAGCTCCCCATATTTCATAGGCGAGAGGGACGTGAAAAGAGATTAGTCCTGTTACACTTAGTGGATAAAGAAACTTGGGGTGACAGAGGGTTAATTCTAATGACATCGAAGAGCAGACAGGCATATTAATGAGAGAAAGATGCCTGAGATCCCCCAGCTTAGTCAGGGGGCCGTAATAGCTCCCTTAATTGGTATCCTTACTAATACTTTATGCCCATGTGTAATAGCAAATGCCTCTCTAGAGACACATAGAACATTTTAATGGCAGAGAGCCTTTATAATGCTTTCTTTAAAAGGTGTTCTCCCCTGAAAGAGCCGAAGAAAAGGTCATGCCAGGGGCTGTTGGTACTATCTTTCTCCTCCCATGAATCCGTGGCGTGTGCGTGTTTGTGAAACAGAAACTGATGTGCAGGTTCAGGAAAAGGAAGTTCGTGGTGCTGCTGTTCTGCCTGGGCTCATTCCTGTCTCCCAGGGGGCAGGGGTTCCTGAAAGAGCTTCAGCCCTTCTCTTGGAAAGCCCGCTGCACACTTGCTTGATGCTGGTTTTCTGAGAAGACATTGCATTCTCTGGAGTCTGGAATCTGGTCTTGGCATCTGTGGCAAACACTCCATAAAAAGGAGGAGTAAGGTGACCACCTCTTTCCACAGACCTTGGGGCAGGTGTAGAGAAGATAAATACAACCCAGACTGATAGCTCTGGGCCGCTGAACCAACATGTGGCTGGCTGGAGTTGCCAAGGTGATTTTAATGCAATTTATCACTAAACCCAACTCCAGATGTTAGTGTTTTCCAAACCCTGCAGTAAAGGCCTGTGAGATATGAGCAAGGGTAGTGGCTATCGGTGGGGCTTCAGTAGCCTTTGGAGAGAGACTGTGCCCTTCTTCACAGATCTCAAGGGGCCCATCTTCTCCCCCACACCCCACCCCCCACTACCACTCGAACCCTGAACAAATGAGGCTGCAAGCTGCTACTAGCAGTAAGATTGTCTTAGTTTTTTCTGACAGGCCAGGCCAGTCCCCCTAGCAGGGCATGAGTTATAAGAACTGCTTCCATACCTGACTTGGGGTATTTTTTTCTCCCGCTAAGCTCTGGCTCTGTGTCTCCGACCCTGCTTCTCCCGGAGGCGTCTGTTTCTGGAGAGGATTATCTCCCGCAGCATCTTTATGTTGGGTAGTAATGCCTCTCGACATAAAGCATATGTGCGAGTCCAAAGTGCTGCAACGAGCATGGGGTGGAAGCCTGTCTTGGGGCTAACGTGCAAATATGTACACCTACTATCTGGTGCGCCGTTCTCCTCTCGGTCCTCCGATGAGAACATGGCTCTTCTTGGTTTACATTATTGCGAAATCATCACTAAGTTTGATGGGGAAGTCTGCCTCTACCTCCTCCTAGCCTTTGGGGACTCCTGTTTTGTCTTAGTGAGGGGATGGGTAGGAGAGTGGTTAGACTAACGGATGATCCACAGGTCAGGGAACGCTACTCCATTATTTTATGCCTTTGAGTCTTCACAATGTCGTCTGGAAAGGGGAGACAGCAGATACTATGGAGGGCTGTGGAGGATTAGGTAGTTGTAAGGTGTCAGTACGAGTGCTTAGTGTGGACTGATCTGTTAGGTACCTATTCTCATTGCCTCATCAGCCTCTTTATATGCGTGTGGTTCCTGAGGTCCCATTAGTAGGTTGGCCTGGAAGCCCCAGAGTTAGTTCTGCTCTGAGGACACTCGTGCACAGTTGAGGGGTCAGTGTTTGCAGCTTGGAAAGAGGCCTCTGGAATGAGGCAAATGAGCATCCCAAGTATAGAGGATGCTGTTGTCTCTTGGTCATCCCAGAATGCAGGAAAACTTCTTAGGGAGGAGAATAAAGAGTCATGAACACTATCTCCCTCACCAGCACCTAGCTAGCCCTGAACATGGAACCCCAGCCTCACAAAACTATAAGATACACAAACTGCCATCTTCTATCAGTTACACTAGGGTGAATATGCCACGCTGAGATGCCTCCCCACTCCCAAGAAACAAACAGGGTCTCTTAGACCCAACCAGGCCTCTGTCTACCCAAAGCGTACCCCATACACCTCAAGGCTAGCAAAGCTAGGCATACGCCAGAGATAAGCAGTACAGATAAGAGAAGATGCGGGTAGATTTCAGGCCGAGGATGGGAGGCAAGCTGTGCAGTCACACGGGCTAAGGTTTTGCTCACTGTTGGGGAACTTGACCAAGTCTGTAGTCATCCCGACCCTCAGATTCCTTGTCAGAAAGACGAAGGTGATCGCAACGCTGTTGCGTGGGAAATATTTGGCACATGGGTGTGCCCGCCACAGATGACACAGCCTTCCTGCCATCATTTCTAAAACTCTTTACTGATCCTCAAAGGAGGATGAACCAACTCAGATCAAATATTGTAGAGGTCTTTCCTCCAAAGAAAGAGGTTTAAAACGAGCCCATGTCCATCCTCTAATTGCTAAAGTCCATTGCATTCCTAATTCAAAAAGCCTAAACACACTCTGAAATCTGACCCTTTCTGATCACCTCTATGACATCACAGGTGGAAAAGTCCACGCTTAACCTCACATGACAAGATCACACAGTCCAAAACAAAACAAAACAAAACAAAAAAAGCATGCAAAACCATTATAGAAAAGGTTCTGCAGGCCTTGTATATAAGGTATGTATGAAACATAAATAAAGATAGATTTGGGTCCCCTCCCTCAGCTTTCTCATTATACATACACAAATATTCCACAATCTGAAATTCCAAATACTTCTGGTCCCAAGCATTTAAATAAGGGTTGTTGAGTCTATAGTCTTTTTTCTTCTTCTTCTTCCTTTGGTGCTTTTCAAATGCCCTCATCTCTTGCCCATGACCAGATAACTCAGAGCTCCTTTTATGGCAGCCAGACTGAGTTGAGTAGCTGCCAGTCTTCTTCCCCCCAAAGAGAAAGAGCAGGGGCAGGCTGCTCGATCTTGCCGGTGCTGAAGTTCAGAAGGCCATCCGCAGCGTCTAATTCTCGGTAAGCAGCTTAATTTTATCTCTCCCGACACCTCCTCATCGTGCCTGGGGGCGCCAAGCAGCTGGTAGAGGATGACTGTCCAAGAGACTGCGCCCTTCTCTGTCTTCTTCTGCCCCCTGTTTCGTGAGCACTGCACCTTGAGCTCTGATTCTTAGTAATTCGGCCAGCCTGAGCTGTTTTACTGTTTCACCTCTTTGAAAGAACATCTCATGCTGAGAGATGTAGGAGCAACAAGAGACAAAGGAGCACCCAGGCAAGCCAAGGAAGCCAAGCTGGACCTGGTGAATAAGTATTGCCAAGATCCGCACAGTCTAGATATACTCTAAATGTAAGGCAGAGTTGCTGCTTCTCTGTCCGCAGAGCCATCTTTATTGTCTGAATCAAATACTTCTCAGAACCAAGTCTCGCTGTTGGACTCATGAATCTGGACTAGGGTGTCAAGTTCAAAAGCCTTCTCAAGCCAGGAAGCTTCGGGGGAGGAGGGTGCACAGTAGGGAGGTATGAAGACTGTGGCAGAGAACATACATCCTACCTGTGAATGTGTCCACTGCACAGCTGCCAACACCAGAGTCATTGCCAGGGGCTTTGAGATTTGTTGTCCAAGAAAAGGCAAAGATCTAATGAGTGTGTGAGTGTGTGTGTGTGTGTGAGAGAGAGAGAGAGAGAGAGAGAGTGTGTAGTGTGTGTGTAGTATGTGTATGTGTGTGTGAGTATATGTGTGTCTGTGTGTGTATAGTATGTGTGAGTGAGTGCATGTGTGTAGTATGCATGTATAGTATGAGTGAGTATATGTGTGTGTATAGCATGTGTGAGTGAGTATATGTGTGTATGTGGTGTGTGTGTAGTATGTGTGAGTGAGTGTATATGTGTGTGGTGTGTGTAGTGTGTGTGTAATACGTGTGAATGTGTGTGTAGTGTGTGTATAGTATGTGTGAGTGTGTGTGTAGTATGTGTAAGTGTATGTGTGTAGTATGTGTGTGTAGTGTGTGTAGTATGTGTATGTGTGTGTACTGTGTGTGTAGTGTGTGTAGTGTTGTGTAGTGTGTGTGTAGTATGTGTAAGTGTATGTGTGTGTAGTGTGTGTGTAGTGTGTGTAGTATGTGTGTGTAGTGTGTGTAGTATGTGTAAGTGTATGTGTGTGTAGTGTGTGTGTAGTGTGTGTAGTGTTGTGTAGTGTGTGTGTAGTATGTGTAAGTGTATGTATGTAGTATGTGTGTAGTGTGTGTAGTATGTGTGTGTAGTGTGTGTAGTATGTGTAAGTGTATGTGTGTGTAGTGTGTGTGTAGTGTGTGTAGTGTTGTGTAGTGTGTGTGTAGTATGTGTAAGTGTATGTGTGTAGTGTGTGTGTAGTGTGTGTAGTATGTGTGTGTAGTGTGTGTAGTATGTGTAAGTGTGTGTGTAGTGTGTGTGTAGTGTGTGTAGTGTTGTGTAGTGTGTGTGTAGTATGTGTAAGTGTATGTGTGTGTAGTGTGTGTGTAGTGTGTGTGTTGCATAACATTCCTAACTTCTGACACGTGGAGAGGTCTTACTGTAAAATGGTAGGAAAGACGGGGTTCTCAGGCCATTGGCTAAGCCATCCTGGTATCTTTATGGAATAGTTTCACATTTCTGGCAAGATGGTGCTCAGAGACCTTGAATATCAATATTTAGAACAAATTGTTTACAATTACTTAAAAAATAAAATACCCAAGCCTACTGGCACATGCCTTTAATCCCAGCACTCAGGAGGCAGAGGCAGGCGGATCTCTGAGTTCGCGGCCAGCCTGGTCTACATAGAGAGTTCTAACACAGCCAGAGCAACATAATGAGGCTCTGTCTCCCCCCAAAATTCATTCATTCATTTACTAATTAAAAATTTAAAAGTTGCTCTCTACCTCCTCCTTTTCTCTCTCACTCTGTCCCCCTCTTTCTCTTGCCTTTCTCTCTCTCCGCTCTTCCCCCTTCTCCCTTCTTTCCTTCCCATTCCATAATTCAACCAATAAATATCCAATTCTATTCTGAAAAAAAAATTTAAAGTAAAATAAAAGCTTGTATACGACAGATCTATTTCTGCCTGGGTGGCTAGGCTGTTTTCTGCTCATATCTGCCTCCTTCAAATGTCCCCACCTAGATTGACCTTGACCACAATTTAATATAGAAATCACAGGAAATTGGGAGTGGGGGGTTAGAGAGGGGATGGGCAGATGGGTGGAGTAGATAAGGCATCCATAAAGAAGGAGCTGAACCCCCAGAGACCTGGTTATCGTGAGCCTCCCAGCATGCATTGGAAAACTTTCCTGTCCTGACCTTGAGTAAAGCCCTCGGACTCCACTTCAGTTTCTTCACCTGTAACTGTGAGGTGGCACTGCCCATCTGCCCGGGTTACAGCCAGAATAACAGGGGGTCGGGAACGCACTCTGGAAAACAAAGAGTATTCTAGCAACGTGAGCTCTTTTCCCCACTCTGAGGCGGGAGGACATCTGTGTGGACCCCAGGGACCTTGCCTGTGATTAGCCAGATTAAACAGGCAGTTCTTCTTCTGCTTCTCATGGCCACAGCTGCCTGACAGCACCTGGAGCGCTCAGGAGACTGCAAGGGACGTGGGCTTCCAGCAGGGGAGGGGAGATTGGCACCCAGGGGCAGCTCTACCGGCACTAACTCCGGTCCCTGTGCACTGTGATACATAGACACTCCTGAAGCAAACGGGTCTGTTCTGAATCCCAGGTCCTGTTCTGAATCCCGGGTCAGTCACCACCAAAGGAGCTAGATCTAAATCTGCCCTGAGAACTGATGTTTAAAATCTCAACATTTTTACTCTTTGGTTTCTTTCCCTCTCATTCAAGAAGGAAGGAGAAAGGATTTCACCATAGTTTCAAGGGCACAACCAGTCAGTTCAGAGTTAGAAGGGAAATGCTCAACACCCAAATTTGTCCAACTTAGCAGCTCTGCATCCTGAAACTTGCCTGTGACACTCAGAGCACCTGCTGGACCAGTCTCTCCCACCTCCTGTGTCGTTCTGTGAAGGAGGGGACAGTACCAAGAGCTAAAGAAGAAAGGGTCCCTTTGTGGGTAGGAAAGCTGAACCCAAATCAGAGCTGCCTTCGAGGAGAGACATCCCTGATGTTGCATATGACAATGGGTTATGTGCCCTAATAAAAGATAAACATAAGTAACGGATGGGGAAATTAAAGAGATTACTTTTGTGTTAACTCAGATCACACACAGGGCAAACAAGAAAACTAACCCATATCCTCAAGTTACAGACTGAGGTGAGTGGCAGGAAGGAATTGTATAGGACTGTGAGAGGCGATACTGGGATTTCAGGGTCCTGCTGAGGGTGAGGGGGTTCAGGGCAGGCCTCCCTGAGGAGGGAGAGAGGGTCAGGGCAGGCCTCCCTGAGGAGGGAGAGGGGTTCAGGGCAGGCCTCCCTGAGGAGGGAGAGAGGGTCAGGGCAGCCCTCCCTGTGGGTGAGAGGGTTGGGGCAAGTCTCCCTGAGGAGATGCCATTTGAGCTGTGAGTCCAGGCTTTCCAAAAAGGGGTATAGAAAGGACTCAGAGGGTCAACCATAGAATGCCTGAGGAACAACAGCTGTCCAGTGGGGCGGAAGGGTAATGGATGGACAGAGCAATCTTCTTGGACTGCCAGCCCCCAAATCATGACACAGAGACTTATTATTATTATTTTGAATGCTCAGCCTTAGTTTTAGGCTTGTTTCTAGCTAGCTTTTTTTTCTTCAGCTTTTTATTAGACCAATCAGGTGTGTTAGGCAAGCAAGGTGAAACAGTAACACATCTTTACATAGTTAAACAAATGCGGCATAAACAAAAGCAACACACCTTTACATTGTTAAACAATTATTCACAACACAAACAAATGTGCCACATCTTGACTTAAACAAATATTCTATTCCACAACAGATGGAGGTATGAGGTTATGATAAAGGCAAGAAAGGTGTTTGTGTGTGTGTGTGTGTGTGTGTGCCTACGCATGGACACATTTCCTCCCTGAGAGGATGGCCTATAACCTTCATCAGACTTCCAATGAAGTCAGTGACCCATACAAGCTCTAAGGAATTCTCTGAATCAAAAATTGTCCTGACTCTATCTACTAACGCCTTATAATAATTGTACCAAATGATTTTTTTATACCCTTTCTGATTCCTGGAAGCTCTGAATTCTAAAGCAGAAAAAAAAAAAATGCAGTGCTAGGCTCTACTCCAACTTTTCTCCAAGGCTACAGGACAAGGCCAGGAGCAGGTGTGGTGGTAGGATGCATAGCACAGCATCCATGGTGATGGGGGCAAAGGGAGGAGGGTCTGGGAAGCCACCAGAAGTGGCTCTTTCTCTGGGCTGCGGCAGAAACTCAAGGCCACAGGGATGAGGGATGGCCACTTTCCAGCGGTCCCAGCAGGTGCAGCCAGCCCTTGCTCCACTAGCAATGACCAGAGGCCTCTCTTCTGCCTGCAGCCTCCTCAACGCCAACAAGATCAACTGCCTGCGGGTGAACACCTTCCAGGACCTGCAGAACCTCAACCTGCTCTCTCTGTATGACAACAAGTTGCAGACGATCAGCAAGGGGCTCTTCGCTCCTCTGCAGTCCGTCCAGACCCTGTGAGTACACTGCCCTGGCAGCAGCAGACCCCTACCACCAAAACGAGGGTGGTCTGAGGCCCTGTGGGAGAATTTCTAGCATGTGCAGCAGGGATGGGAGATGGAGCTCAAAGCTCTTACCTGTATGGAGCATCCCAGCAGGGTCTAGCCGTGCTGGGGGTTTATCTCGCTTTCAGACAGGTAGCCTCACAGCAACCCAGGAGGATGCCACCGTCACCCCCAGATTCTATGTGAGACATCCAAAAAGAGTGAGGTGCTGCTTACTCAAGGTCACAGACAGTACAATGCAGGATTGCGAGATTGCGAGCTATGCTCATAAGCACGGTAGCCATGGTGGTGTCCTAAGCAGTCTCCATATCTGTGAGACTCCATCCCCTCCTTCCGGAAGCTTCCTGTACCCCACAAAGCCAAGCCTCTGATATAAGCTTTCCAGGCATACCTCACGCACACAGAACTCAACTCCCAAGGGTTGCTGGTGTGTGTAAATACTGCAGGTAAACAAGTGAGTACAGATCTCAGTCTGTGGTCTTGGCAGTTCCAACCTCAGATTTCAGCCCCAGCTCCAGGCCCGCAATGAGCCCAGGGGTCTCCTGAAACCCCTGGAAGTCATCTGGCCCTTATTTCCTAGCAGTGAGAGGCAGGAACCAATATAGAATGGGAACGGCTGCTTGTTATTGAATGCCGACCACGTGCGAAGCTCCGTGCTTAGTGCTGTGGAGGTTTTCTTGGTGCTCAGAGGAGGCAACGCCCGTGGCACTCCTGTAATGCTAAGGTGAATAGCGACAATACCCACTACTATGTATGGAACGCCCACCATTCACCAGTCGCTATGCTAGCTGCCTTATGTGCCTGGTATCACCAAGCTTGGAGAAATAAGATGCGTGTTACTCTACATGTAAACTCTGAAGCTCCCACCTGGCATTGCCCCTCAGTGTTGGCATGGGTGAGGTGGAGCCAGTCAGCAGTGGGTCCTGCCCCCAGAGGGGAGAGCTGGGAGGCTGATTGCCCAGACCAGATGTTGGCTGCATCTGTGCTGCCTTTGGCAGACAGCTGGCCGCAGACCTCCCCCCCTCCCCCCTTGAGTCCTCTCCGAGAGCAGAGCCTCAACACCAGGTTGCTAGCAACACCAGTTCGCCAGGGCGCAGCCCAAGGCAGGGTGGTAGAGAAGCAAGGTGCCGCAGGTCACCCCCAGATTAACAGCCCTGTCCCTCTTTCAGCCACTTAGCTCAAAACCCATTTGTTTGCGACTGCCACTTGAAGTGGCTGGCTGACTACCTTCAGGACAACCCCATTGAGACGAGTGGGGCCCGCTGCAGCAGCCCACGCCGGCTGGCCAACAAGCGCATCAGCCAGATCAAAAGCAAGAAGTTCCGCTGCTCAGGTAATCAGGTTACTGGAGTGGGGCCCCACTTTCTGACTCAGAATACAGCAGCCCCAGAGAGGCCAATAATCCAATCTGGAGGACAGCGAGCGCTGTAATGGCTCCTGGGGAGCATCTTTGCAAATTAAATTGGGGAAATTCAGTTAGCCCTACAGAAAACCAATTACCTTATGGATTTAAAATAAAACACACTCACACAATAAAAGCATGGGGAGGGGCAGGCGGCTTGGGAGAAACAGAACCTAGGCACAGTCCGGAAGGAGCTTGCTAGAAGCTTGGAGACTGGGCAGCCTTCACTCACACACGCGGGCTTGAGAAGAGGCCAAGATTTATTTTGTCGTCTCTGAAGCCGATTCCCCAAATGGCACAGAACTATACAGCCCAGGCCGGGCTGCAGCCAGGCTTTAGTACAGCCCTCAGCCATAATGGGTTGGGTTACAGGTTTCACAAACACCTTCCCTATCTCCTTGAAGCAGATGGCTGTTCTCTGATGATACGGGAAACAGCAGGCTGTGGGGAGAAGCAAAGCCTGTGTTCCCATGCCCAGCTCTGTGTAGAGGCTGTCTCCCTCCCTCCCCCACCCAGGAAGGACAGGGAGACGAATGGCGAGAGAATTTGCAACCCACCTTGGAAAGGAAGCTGGTCTCCTTGACCAGTGACCACTTGAGCGAGTAGTTAGACGTCATTTCATTTTTCTCTTTTTCTACCGGAAAAGATCAGAACTGTCCTCTACGCACTGTGACTGATAAACCCACAGCAGGAGGTCCTGAGAGAGGGTGAGCCAACCCTGACAGTGTGTATCTCAGCCAGAACTGAGCTCCCATCTATTCCAGAGATGCTCAGCCAGTGTGCTCTCCCAGGAACAGTGCCAGCATGCGGGCTGGCCATCAGCAGACCAGCAGGCAGATTTTGGCTTCCTTGTACCATGTTCTTTGTGCTTTAAGTCAAATTCTGTCGTCTGTATCACTGGGATGACAAGCCTGAGCCTTTTGTCTTATTTTATTTGCAGAGGCAAATACCTGGAGAGGCTCTAGAGAGATGCAGGGACTTTGTGGCAGTCAGGGCCTTGTCTGTTGCCTTCCCCGGCATGGTGACTAGAGAGACAATTTCCTGTGTGGAGCACTGTGCTTCGATTTGCTGCTTCTGATAGCTGCTTGAGGTCAGCTGGTGAGATCCTGCTCGAGAGCAGAGGGAGCTGAGGGCTCCAAGGTGAAGGGTCACCCACGCACCACAACCTCAACCAGTAGGGTCAGGACCAGGCTCCTCGTCGCTCTCTCCTTGACACTGTTAATATCTAGGAGGGAGGCTGTCCAACTGCTTGAGTTGCTTTCTTCCTAGTCTCCTGGATCCACTTCTAACCCCCAAACACTGTCTTTAGATTCCTCCCTAAGTCTGGTAGCGTCTCTGGGAAGAAAGTCTCCCTCCAGCAGCAAGTGTCCTCTGTAGCAGACCAGTCCTTCCCAAGGCTTTCCTCATGACTACCCCCAGTGTTCTTTCCTCTTTTGTCTTTGCCTACTCAGTTCTGAATTAATTAGCTTGGCCAGTTAGTAGTTCCCATTAAAAGTGTCGCTGAAATCAGAGGAGGGCAGGAAGCCACCTGCCGTCTGCGACCCTCAGTCTCGGGAGTGTCTTGCCCACGCCCCAAGGCCTCAAGTTGAGCCTAAACCTTGGGTGGCAGTACAGGGATGTAAGTGACACTGGATCCAGTGACTGGTGCCCTATAATATTAGTCATGGCAGTGACCTAGCGTTAACCGAGGCTAGGACAGGTAGCAAGGTATGGGTGATGCATACAGAAAGAACAGAGTAGGGAACAAGAGATAGACATTGGAACTGGGAAACAATAAAGTTAGATTTGAAATCTAGCTGTGCCAACGTCTACCCATCTACCTTAGTGTTTACAGGATCCTGGCTTCCTATGAGGGGCAGAAATGGGTGGCAAGGATAAAGAAATGGGGAGAAGAGGGTAGAACTCTTGAGCTGACTTTTAAAAAAAGTCAGTGGAAAGCCTATTCCTGTAGAGGTAGTGATGTCCAGAGTCCACATGAGCTTGGCTTAGAACATTTGGTATGCTTTTATATAGCCATGGGGAGAAGCAGCAAGGTTGCCACTGAGCTGCAAAAGCCTTGGCTTTGAGAAACACCAGGACCCGTACCTTGGCTTTGGGGGAATACAGAACCCATAGCCTTGAAGATTTGTGCTTCCATAAAGCTCCAGAGAGGGGAGGGAGAGGGGTGGCGGATGACACGGACTCAAGCTGACAGATAATAACTCTGCGTTTTACTTTCCCCTAAAAGCAGCCCCCTTGAAAAGACGGCTGATGTGATTAGGAGCCCATTTGAGGGCCGCTTCTGCAGTGCACACAGCCTCTCCCTGGATAGGGCATCTGGCTTCCCAGCCGCTTTGCTCAGCCTCTATCAGCTGCATCCATCACCCCGAAACTGAGATCTGTTTAGGGGTGGATGCTGCCCACCAGGGGTGATCTAACAGCCAGTTAAGTCCTTCAGCCCAGGCCCACCTGGGGAGCACTTGGCAGCTGGAGGACACTGCCTGTCTTCTGTCCGGCTGTCCCCTTTAGGCAGAAGCCGTTCTTATGGAAAGGACAGGACTCTTTGGTTATAGCTCAGGGGCACTCTAGAGACCTCAGAGTTCATCCAGTCCACTCTAGAGACAAAATTGAGAACCACAGGGGAAAAAAAAAAAAACAAGTTCAGGCTGTGATTTTCTAGACACAACCTGAAATATTATAATGATTTTAGCATACTAGGAAGATTCCAGTTCATTTGCCTCTGGGACCTTCCATGTCCTTTTAGAAAAGCAAAGCAAGAAGACTCAGAAGGAACTTTATAAATTACATTTTACTTGAGAGAGAGAGAGAGCGCGCGCGCAACAAGGAATAGCAGAAGTATGGAGATCATAGGACAACCTTCGGGAGTCTGTTCTTCCACTATTTGGAGCTTAGAGATCGAACTCACATCACCAGGCTTGGTAGCGCATGCCACATACTGGCCCATCTTACCAGCCACACAAGGTGGCTCTAAAATGTGTGAAATGTGACCTACTCATACTGAGGTACTGAGCAGACTCACAGGAGAAATCTTGGAACCAGAGTGTTCAGGAGCCCTGCGGTCGCAGGTGTCAAGCTGCGGTAGAGCCCACATTACCATTATTGTAGTCTGTAAGATGGGGACGAGGAGAGAGATGGATGGCGCTAGGCAAGGACACGGGTTTATACTATCTCACTGGACCATGATTGCAGACAACAACCCACAGAGTGCTGAGATGCTGAGAACATCTTCTCACTGAACCAGTCCTCAAAACATATGGTAGAGGAGAGTGACCCGTCCTGCCTGTCAGAGGTCAGGTGTCACCTGGCTATGGCTCTATTTCTTTGAGATATGCACAACTCGAGCCTGATGCCAAGTAGAAAGAACATATAAAAGATAGCAGATAAAGATTAGGTCCGTGGCACACAAGACCACCGGACTGGGTCTACCTTATCCTCTCCCATGATTCCCAGCCAGAGAAGGGATGTGGAAATCAGAAGGATCCTAAAGTTAGATATCTTATCCTCCAGCTAATCAATTGGTTCTCTTGCCCTTTCCTTCCATGTCTTTCTCTGACAAAGACCCCTTTCCAGAAGCCAGCCTCTAACTACCGTCCACACACTAGCCCTACTCCTGTGACCGTGCTCTCAGACCATGGTGACTGCCAGTGTCTCGTTCCCAAACCTGAGGCTTCACTGAGTCCCCCTTCTGTGTCCGGCTGAGAATGTGTGGTTTTAATTCTACACTCCCCCTCTACCCTTCAAACCATCTGGGGGTGAACTGGCTATCAGCCCAAGGGATCTGAGGACCCTGCAAGGTACTCAGGAGCCTCCGAGCTGTGGGATGCTAAAGGATGCTTTTGCCTGAAGAGGAGATTATGCTATGCTAGATCATTGAGAACTATGGGAAATCGCTTTTTCTTAAAGACCATAGACTGCCACAAGGTCCCTTAGCTGCGGGGTTGGCCCTGTGTCACAAAGCGTGAGATAGATGCATTGCTGATTTTCCTGTCCTGACAGATCACACGGTGGGACAGGGCAGGCTTCGCAGGCTCAATCCGGGGTCAATATGTCATTGGTGTGTTGTCTGCCGGGATGTTCCTGGCTGTTAGTGTCTGATGGCTTCCCGCCTGTCCCTCTGTCCTACTGAGTCTCCCTGGGGCAGGGCACAGGGAGGTGGGGCCCCTGTCTTTGGCAGGATCCAGTGGAACGCACTACTGGTACTAATCCCGCTCAGTGGAGGCCTGCTCTGGCTCCTGCTTCTCCACGCTGCTTCCTCTGAGCTCCTGTCCTCTCTCTGACGCCTGCTTCCTGACCTTGACTCTGACCAGTTGCCGCGGGGCTTTCCTTTGTGCTTGATCTAACCATGTGGTGGAACGATGGAAACGGAACATGGTTCTGTCAAGCACCGCGGAAAGCACCGTTCTCTCCTGCAGCATGGCCGCCGCCACCGCCACCACCGCTGGACTCTTCTCTGCTCTGGATCACCACACCTGCCCGACCCTCCTCTCCCAGTCTTGACTCCCAGAGGGATGGGGGTGGGAATCCTGAAGGAGTCAGGGATATGGTAACAGGGGTTTATTTAAAAAAAAAAACCCATTGGGGCCATGCTAAGAGTATCCCACAAATCCTATGCAAATGAAGTCACTTACCCCCCGCCCCCCATCTGGTCTCATGTGATTCCAGGAGTGACAGCTAGGTTCCAACTCCCCATTTGAAGAAGACAAGTGTACCTATGGCATAGGCCCCATTGTTTCGTGGGAGACTCCCGGCACAAGGTCACTGAGTGGTAGCTAATGCAGAGGCTTAGTCATCCTGCTCATGACTTTGACAGCACCTCTCTTGGCTCTCTTGGCATGCACTTCATTTGAAACGAATGTAAGCATGAGAACAGATAGAAGCAACCCGGGCCTGAGACCTTGAACTTGAACTGGGTCTCCTTCTGACCCCAGCTTTCACTCCTCGTGAATGCTTAGCTGTAGATCCTGCTGAAACCCAGTGTCCAACATGTTTTCTTAACCTTTGAGCACAATTAACGTGGAGGTGGGGGACTCTTCATCTGGTGCCGTGTCAGAGGCCAGGAGAGGTCTGTGCAGACAATGGCTGTCTCTGACTACAGAGAGAGGGATCTTGGCACCTTCTCTTTAATTTGTCTCTTGATAAATCCTGGGCCTGGTGTAACCAGAAGACTTTGTTGCGGTTTCGTGCTGAAGTCTGTGTCTTACTCCATGAGTAAGAACTAAGGTGGAAATAAACCCTTACGCAACCGTAGGAGCCAAATTCTGCGTGGCCACCAAGCTGTGTGGTTCTAACTATCTCCTCTCTCTGATGGAGACTCAGAGAAGGGCCCCAGTCACTGATGAGTAGTAATGGGTGTCCTATTAGTCTTGCTGACCTTTTGAACATACATAGCCTTCTTACTATTGGTCAGGCTCTGGATGCTTGACACCGTCACCCTTTTTTACAGGGAAAGGTGTTGAGACAGGCTATTAACTACCTGACCCAGGGTAATCTAGCTCCCAACTGGCTGTGCTTTGCCTGAGTACTGTCAAGCCCTTTCTCTTCTGGAGACTCTTTGCCTGTAAAGAAAAATTTTTGGAAACTTTGACTTGAACTGATATGGAGTTGGAGATGGTTTTCACATTCTCTTTCCAGCTTACATCTGCTCTTAGTAATGACTTGAGTAAAAAGGAAAGAAAGTATTGTTCAAATGGTCCTTCTTTTACAACAAGAGCATGCAAGATACCATGGGTACAAGCAAACCCTCCTACATAGAGAAGCATCCTTCGCCTTCTTGCAGAGAAGACATTCTTAGCACTGCTCACCTCATGCAAGGGCCAGGTCTTTGGGAATGAGTCCGTGATAGCGACCTTCCTCAGCATCTCCATGATGCTTTGGCAGTAGGCATGTGGCTGTACCGGGGGGCTCTCCCTCTGTTTTCAGGCAGGTGACTGAGATACAGGAACAGCTTCATGCCCAAATGATAGCCATACTTGTTCTAAAACAGCTAGTGCTTCTCTACCACAGGTGTCTGGTTCCCCCAGCATGGCCTAGGAATGGATGTCTGTATCGTCTGTATGTGTGCAGTGTCCTTGTTCCATTCACACTCGTGACTTGTCCCTTTCCTGTCCATGTCCCTTTCTTTCCAAGCTGATAAGCCCTGACAGACCTTTGAACACTCCCACCCCAGCTCCTCTTTCTAAGGTTCTTCCTCATCTCACCTATCTTGGGGAGGCTTGGGATAGAGGAGGAGGACTCTGGACACATATGCTGGCTTCCCCTTCTGACCAGATAACGATGAACTTGAGATGCTTCACACCCCCCTCCCAGACGCAGATGTAGAACAAGGCTATATAATAAAATAACATTAAAAATTGCTGTCGACTTTTTCACCCAACCTCTGCCTATTAAAGTTTGTCTGTGACTGTGTACCGTGTGTTGTCGTTCTGAGATGTCCGCAAGTGGGGAAGAGGCCTCCAAGGGCAGAGGCAGGCAAAAGCTAGGTGATGTCGGCTCCTCTGAGGCCCACTCCAGCTGGGATCGACCTTTATGGCCTGTCTCCAAACCCTACTAGATCCCTCCCATCCAAGCTCACCCCAAGGAGGAGGAGCTTCAACCCATTTCAGTTGGTCCTCTCCTCTGAAGTATTTCTGGCAGTGACAAATATGCATGGAGATTGAAATTGACTTTTAAAGCTCAGGAAAAGTTAAAAATACTTTTGGGTAGTTATGAGCATTAGGCATAACAAATGGCTCCGAGGCACCCTGGGTAGCTTCCGTAATGAAATATGAAGTGACGGAGGTGGCATTTCGGGCTGGCTCTGACTGGGAAGTGAACTTTTTCGGTTATGTACATACGCTGTTATTAACATTTCTGGTTCCCACTCATATAAAATATCACTTTCCGACCCCCTCGTTATTACAAACCAGGGCAATAACAAAAACAGCAGGGGGGAGGAAATGCTGGAGAGAACACATTAGTCCATCGAATCTAATTGCAAAATCATTTCATTAAAATGGGTCAGCAGCTCCACTGCCGAGGTCTGCCAGTTATAACCTAACGATACTACTGAGAGCGATTCCTGCTAACTACAGACTGCTCTCACCTTGATTAAAACGAAAATGCATTTAATAGGCGGCCGTCCCCAGCCAGTGCACGTCTGCAGGCTCACAGCGAAGTACAAACTGGGCTCCCTCCTGTCTTTCTGCCTTTGCTCGATCGTCAGGGTTCCTCCGTTTTGCAAGTATCCCGTGGCAGACCTGTTTTGAAGGAAACATAATCACGCACGTGCCAAATGCCCCCGCTATGACATCACCATGTCGCTCCACTGACAAGACCAGAATGGACTTTCATCTGGCAGGAGTTGCAGAATAACCTAGTGTTCTGATATGTCTAAAGAGAAAGGGTACAGGGTTTATTCAGTGGGTGATGCGTGCAGGCCAGGAAAAGGATTGACATAAAACGTTGGACCAGGAAGCTGCTGTAAAATTGTGAAACATATGCATAGGTTCTGTTTATGCAAGTCTAGGGTGGGCAAGGGGGACAAAGGAAATGAGTGGGAAGGGAGTAGAGAGGAACAGAAAGGATACATCCAGACTTCTGACTCCAGGTTTCAGCTAGAGGGTGTCTTTTGAGAATGCGAGGCCCACCAGTTTTGTTCCCAATCGGCAGTGACCACAGGAAGATAAATGAGAGTAGAGAGTACAAGAGCAAGGGAGGCGGGCGTTTGCTTGCCTCATCGTCCTAGCTCCCTGGAGCAGAAACCCATTCTGTCTGCCTCCACCACATCAGGCTTGGTGGCTGTTGCTAGAGATGTGGGGGATAAAGGTTCGATCACAAAGCTCATTAGTCTACCTAGTGTGAGTATTAGTCACGTGGGTCTCTGGAAGCTAGCTCTAGTCCATTCACCATGCACTGAGAGCCCCATAGACCTTTAGGGTCCTCATCTACAATGTGACGTTCTAACCTCAGGGGTTAAGAGGAACCACCCATTTGAAGTTTGGAGAAAAGCAACCTGCTGCTGGTTCAAGTGCGGTTAGCTGTCAGCTGCTCCCTTCAGCACCAGTGAAGTTTCTCTGGCCTCTACCAGGTCTTCTGTCATGACCTAGGAAGCACAAGAGTAGAATCACGCGTGGCCATACTGTGCTTGCCTTTTGCTGGAGACTCTGCCTCTGGTATAACTCCCATCTTCACCCAAACCCCTGGGAAATAGGAGCTAGGAAGTTGCAAAGCCTGACCAAATGCACCCTACAACATGGGGACTGCGCGTACTCCGTGTTGCCGTGAAAACACTTCAAGCCATTCGCCAAACATGCGGTGTTCCCGCGCTGAAACACTTCGGAAATGCGCATGGGATCCTCGGGTTCTGGCGGCATTCCACTTGTGCCTTGACAAACATGAAGTGAGCTCACACTGTATACCTGGCAATGCGCTGATGAAATGTGGGTGTGAGAGCGTGAATAACCCCCGCACAACACGCTCACGTCAGGAGAGCCGCGTGCCCTTCCCCATTGCCGCTAGCATAATTCATGTGCTCACAGAGGTCTGTCTGACTGGCCCCAAGGGCATGTCTCAGAGACGTCAGTCTGTCAGGCCTGTTGCCATCACCAAATGACCTTGGAAGAAATGAAATTTTGAAAAGAATAAATCTTAGCTCCAACTTCTAGCTCATGGGAACTGACCTTTTACTGGCATTAAAGAGAACTTCCTCTATGTGGAAGTCAGGTCTGACCCTGGATCCATTTTGTTTTCACTGTGTTTAACAATCGGATTCATTGCCAGTGTGTTTTAAATATCTGGCTTCTCCTAAGACAACAAAACACATCTCAGGCAGCTGTAAGCCAGATTCCCAAAGCATCAGCATTGTGGATTCTGGGTACCCTAGTGCTCCACCCTCATTGAAGTCAGAATCAGGTAGGATGCCGGTGGTCATTTAGCACCAAATGAGGAACTGGCCTCCTTCTCTCGTCGGAAAGACCAGGACGCCCTCTAAGTATGTGACCCCTTCTCGTACCTTACTTCTACCCTCCAGTGCCCCCCACAAAAGTCTCCAGTCTGTAGATGCCAAGCGTCATAGAACCAAGAATCTCCTACAGCTGTAGGTTGGATTCTGTGTAGGCGTCTTGTGGTATTTCTCTGAACAGAGCATATGTAACATTAATCAACTTCTCAAAAGGTTCATGACCCATAAATGCATAAGAGAGCACGCAGATCTGAAGCCTGGCTTCTTGAAAGACAGAAAGTGATGAATGACAAAAGAGCGTGTGGGAAACACGTAGATGTGGGGTGTGAAGAGTGGCCAAATGGTTGTCAGTACCGTCTGCTATTTGATTCTGCACCTTAGAAGCAGTTTCTCCCAAACCTGCGTTCCCATATGCACGTAAGCGTGCACGCGCACACACACACACCTCTACCTCCCAACTCACCTAGCCACCTCACTCCCCACCTCCAGTCCCGACAACTTTAGACCTGTGCCAGGAAACCCAAATGATGATGACAACCCCCCTCTTTGGCCCCACATAGGCTCTGAGGATTATCGCAACAGATTCAGCAGTGAATGTTTCATGGACCTCGTGTGCCCTGAGAAGTGCCGCTGCGAAGGCACCATTGTGGACTGCTCCAACCAGAAGCTGGCCCGCATCCCGAGCCACCTCCCCGAGTATACCACTGACCTGTAAGTCCCACCCCACTGTACCCCTGCCTACATCTCTTTACCCATACCTAAATCATTTTGAGTTAACTCAAATGGGGTTCTCTGTGTGCTTGGCTGAGAAAGACACCCAGACATACGTGGGCAGACTGCTTGCAAGTAAAGACCATTCGTTGGTTCTGAACACTCATTGTAAACCAGGTTCTGCTCTAGGCTTGCATTCCTACAGTGAACAAAGCAAATGGCACCTGCTGGCCCTTAGGTACTTAACAGTATTGCCAGAAAACTAGATATTAAATAAAAATTGTGACTAGGCAAAAATACAACTAAGATGATTAAATGTATCTAAACCACCTAATAACCAGGCTAGAAAGGTGCATTGGTTTATCCGAAACTGGGCAATCTGGCCACAACATCCGTCATCCCAGTGATCATCAGGGTTGATTCTTCCAATCTGGCCAGCTAGGTGGGTGTCCCCCACCTTCCTTCACTACTCCATATGTGTACCCCCAGAAGTGTCACACTTGGCTACAGAGGATGACCTTCCTGATAGAACCTCCAAACCATCTCTCAAGGTCTAAAAAGGGACAAGGTAAAACTTGAAGCATGGTAGAGGCTAAAGGACAGCCTGTGAGGCTAACCAGACCTGCCATTTACCTCTCCTCTTCCTTCCAGCCTCCCTGAGACTGGCCAAGCTGCCTCTCAGATCTGAAACCCAGGTTTCCAGCTGTGATGGGGGGTGGGGAGAAGCAGGGGGGATAATGTCTCCCTCTACACTTCAGAAGGTCTAGAAGGGGAACACAAGCTAATACTATTTCTCTTGACTCTTGGCACAGAGTGAGCCCTGGATACGCAATGGCAGACTTGTGGCTCTGGGTGCTTTCTGTGACTGTCCTAGTCACTGGAGGGCACAGTAGGCTTCTGAGCACAGAGGTGCTGGGTGCGGGGCCCCCTCGGACAATAAGAGTCATCAGGAAGAGATGTGCTTGGGCTCAGGAGATCCTAAGGAACTTCCCTGGGGGTTCGGGTTGCCATTGGTACCCCCATAAAATGGATCCAGGAACTTGGAATTTGACTGTGTGTTTAAAGTACAATGTGAAGTGTGTAAGAAGCCACAATCCCATGAAGGAGGCATGGGAAGGTTCAGACTTAGTGTCTTCCTGCCCTTTCCCATCCAACTCTCTCTGCCGAGCCCCTCACCTCATACTGCAGTTTTTCATGATTCTGTTGAACTCTACTGAATGTGAAGTTGAGGCAGAGCTCAGCCAAAGCCGGATGAGGAAGAGTGGCAGGCGAGCAGCGAAGGCTGAGCCCTGCTTCTTCTGGATCCCACGTAGGCGACTGAATGACAACGACATCTCCGTCCTGGAGGCCACTGGGATCTTCAAGAAGTTGCCCAACCTGCGAAAAATGTAAGTCAACATGGGGTGCAGAAGCCACCTCAGCTTCCTGGGCCCTCACCCTTCACTCCTGCCCCTGTGCCTCCTCCTGTCCCCTGCTGTGTCCTGGCCTGGAAACCAGGGACACAGCACAGAACAACATAGAACTTGACTGTCGTCAAGCTGTCATCATATGCTCCACACCTCCTTGCCCCCTTTCCTTTGTCCCCTCTACTTGTCGCAGCCCCCAGTCCACATTCAGCACCTACTTTAGAAGGTTGAGGGGGTACTTTGATCTGGAAAAACAAGGAAATAGGGGTATCTGGGACCCTGTGGTACTTGGAATTTGGGTGAAGTATGTATGGAACGGGCACATCAGGAAGGAATCTCCATCTGTTCTCAATAAGTTTGGTCACAAAGTCCCCTGGTCCAAGTAGAGACTGGGCTTAGGCAAAGGACCTGTATGCTGTTACTGGTTTCTGTAGTGCATGGCTACTTGTCGTCCTGACCCTCCCCCTTCCTGGGAGCTGGGGCCATGTCATAAAGACAGCAAGAAGGACATTGTCCCCTGTGATGCCCTTGTCCTTAGCCAGGACTGCGTGCCTGCCTCACGGGTACCCATTTCTTCAGTCTTCCTTCACCCATCTTGTGCTGGCTTCATGTTCTATGCTGGGCAGGTGAGGGAACCATAGCTCAGAGAAGTTCAATGGCCTCCCTAAGGCCACACCTTTACTACATGTCAAAACTGGCTCTCAGAATAGGTCCACCTCAGTCCTACCTGTGTGGTCAGGCTCGCTCCCCTCCTCACCCCTTCTAGTGTCTTCGCAGAAGTGCCAGCATGGACAGTGCGGACTTTTCACCATCTGACTCCCAGGGCACACTTGTCTTTAACCATTCTTCCTACCCCACCCCATATCCCATCTCTCCCAGCCTCACAGAGGTGGTGTCTGTTTTTTAAACAAGTTAAATGCAGTCCATCACTACTTACCAATTCCATATTTACTAACTCATTTCTGTATCAAAATTCACAGAACTTTAAAATCACAACTTTTCAAGCTGTTTGTGTCATTTCCACACATATGGTAGTGAAAGCCCTACTCACCCCAACATGCGTCCCTTAACTGGGACACGCATTCCCAGCTGGGGCTGAACACGGTGATGCTCTGCTTTCCGGGTTCAGCTTCAAGCTGTAAGCGAGCATCCACTTTGCGGCTTATCCAGTGGCATGGGCTTCACAGTTTTGTGCTTTTTAGTGCCAGCTTTGGCCCAAGCTGGCACACTGTCTAGATACCCAAAGCCTGAGAGGGTTGCACTGTGCCTCACTGAGGGCACATGCGCTGTGGAGCTTTGTGCATTTGTTCAGCAGTGAACCCAGCACTGCCGGCCATGTGTACCATGTTGATGGATCAATAGTACAGTAAATACAATGTCTGAGCAGAAAGCATTCACAGAACAAGCTTATTATTGATCAGTTGATGGAAATGCCATGGCCAGGGGCTCACAGGAGCCTCGTCTAGTGTTCCCGGGAGCAGCGATTCAATGTGTGCTCGTTCAGCGTTCCTGGTGATAGAGAATTTAACAATCATGAATCACGAGGATTATCTCTAACTCCTCATTTCCTGTTCATCGTATTTCTCTCCATCAGTTCCCTGCAGCCAAGGGAACAGACGCCTTCTAGGCCCTACACAGCTGCTCTCTCAGTGGCACCACAGGAGTGTCTCTGCTGACTACAGCCGCTGCCTTGAGCCACAGGCCCCTGTAAACAGGAGATGAGCTAGCTCTCTGAGGGGATGGCAGAGACCAGGGCACATGTCAGATTGGTAAGGCTGTCACTGTGGCCCAGCACCCATGAGCTTCTGGCACCCAGCACAATTAGCAACCACTTAGATAGTCCTTCCTATTTCTAACCAGAGAAAGCTGTGCTTTAATTTCAACCTCAAGACAGATGTGGAGGTTAATATGGGCGAGAGGAAGCTACTGAAGTGAATCAGGCTGCACCAGTACCGATTGGCCTCGCAAACAGGATCCCAGGAGTCTTCACTTCTGCAAAGAAGACAGTCCCCCATACACGCCTTTTCGGTGAAAGTCACACAAATTGTGTTCCCACTTGCGATGGGGATGTGAGCGCAGAGAAATAGCACTGCAGGCTGAGGGAAACAAGAATACGAATGTGTTACAGGAGGCAGCTGGTCCCCACCGTCAGCCACATGCAACCTGAGCGTGGCCAAACACAAGCCCAGATCTCAACCGAAGGACCAGATCCCACTCGGCTAGTCCCTTTCTTTGCTATGCAGGAGTGGAAGTTGGGGCTGCCAAATATCTCCCACTGCTCCCGGCCCAGCTCAACATTCAGGTGTGGGGAAGAACCTGCAGGCTGGCCTGCATTGACCCAAGCTCAGCTTTTCCTTGTCCACTATGTGGTCCTAGGAGACCCTTGGGGGCGGGGCCTTAGTTTCATCATTTGCATAATGAGAATAAATTTACTCTTCCTGTGAGCGATGATGAGTGACAAGGTGCTGCTCAGAGAACTAGTGCCTGCCTCGTACGCACAAGACCCCGCCCAACTCCCAATACTGCACAAACCGAAGCAGATGAAGAGGAAGAAATAAGGATGGAAGGTGTCGGCCAGAGACGATGCCAGGATTCAGTGCCAGTGGGTCGAGTAGCCTAAAGTACCCAGTTACATTTGTAGACAGTTCTGCACAGAAGGTTTGGGGAGTAGGGCAAAGGTGAGACAAGGCTGGGAAGGCTCTGGTGAACCAACATTAGCTAGCAGTCAACACTTACTGTCTGCTCTGTACCAGAAAGTTCTAGTGCTTGTTTAATGTTACCCTCACGAAGCAAAACCAGAGGCTGTGGGATTGCTTCGTTCCACATCCGAGGGAACGGAGACATCATGTTCGGTGACTTGTTCGAGTTTAAAACTTAAGCAGGGAGCAGAGCCAGGAGTCAGCGGCAGCCTTGCAGGTGGGCTGGGGGAAGGTCACTCCATGGAAGACAGTAGTTGTGTATGTTCTTGCACACGTGTGTGCGTGTGTGCATCCATGTGTTTGTGTCCACATGTGTGTCTGTGTACGTGTGTATCTATATGTTTGCGTGTGTCCATCCGTGTATGTGTTTGTGTCCCTGTGTGTATGTCCATGTTTATCTATGTGTTTGCATATGTCCATCCGTGTGTGTTTTTATCTGTATGTCCCTGTGTATATGTCCATGTGTGCATCCAAATGATGTGTCCATATGTATGTGTATCCATCTGTGTGTGTACGTGTCTGTGTGTGTCCCCATGTGTGGCATGTATGCATGTGTGCGTATGTGCATGTGTATCCACACACTAATCAGTACCAATCACCTGACTAAGACCCCACAGGATGAATCCAGCCCCAGGCCCCCAGCTGCAGCCACTTGTCTAGCATTCCTGCAGCCCTGAGTACCATCCATAGTTCAGCGAGATTTGGGAAGGGGAGTAGAAAGACAGGAGGGAGGGAAGGGGGAAGGAGAAGAGAAAAAAAGGGGCTCCACATTCAGAGCTGTGGCTCTCCTTGCAGTAGACTTCAGCCCAGTTATGATGCTGAGGAGACACACCCATGCATAGCCTGAAAACCGGCCAGCCTCTAGCAAGCCACGGGCACATGGCTGGATTTGTTGCTACTTGCTCTGTTTTTTAATAGGAATTAGTTTCCCTCTTTTAAAACCAAGGAGCTTTCACAGAAGCCATAAGATCTTGCTTTCTGGTACCTCTGGGCTATCAGATGCCCTGGCAGAACTGGCCCAGTAGAGTCAAGCAGAACAGCAACCACTCCCTTAGATGGACATGGGGTCTTGGTCACCTTTATTTCCAAGGGACCCGCTTCTCATCACCATTAAATCACCTGCCTGGAGCCCGTGAATACCTAAGCCTATAGTAGTCCTTCAGGGAGGGACAGGCTCTTGGTCCGTGGACGGAACCACCTCATCCTGGCAGTGTGCCCAAACATATGCTCAGGCATGGCCCATTGTCCTAAGTCTCCAGAAAGGACACTTTTGCTCTCTGATGCATTCCTCCTGGGACTGAGCTTTAAACAGGACTGTAGCTCTGTCCCCACTGCAGTAGTAGCTGGCCAACCTTGTAACTCCAGGGAATAGTGAGTGGCCTAGGAGAGCCTGGCCTCCTCTGCCTGGGCTCAGGCTGGGAGTTGTATCAATCCTCTTGTGTGCCTCTGCCTTCTTCAGGGAGTATGGAGTCAGGGGCACACAGCAGCCTGCAGAGGCAGTACACGTGAGGCCTCTGAACCACCACTAGACCCAGCATGCATTTCTGTAGCTGGGCTATTGTCAGAGCCAAAACACACAAGCCAGAAGAGGGCACCAGATCTCATTGTCGTGGTTGTGAGCCACCATGTGGTTGCTGGGAATTGAACTCAGGACCTCTGGAAGAAGACCCAGTGCTCTTAACCCCAGAAGCACCTTTCTCTAGATAGGTTTGTGGAGACGAAGGGAGAGAGCCCACTAACTGACTGCATCTCTGTTCTGAGGCTTCCTGGGAGCAGATGCATCTCAGGGAGACACTGCATTGGACCACATCCAAGCTCTTAGAAAATCCAGACACACTCATTTTCCAGAATATTTGCTCCAAGCTACACTCTGTTCCCCACCCTCCACTCCAGACTTCAGGGGTAAGCCCAAGTTCGACGGATAGAGAAGGAACAGCAGTACTTCTGGAAAGCCCTATAACTACACCCCCACCTCACTTCTGTTTCTCATTCTCCCCGTAAGGAAATGCACTTCACAAACCTTACAGCAATGGGATGCTAATTTTGCTCTGTTGAAGAAACAGATGTCAGGGAATGGCCCTCCCACCCCCACTTCTCTATCTTCACCGTCCAATCCTCCTGCATGCTCATCCCCAAGGAGCCTCCCACCCCGGAACCTCACCATTTAGGAAAGCCTTGACCTCAGTTCCTACATCTAGCTTAGGGGTCCTATGCTGTGCCCCCCATGCACTCCCTCCATTCCTGGCTTGTCCCTGACCAGGGCTATTGGAACTGATAAGGAGACAGGCTGAGTACTAGGTTATCACAGAAATGGATTCTGGTTCAGGACTGCTCCAGCTAACAGGCCTTAGGAGAGGGACTTCAAGGATTTAAGCAGGAGAGGAAGGGATTTTGGGGGGCAGAGAAAGAACAAAGAGAAGATGATTTAAAGGATGGATCAGCTGGAGTTTGTCACCTCTTCAGCTGTCTACTGGGGTGCCACTTATGGGAAAGGCAAGTGTCGAACATTGAACCCTTGGGTACCATGTGCTTCAAATTGGTCCCCTGTCCATCTGGCAGGCTTCATCCCTGTGCTCTGTGAAAGGGTTTGTATGGCCCCATATCCATCCAAGGCTCTGGCATGAAGCAGTTCCCATCCTTACCAAGAGGTCTGGGCATATGGCCAGTGTCCACAAGCCCAGCAGTTCAGCCAAACTCACATGCTCAGTGAGTCAGCAACATCCTCAGAGTTTCCTGTCCAAGGTAGGAACATCATCAGGCTTGGTTCCATCCAGAAAACCATGTATGCCTTCAGCCTGAACCATAAGATGGTCCACAGAATCCCTGCTTCTGACTCTTGAAACAACCCTGGGAACTAGAATTTTCCATGGCTGTGCAGGATCTACCTGTTGTCACTGCCCTAGTATGGTCTCCCGTGCTGTGGACACCAGGTTTCAGAGAACAGGGTCTGCTCTCAGATCAGGGCGTACTCGGGAATGGCAGCACTAGGGCTGGGTAGGAATAGGGGTGCTATGAGAAAACCAAGATCCCAGGACTGGGGAGATGAGTCAGTTGGTGGAATGCTTACTGCACACTCATGAAGACCTGTTGGATCCTCAGCATCCATGTATAGCCAAGGGCAGCAGCATGTGCCTATAATCCTAGAACTGGGGAGGAAGAGACAGGAGGATCCCTGGGGCTCACTAGCCAGTCATTCTACTTGAATCAGGCAAGCTCCAGATTCAGCGAGAGACCGTGCATCAGAAAATAAGGCAAAGAACAACTGAGAAAGATGCCTGATGTTGACCTTTGGCCTTAGCACATACATGTGTACACATATACACGTGAGTGTGCATGTACACACACACAACCAAAGCCTCCCAACTTGAATTCTGCGACTCAGTTATGTTGACTGAGCTTTCTGTCTGGCCCAGTTCCTGCAGTCATTAAGTCCCAAAGAAATCACACAGAGGTCTACATTAACTATAAACTGATTGGCCTATTAGCTCAGGCTTTGTATTAACTCTTATAATGTATATTAGTCCATTATTATTGTCTGTGTTAGCCACATGGCTCAGTACCTTCTTCAGCGAGGCAGTCACATCTTGCTTTTTCTATGGCTGGTCAGGACTGCAGAGGAATGGGCTTCCTTCTTCCCAGAATCTCTTGTTCTCATTGACTCGCCTCCACTTCCTGTCTGGTTGTCCCGCCTATACTTCCTGCCTGGCTACTGGCCAATGAGTGTTTATTTAAAATATAATTGACAGAATACAGACCATTCTCTCACACCACAATTATCTAAGGCGGTCCTCACACCTCCAGAGAAATAATGTAGGAAAGGGAGGGGTTTTTTTCTTCAATCTTATACTTCTAGTGTCCCAGAAAGTCTAGCTTCATAATCCAGCTCTTTCAGCTGTGTGAATCTGGGAACTTTATGAAAATTTCCTGGAACCCAGCCTCCTCAACCTCAAAATCGGACAGTCGTATTTGTCTGTTGGATATTATTTGAGGGTCTGATGAGGTTACAATGGTTGGCCTCTCCTAAGTAAGAAGTATCCACTTGTGAGGGGTTTCTGCTGAGAGACCTACAAGCCCCTCAAATGAGTTCATCCCCACTGGGGGGCTGCTTTTTGTTTTTCTCCATCCCTTCTTTGAGGACCACTGCTCAGTGAGAGCCCTGATTGAAGAGAAGAAATAATAGTGAATCTCCCAGAGCATCCAATAAGTGATTACACTGGAAACCCCTTAAGCCTTGGGCTCTGTGTGTTACTCCACCCGTTAAGAGGAGTGCCTCCCTGTCCCAGAGCACAGATGCTGAGGACCCAGCGTCAGGGAGCTGGAGGCTGAAAAACCTCTACCTTCATGATTCTCCTGCTTCTACCCCTTTCTTCTAGAAACCTGAGCAACAATAGGATCAAGGAGGTGCGAGAGGGTGCCTTCGATGGAGCAGCAGGCGTGCAGGAGCTGATGCTGACGGGAAACCAGCTGGAGACCATGCATGGACGCATGTTCCGGGGCCTCAGTGGCCTCAAGACACTGTGAGTACCCAGACCTGGGCTCAGGTCCAGAGCGGGAAGGCAGGAGGCAGGGGAGTGAGGGCTGGACTGTGAAGGCTGTGGACATGGAGCCAAGTCAGGCACCATCCTGGCCTTGTGGGTCCCTTCCTCTCTACAGCATCAGACTTTCCCACTTTTAATGCAAGGAAGCTTATGCTGATCCCTCCAGCATACCCACACACCTGAGCACATCCCACGCAGAGCCCCCCTAATGCCCTCATGTGCATATTCCTGCCAGAAACATACTGAGGGATGCACACAGGCACTCATGCACCCATTACTCATCAACACAGAAACACGTAATATATCCCTAATACATCTGCAAGCAAGCATCCATGTTCAAGCACATATACATACACTGAACTCATATGTGGCTCCTCTTCCTCCTGGAAGTACACATGTGCACACTGACAACCATCTGTACAGGTGCATGTGGACAGATAACCATGATTTGTGTTTACAGTGCGTCTCAGTTATTTTTCTATTACTTTGAAGAGACACCATGACCAAGGCAACTTATTATTTATTTATTTATTTATTTCTTAAAGATTTCTGCCTCTTCCCCACCACCGCCTCCCATTTCCCTCCCCCTCCCCCAATCAAGTCTTCCTCCCTCATCAGCCCAAAGAACAATCAGGGTTCCCTGCCCTGTGGGAGGTCCAAGGACCACCCACCTCCATCCAGGTCTAGTAAGGTGAGCATCCAAACTACCTAGGCTCCCACAAAGCCAGTACGTGCAATAGGATCAAAAACCCATAAGGCAACTTATAAAAGAAAACATTTAATTGGTGCTGGCTCAGCGTTTCAGAGGGTGAGTCCCATGCCCATCGTGGCTGGGAGATTGACAGCAGGTAGATAGGGATGGAGCTAGCTGAGAGAGGAAGAAAGACAGAGCCAACTGGAATGACATGGGCTTCGGAAACCCCAAAGCCCACTCCCAGTGACACACCTCCAAAATGGTCGCCCTCCTGATCCTTCCCAAACAGTTCCACCAATTGGGAACCAAGCATTCAAACAAGGAGCCTATGCGGACCATTCTCACTCAAACCGCCACACAGTGTGGGAAATACAAATTCATATACATTGGTGTTGGTCCCAGCGAGGGTCCAGGCCCCTGCACATCATCAGCCAAGCCTAAACAGTAACTGGCTGAGCCAGGAGATGGCTGTTTACCTTTTGAGAGGTGAGAACACTACCCATGACCCTCTCCCGCCCTCTTCTAGGATGCTGAGGAGCAACCTGATCAGCTGTGTGAGCAATGACACCTTCGCTGGCCTCAGCTCTGTGAGATTGCTGTCCCTGTATGACAATCGGATCGCCACCATCACCCCTGGAGCCTTCACCACACTTGTCTCCCTGTCCACCATGTGAGTGCCCCCAGGCGTGCTACCCATTTCCTCTGGGCCCCTCCCTGCAGAATTTCCTGCTATCTCAGCTCCCCAGACTAGGATCAAGGTCCCCTGCCCATCTGTCTATTTAATAGACATCTGTCAGGCTCCCCCTATGTGCTGGATACCATCTAAGTACTAAGGATTATAGACCCGGCTCCTCCTCCCTGGGGCTGGCAGCACAGTGAATTGTCCCCATGATAGAATGTCCAACACGAGCTTTGTGGAGACGCAGTAGGGAGGATTAGTTTGTTGAAGAAAAGGGGGGAAATGCATTTCCTTTAGCAGGAACAGTCATGCAAAGGCCCTGTGGCTGGTTGGAGCAGAGTAAATAGGCGAAGCCCAGCAAGGCCATTGGGCTGGATATGCTGTGTAAGATGGGACTGGAGAGGAGGCCAGGGTCAAACTGCATGGCCGCAGGGATGCTTTAGTTTTCAGAGCGCACCACAAACACGGAAGCTTTGCCATAGAAGCTTTGCTATGGTCTGATCAACAGTGGCTTTTAAAAGGTGATCCTGTCTGCACTGGTGTTTGTCAAAGCCAGAGTTGGAGCCCAGCTTTCTGGGCCTGTCAGTGAGTACTCTGCCCAAGAAGTCCCCTGTAAGGAGCACTCTGCAGGAGTCCTCCCGAGGACAGGGGCAGCACAGGACAGTGGTTGTTGACTGTAAGGCCGCGTTTCCCAGGTTCGAGTCCTAGCTTCCTCTCCTCGGCTGTGGCATCTTGAGACTGCTTCTTTATCTCAGTGCATCCGATCTCTGCCAGCACACCTCACCTCCTGTGATTGCTGCGAGAACTGGTCCTGCTAACAGCGTGATCTGCACAGCCAGGCCTCAGGACAGACAGTTCTCAAAGGGTGTTCGCTTTACAGTTGCGGACGATGCTGCCTGTGCCTCCCCTGTCCTTAGCGAGCAGTTACCTGTCCCATCTCCTCCACTCAGAAATGACAAAACGAAGTCACAGCCCCAGCTGCTCTTGCACCCCTTGTCACCTTCCCACCTGAAACAGAAGTAGAGCTACAGAGCAGCTTAGGGCTAGCCATCTACTGTCTCCCAGTTAGTGAGTCCCTCTGCCTTGCTGCCAAGCCTCCCTGCCCTCACACTTCACACCCTGTCTGAGGACTCTGCAGTGGCAACTCCTGGATTCCACAGCCTAGGAGTCCCCCTTTCATCCTCTCTCCTCTCCCTTCTTCTGTCACGTGGTCTGCCCCTCCCCTATCCACCCTCTGCCTCAGTGACGTGACGGAGGGGTAAGTTATTTAGCATGGTCCCAGGCCTGGAGCAAGCACTCAGAGTGACAACTGCTACCACCCTCGTCCCCTCCCTCATCAGTCTATCATGCCGCTGCACAGACAGTAATACATCGCCTGTGGTACACAGGCTCGCTTCTGGATATGGAGAGGCCAGCAGAAATGCCAGCCTTACAGAACTCAAGTCTTTGGGCAGCTGCTGACAGTCACAGAAATAACCTTAGTATGGACACAACTGGAAGAAAGGAAGGGGCACAGGTCAGCAAAAGGAATGATCTCAGCATCCCCGGGTCAGGGACACCGACAGCCCAGCCCCACAAATTGCAGGCATTTCCTGGGAGAAGGAGAACATGGACACTGTCCTCAAGTAGAGGAAATTGTTCCAGAGACCTTGCCAGCTTTGCCCAAGTGGGGCCTGATGGACAGAGGAGGCCAAGGCTAACACAGCTGTTAGCATGGGCTGTGGCAAGGGCACCAACAGACATCCCCCTGTGTCTAGAGAAAAATTCTGCATCCTCCAAGAAGAGATATCAAGGCCTTATCACTGGCCGGGGAAAGCTGACCTGGGCTACAGGAGGGGATCCTAGGCTTTCCTCTAGGGTCTGGATGGACAGTGACCGCTCGGGCTATCTCTCCCTCAGAAATCTCCTGTCCAATCCTTTCAACTGCAATTGCCATCTGGCCTGGCTCGGCCGGTGGTTGAGGAAACGCCGCATCGTCAGTGGGAACCCCAGATGCCAGAAGCCCTTTTTCCTCAAGGAGATTCCCATCCAAGACGTGGCCATCCAGGACTTCACCTGCGAAGGTAAGAAGGCGTGAATCGGGAAGGCAAGGCAGGCTGCTGAGACCCCAGACACTGTCCTCTGTAGGAATGTCTTTGTACTGGCCATGTTACTTGCCACGCCCACAGTGGGCTTGGTGCCCCTTAGATGGTATACCCCTCTGTACTGTACCTGGGTACACAATGGGCCAGGGAACTCTTCCTGTCTATGTTATGATGAGAGTCAGAATATGTACCAATGGTACTTGAAAATTCCTGCCGTTTGACTATGAGATATGAACCCACAAATCTCAGACTTTGGGTCTCAGGACCCCAGAAGGCATATTTGACTACATGAATTCAAGCCAGTACAATTCTTTACTTGATGACTTTTTCTCTTGCCTTAGAACAGAAGGATTTGTTCGAAGATTAACTGAGGTGTATTATAACGAGGCTGGTGACAAGCTTGCCACCTATGGGGTCTACAATATAGTGGTGGGCAGAGAGGAGAAGGACCTGGCTCTGCCTCTGCCTGGCTGCTTCTTTTGATGCCGTGGCTTATTCCTCATGTGACAGACAGGAGCCCCTTTCCTATCTGTGGCCATGGGTCTGGGTTAACAACTTCCTGCAGAGTGCAGTAAACGGCAGTGTCCCTCTCCATGCGTGCTCCCAGGCACGTGTCCTTCCCCTCTGGCAGTGGAAGAAACCAGTAGCTGCCTTTCTTTCTGACTCAGGCTCACTGCTGGGGCTAGGCAGAGGTGGCCCTTGCTGTGAACAGTCTGGCCCTGTCAGCCAGCTTTGCCCAGTTGTTCTCCTGGCAGGGCTCATCTTCTACCAGGCTCACGCCGTGTGGGTTCTCCGCAGGCAACGAGGAGAGCAGCTGCCAACTGAGCCCGCGCTGCCCCGAGCAGTGCACCTGTGTGGAGACTGTGGTGCGATGCAGCAACAGGGGGCTCCGTGCCCTCCCCAAAGGCATGCCGAAGGATGTGACTGAACTGTAGGTACCACCCCCAGCCCCTGAGGCCACACCCTTCCCGCTGTACCCCCAGCATCTCAACTGGGGGTGTGGGGACATGCCTGACTTCGCTGGATCCCAGCAGAGCTTTTCTCGGTGGTTGGGAGCTTTGAGTGGTATTGGGGGATGGGGTTGAAGAGAAAGAGGGAGGCCAACTCTAAACCATCTCTTCCTGGTAAGAGGCATGCCTGACCCTTTGCTCTCTAAAGATACTCCAGAGTGCGATTGGGCTGCTGTATTTCTTGTGCCCTCCAAAAACCCCTGTGCTGTACTCTGCCTTTCTGGACCCCGTGAAGCCTCTGTCTAACCCAAGTGATAGCACAAGGAATTATGAGAGCCTCTTGTTGTACACTGGAGGGCCCACCTACAGTGTGATCCTATCCCTCCTTTGAGCAATCCCTTCAAGCAGGTGATGTGTCAGGGCTGAGTCACACCCGTTCTAGAACTTCTTCCCAGCTCAGATTCCTCACAGTCCCTCCCCAGATCTTGTTCCTGGACCAGAAGCTCCAAGTTACATGAAACAGGTGGCATGTTCTCTCTTTGGAGAGCTCGCAGTACTGGAAGCGGCACCCTGTCTGGTTCCGTGGTAGATAGGCCTAGCTCTCAGTCAGACACAGGTGCTGGCCACCTGGTGCAGAACATCACAGGCTCACACCGCCTGCCCGTGCTTTCTCACGCCGCCCTCTCTTGTACCGTCATCCCATGGGGATGAGGTGCCTCATACGTCAGGCTCTTTGCCAGCATGGAGAAATGACACCTAGAGAAACAGGTGGGCCCGACGTTCGTGAGGCCCGTGGTCTCTCTGGGGAAGGAAGACATTTGGTCTGTCATCTCTAGAGCTCACAGGACTGGAAAGAAAGGCAAAGCGAGCAGGGGGCCCGTGAAGGAGAGGTTTACCTAGTTGTGCCACTCAGAGAAAGCTTCTCTGGGACATGACGCTGTGATCGAAAGTGCCACGCAGGAGCAGGTCCCTAGCAGGGCAGATGGAGTGGGACAAGCAGAAGTAGCTACGCCAGTGGAGACCCTGAAATGCGAACGGGAAGAGCCAGGTGAGGGGACTGTCAGAAGGTGATGGTATCCAGGCAACGAGAGTCACACCCCCAGTCACACCACACTGTCACACTTGTGTGTCAGAACTCCACCCCAGACCTCAGGTCCACTCCTTCTGCTAGGGCCATCTGGGCTTGCTTCTTCAGACATAATCAGTAGGTGAGGGTGTCCAGGCAACAAGGTTCACACCACCACTCACACCACACTGTCACACTTGTGTGTCAGAACTCTGTCCCAGACCCCAGGTCTACTCCTTCTGCTGGGGCCATCTGGGCTTGCTTCCTCAGACATAATTGACAGACTGACGTGACCCAGATTCCTTCTGGGGAATCTATTGCTTCCCAGGCCAGTGTCTCCTCTGTGGGCTGTGAGCATGGCAGCCTCTTCGAATGCAAACAAATCTTAGATGGGAATGTCACTTTTGGTGTTCCCGGATGCTCAGACAGGTTGTCATGGGTACTGGTAGCCCCAGGGAAGGAAAGGAGGTCTGACAGTCACTAAAAGACCCTGTCAGGATGGGTAAAGTCTGAGGCTGAGCCCTCAAAAGTCTGGGTGAGCAAATGCAATGTCATGTGGTGAACCGTGTCTAGGCAAAGGAACAGCAAAAAAAAAAAAAAAAAAAATGGCCGTGGAATGTGCTCCTTCCTGGCCAGACGGGTGCCAAGTGACATGTCAAAATGCAGAAGTGCCGTGAGGACAGCTCGTGAGTGCTTTTCTCTAAGGTACAGGACTCAGAGACTGAAATAACAGAAATAATTGGGGCTCCGTGCCTTTAGAGGACCTCTCGTCATTTTCTGTGGGAGAGTTGATGTCTCCCAGCCAAGCACGGCTTCTAGTGCACTCCAAGGAACTCAATTCTAGTGCTGAACCATCTCCAGGACCAAATGGGGAGGGGGAGGCAGGGAAATGAGTGTTCAGGAAAGTAAGAGCCAGGAGGCCTGGCGACACGATGCCGTGGGTCCCCAGCTTGGGACCTTTTTTCTGCTTTTCGGCACTCCAAGAACATGTGCCTGTCAGGTACACTGCGATACTCGACACGTAGAAGCTAACACGGACCATTTTGAAATAGCTACTCCTTATTCTGTCTAAAAATAATTCCATACCTACCACATATTTATATAAGAAGTGTGTTGTTGATACAAACCAGCCACTGGCATGAGAAGGGCGATGCTGTCTAGTTTGCACAAATCTTTAATGTCAAACTTTGTGACAACCCTGGTTTCTGTTCTGGATCCCCTGTGTTGTGATAGTTGTTCAGGTGAAGTTGGAGGAGAAAAGCCAGTATAACATAGACATGGTTGGAACAGGAAGGATCATTTTAAGAGTCCCTTCCAATACTGGTGGATTTTCATCATTGATCATACACCACAGACAGTGGGACCTTCTGAAGGGTCATATGAAATCTGCATCCATATCTGTGAACTTGCCTGTTCTGTTACCCTAAACTACACTGGTCTGCAGACTTTGGGTAGTACTGTCTCCCAGCCAGGATCTACACCATAACACACTGGTCACTTAGATCAGCTCACTGACTTATGCAGGTCTTCCAGGTCGTGATGCGTTCTGTTGTCCAGCAGATAAAATTCTGTGTCACTGACATGACCACTAGTCAGTTTCCCATCATAGAAGTCTTCAGGAAGAGGGCACTGTCCCGGGGCAGTGGTGGCGCACGCCTTTAATCCCAGCTCTCAGGAGTCAGAGGCTGGTGGATCTCTGTGAGTTCTAGGCCACCCTGGTCTACAAAGTGAGTTCCAGGACAGCCAGAGCTACACAGAGAAACCCTGCCTCAAAAAACAAAATTAAATAAATAAATAAGTAAGAAAAAAAAAAAGGGCCGGTGGAGCTGTTGAGCTCAATCCAAGTTTTCAAAACTATTAATATTCATGTGAAAGCCCCAGTTCAATCACTGGCAACAAATACCATCTGTGCTTTGCCCTGTGTCCCATTCTTTTTGTTTATTTTCCAAAAACTCCCCAGTCAGTGCCCCTGACTTAGAAGACTCTGCCAGTCATTCTCCTAAGTAGAAATAGTGTTCCATGGGAGAATCCCAAAGCGGCTAGTTCAGCGAGCAAGGATTTCATGGAGCGTTTCAGGGGCTGCAGAAACACTGCGTCTGCACTGTTCATCCAGTTACACAGTTTCTAAAGAAACAAGCGCTCAGGGGTCAGGTGCTGTTACTGTTGCTAGTGTTTACTGCCTTGTCAAGGGCAGTCTGAAATGGGGCTTGCTGTTGTTACAGTTCGCTTTGTTACTTTATGCACTGCAAATGCACAGGTAAGTGACGGCACAGTGACTTAGGCACAGTTATCTGTCTTGAGCCAGTATCCTCTGTTGGTTTTATGCCACCAGGGCAAAGGTGAGATGCGTACAAAACAGAGGATGCTGGTCTTTTTCTTGAAGATTTTATTTTAGTTTTGATGATATTTATATGTAGTTTGGGATGCACAGCTTGCAGGGGCCCACAAGAGATCACGAGCAGAAGGGGCTATCAGATCCCCTGGAGCTGAAATGACGGGCGGTTCCGAGTCACTTGGTGTGAATGCTGCGAACCAACCTTGGGTCCTCTGCCAGAGTGGTATGCGCTCGTCATCTCCGAGCCATCCCTCCTGCAGTAAGAGCAATGCTTGTAGATCATTACAAAAATAATTTGGACTCCAGACTTCTGAAAGTTTCTCAGAGACCCTTAGGTGTGGGTGATACGTGAAGAACCACAGCAGTCATGACAGCAGCCAGCAAGGAATTGAGGGGGGACGGGACACCAGCTACAGGCAACATCCAGTTCCTGATTGAAAGGGGGATTGTGGTGGTTTGAAAGAAATGGCCGCAAAAGGGAGTGGCACTATTAAGAGGTGTGGCCTTGTTGGAGGCCGTGTGTCACTGTGGGGATAAGCTGTGAGTTCTCCTATGCGCAAGCTACTCCCGGTGTCACAGACCACTTCCTGTTGCCGCAAGATGTAGGGCTCTCAGCTCCTTCTACAGCACCATCTCTGCCTGCACACCACCATGTCCCACCTTGATGATAATGGACTGAACCTCAGAAACTGTAAGTGAGCCACCCCCAGTTAAATGTTGTCCTTTATAAGAGTTGCCGTGGTCATGGTGTCTCTTCACAGCAATAGAAACCCTAAGACAGGGACCTACAGGCTCTTCTCAAAATCAGGGCAAAGCATGTCAGCCCCCGCCCCCAAGTCACTGAGAAACTGCCAAAGCAGTGTCTCCACACTAGCAGAAAGGACAGTTATTGCCCTGCAAATATCTCTTTATCGTTGAGCCTGCCTCGTTATTCCAAAGTAACCAAAGCCTAAGAATCTGTTTGCTTGCATTTGCCGGAATGTTGACAGACATGGGAGACAAACATCCATCTCCTTTGAGGCCTAGAGAGGGACTGAGAATCTGACGCTGGGGAAATCTCATCCACCTGGGCCATTTGGGTTCTGACTTTCGGCTGAAAACCATGACCATGAATTTGTCTTTTAAGTGATATCCTAAAAAGAAAAGGATGTATGACTGTCCCCTCACCAGACACAGTCGCCAGGAGAAGGGACGAGTAATCAGACAGCAGGTCTCCTGCATCCTGGGGAACAGACTAGCGACAGGGATGTGCTGTACTGTAGACACCCGAAGCCTGGTAGAAGACAGAAAGGGGACGGGGAGGGCAGACACCGGGCTGGCACACATGTTTGAGAATTATCGTGGTCAGAGATGATGCCAAGGATGTACCAGGGAGAGGAGAGAACCTGGCACCGCTCTCTCCAACAGGTTCAGGATGGGAGTTGGGATGCCAGAAAGCAGCTCAATGGAAATGTCTCTCCAGCTGTTGGTTACTAGGGTGTGGACATGCAGTCGGAAAAGGGCAAAACAAGGGCATCCGTACAGTCACAAACACTGAGACACAACGCGCTCAGAGACGAGGGTGAATCCAGGGAACTCTGCCTGCACTGGCCTTTGGGAGAGGGAGGGAGGGAGGAGGTGTGGTCCACGCTACAAACCTGCATTGCGCTGGAGCCCTTGTCTGTGCCAGGTGCAGGAGGCAGCCTCGTGTGCTCCTGCCAGGCACACTCCCGAGCAAGCAGCGATGTTCCCATTTTTATTTATTTATTTGGGGTGCCTGTGCTGCAGAGTGCATTGTGGAGGTCAGAGGACAGCGTGTGTGGATGAGTCCCCTCCCCTCTACCGTGTGAGTTCTGCTGGGGATTTGAACTCAGATTGTCAGAATCAGCAGCAAGCACCCTTACCTGCTAAGCGATTTTGCCAACCCTGATCATTTTGCTCTTACCCATCAGATTGCCAAGGCTTAGGAAAGTTAAGTGGCTTTGTAAACTTTTGTTTTTAATTTTTAGTTGACAGAATGATGAAACTTACTTACGGGATACGGTGCAACATTTAAATACGTGTAAACAACACATAATGATCAGGGCAGAGTAATTGTGGGACCAAGCCCAGCAAGCATGCCAGTGGTGTGTGTTGATGACATCCAGAGTCCTCCCGCCAGCTGGACTGAGGGTACAGCTAATCATTGCCACAGCTTCTGTTAGGCTGAAGAGCCATGGTTCTCAACCTTCCTAGTGCTGTGGCACTTTAACACAGTTCCTTGTGTTGTGATGACCCCCAACCATAACATTATTTTTGTTGCTGCTTCAAGACTGTAGTTTTGCTACTGTTATGAATTGAAGGTAAATATCTGATATACAGAATAGCTGATATTTGACCCCAAAAGGGCTTGCAACCCACAGGTTGAGAACCACTGATACAGCGTAATTCTAGGTGTTTTTCTTCCTGCCCACTTGCTCCCTGTACCATCACCCACCCTCCTTCATTTCCCTCATTTTTCTTTTTTTTTTTTTTTTGTTTTTTTTTTTGTTTTTTTTTTTTTTTTTGTTTTTCGAGACAGGGTTTCTCTGTGGCTTTGGAGCCTGTCCTGGAACTAGCTCTGTAGACCAGGCTGGTCTCGAACTCACAGAGATCCACCTGCCTCTGCCTCCCGAGTGCTGGGATTAAAGGCGTGCACCGCCATCGCCTGGCTCCCTCATTTTTCCAGCCTGGGAAAGCCATTGCTCTTTCTGCTTCCATGAGGCCAGCTTTTTAACGTCCTCATTCCAGTGCAAACGGGAAGCTTTGGACTTTCAGAGCCTGCTTATAGCAACCTGCCCAACAGCTGCAGAGCACAAACTCAAGCTCTTCCTGTCTGCCTCACCATAGGGTCACTAATACACTACTTCCTGGTATACAGGCCCATGTCCCTTTCTGCCCTGTGACCAGTTTGCCGGTGTTTTGCAACATCCAGCCATGTCTGTCACCTGCTTTGGCAGGAAGAAACAGACCAGGAGCCCTGCTGTCATTATTTGGGGGCACTGTCTGTGTTCCGGCCAATTCATGCTGACAGCTGAACTTGTCCAGCCATGCAGCTGCTACCAGCAAAGAGACTGCTTCTTCATGGCCTATTCTGGGCGTGTTTTCCCTGCATTGGATAGACTCACAGCCCAGCCTGCCTATATTTCTCCACTCTTCGGGTTTCTATTGCTGCGATGGAATGCCACGGCCAAAAAGCAAGTTGTCAAGTAAAGGATTTATTTGTCTTATAGTTCAGTATCACTTCATCATCAAAGGCAGTCGGGGCAGGAACTCAGGCAGGGTAGAAACCTGGAGACAGGAAATGATGCCGAGGCCGTGGAGGGGTGCTGCCTACTGGCTTGCTCCACGTGGCTTGTTCAGCCTGCTTTCTTACAGAACCTAGGACCACCACCAGCACAGGGATGGCACCAACCACAGTGGGCTGCCACTCCTCCCAGCCCCACTCCCTGTCAATCACTGAACAAGAAAATGACTTACAGGCCTGCCTACAACCTAATCTTATGAAGGTATTTTCTTAATTGAGGTTCCTTCCTCTCAGATGACTTTAGGTTGTGTCAAGTTGACATATCCAACACATCCTGACACAGGGAAAGCCAGAGGGTACCCCAGCCAGGTACAGGGTTCACCCCAGCTTTGGAGAGAGGCTCCCTCTGAGCATGGTAGGGTCCTAGTATGGGCCTGACCCAGAGAGACTCAGCAGGCAACCTTAGAAGAGGATGCTTCTCAGTGCTTTCAGGAGATTGAGGGGACTGAGGAGGACTGGTCCCTAGTAGAGCTGGTACTCTAGTCAATACTGGGAACTCATGCCCGGCATGAGAATGTTGGAGCAAGATGCTCCTTCGCTCATCCATGCAGTCAGCTGGTGTGCTTCAGGAGACACGGCCACTGGGATTGTAGTGGAGCGGTCAGGGTCACAGTCTTGTCCCTGATCCTGGACACTTAGAAGAAAGAGAAGGCAGTGTGAACTAGACTGTGGCTGAGTCATCTTCCCCAGGGACATTCAGGAAGAAAGCATGTGTCTGCAGAAGCCCCTCCTGGCAGGAAGGTCTGTTCCAGCACCTGGCTCCCTAAGGGAGCAGGCAGCCTAAGAAAGAAGGTGCATGTGCTGGGAGCTTGAGCAGGTCGTGTGCAGGCTGAGGACCAGAGGAAGGCGGTGTCCACACATAGGGACACACCAGAGCCAAGCAAGCATGGCTTGGTGCCACGCTCCTCGCAGCGACACTTGCGGAAGAGGAAGAGGAAGTGAAATCTTCTGGTAATCATGTATATATTGATCTAGGTGGAGAGGTTGTATGTGTCTCTGTGGATAAATACACACGTGTATATGCATATATGTATTTGAATGTATTTTCAAAAACTATTCAACACTAGGATGCTGGACGCTATCCATAGCAGCCCTCTTAATACTTCATGGTAGTAATCATCACTAGCTCCATTTTATAGCTATGTGAATACAAGCCCAGAGAGGTTAAGTACCTTGCCTACAAACACACAGCTATTAGTTAGCCAGAATGGCCACTGAGCTGCCCCCACTTTACCCAGGTCTCTGGTGGAAATCCTGGCCTGTAGTAGGGTCTCCTGGAAGGTGACTGCCCTCTCCCTCTCCTGCTGCCCTTGGAATTCTTTGTGAAAACCTGTCTGCTCTGCAAAGCTTAAAATGGGAGCAGAAAGTGGGGAGTGCTTGTGCGAGGCGATCTGTGTGGATTTTCATGCCAGGCAGGTGTGTTGTCGGGAGTGAGGGCTGAAAGAGAACATTTAAATTCAGGTCAACGCAAAGGTTGACCTGCCGGAAACGCTGCTGCAGTTCTGAGGCCAGGGGCAGAGGGCAGGCTTCTGAACCGTCCCTCCGGACCCCCGCTCCAGCTATAGGCTACTCTGGAGTTGAGAGCGTTCATCAAGGGCTTCCTACAAAGGCAGCGTCCCTCAGCACTGCATCTGCATTTCTGAAGCGGAGCTTTTTGATTCTGTGTCTTTCCAAGCCATGATGCCAGGGCACTGGGACACCCTGGACCGGAAAGCAGCTCCCGCTCGCTCAGTAGTGCCAAACGCAGCTCCCTCGGGAAGTTCTGTGATTTTCATTGCCCAGGTGACATTTCCTGAGCCTAGCTGTTGCCAGTCAGTGTGTAGGAAGGCCACTGTGAGTGTTCTGACGTGACTCCGCGGGCAGACTCACACTGAAGATGCCACCAGGAACTGAAAGACTTATAATGTCACCTGTGGGCGGGGGAGCTGAAATGCAGGAGGCAGGCTAGAGCTAAGGGCTGAGGTCACAGGAGGAAACTTGACAAGGAGGCAGAGGCAGGACCAGGGCAGACAGAGACCTGGCCACCCTCTCTTTGGCTGTTCAGGGAAGGACAAGACCAGCACAACAGCAACCAGAGGTCATCAGAGGGTCAGAAATGAGATGAAACCAGAGAAGGGATGCACGTGTTATTTCCTGTCTGGACTTGGCTAGGTTGTAGTGCCAATTATCACGGTCAATTTCTTGCTCTAGCTGTTTCTGTGAATGCATTTGATAAGTGCAGCTAGCATCTGCAGTTGATAGACATTGCAAGCAATGGAGATTCTGACAGCAGGCAGGGAACAAAAAGCAGGCGGTTCACTTTGCTTACAGACGAGACAGGAAGACTTTCAGAGGAGCTAACGCTGAGCTCCTCAGTTCATTCAGTCTTACTGAATACAACAACTGAAGCAGAGACAACGTCCTGCGCAAGTCATGGAGACTGTTTGGGAATCTTGGTGGCCCCCCACTTGCCATAGACTCACGTGTTTGAATGCTTGGTCACTATTAGGAGGTGTGGCGCTGTTGGAGGAAGTGGGTCACTGTAGAGGCGGGCTTTGAGGTCTCATATATACTCAAGCCACGCTGTCTGCCTGCACACCACCATGTTTTTTGCCATGAATAAGAATGGGCCAAAGCTCTGAAACTATAAGCCACCCCAATTAAATGCTTTCCTTTATAAGAAGAGTTGCTGTGGTCATGGTGTCTCTTCACAGTAATAGAAACCCTAAGACAAAAGCCACATGTTAGCAACTCATCACCCCACATTAGGTCTTCGTGAGCATATTAGAAATGCAACTTCTTTAATCCTACCCAGACCGTCTGGGTCAGAACCAGCTTTGTTCATGTGATCCCAGGCTGTTTACATACATGTTAAAGCTTGAGAAACACTGAGGCAGTGGAGGAGCGACCTCGGGGAACTGAAGACAGGCACTGGGCAGGCAGACGGCAGTGACAGGTTACGACAAGTGCCGTGTGGAAGGAAACTCGCCCCAGAGAGCCAGGATGGTCTGGAAAGTCTCCTTAGCAAATCTTCCCTTGTGTCCTAAGCATCAGGACGCCTGGGACAAGGACTTAGACTGGACGGGTGAATAAACTGGGCTGTGACCCCTCCCGATGGTAGGCATCACGGGGGCAGTTGTCTTTGTAATTTATGACCACGTAATTCAACTGGGGTTGCTTTCTTCTGTGAAACTTAAATCTGCAGAGTTTGGGGCACCCTAGTTGAGCAAGTCTCTCCAGAAGCCTGGGGTCCGGGGTCACACTGCTTGTCTGAAAGAGTTCCTGTCTGTTAGGGACCTTCATCCTGCAGCTTGATCCCTCTTGTCATGTACCCCCTGTAACACAGACATACCCCTCTTTCCTTATTCCCAGATAAGACATCAGAGATCCTCAGCTTTGAATTCCAAATCATTTTTAAAATGTTTTTTGTTGCCGGGCGGTAGTGTCGCATGCCTTTAATCCCAGCACTCGGGAGGCAGAGGCAGGCGGATCTCTGTGAGTTTGAGGCCAGCCTGGTCTACAAGAGCTAGTTCCAGGACAGGAACCAAAAGCTACAGAGAAACCCTGTCTCGAAAAATCCAAAAAAAAAAAAAAGTTTTTTGTTGGAGCTAGAGAGATGACTTAGTGGTTAAGAGCACTGGCTATTCCTCCAGGCGACCTGGGTTCAATTCCCAGCACTCATATGGTGGTTCATAGCCATCTGTAACTTCAGTTCCTGAGGAACCAATGCCCTCTGTGGGCCCCAGGTACACACGTGGTACACAGACATACAGGCAGGCAAAACACTCATACAGATAAAATAAATATTTTTTTAAAAAATAAATGTTTTTGTCATATATTAACTATACAGAACAATAACTTTCATTTCATTTTGACCTTTTCATACATGGTATATTTCAATCTTATTGTACAATCATATGTTCCTCTATGCAAGCTTTCATATTAAATATAATGTCTGGTTGGATTACAGGTATCAGATTTCCATGACTTTGTCATGCATCATTAGTTTGGACTCACACACACACACACACACACACACACAGACACACCTACTTTTCCTACCCCTGTCTCCATGTTTCCCATCCCCATTTAAGCCTTTCCTGTTTCCCCTTCCACGTATACCACATGTGTCCTATGGCTTTCCTTTACCTTAAAGAATCTTTTCCCTCCTCTCTCATTAGCCCCTTTCTAGTTTCCTGAGCTCTGCACACATTCTTTCCCACACAAGTGCACCTAAATAAAAATTAGACACTGGGTTCTGCGTGTGGGAGGGGGTGTTCAGCGTTTGTCTCTCCAAACCTAGGCTTCCACGCTCAATCTTCTGTTTCCAGTCCCATCCGTTTTCCTGCACGTTTACGGCTGAATAAAATTCCATGTGTACATGTACCACATTTTCATTATCTGTTCCTCCGCTGATGGACGTCTAGGCTGAATCCATTTCCTAGAGGTTGTGAATCGAGCCGCGGTGAACGTGGATGAGCAAGTGTCTCTGTGGTGGGGTGGAGAGTCTTCCAGATACGCACCAAGGAGTGCTGTAGCTAGGTCATGTGGAAATTCTAATTTTAGCTTTTAAAGACCCCCCCAGACAGATGTCCATGCTGGCTGTGCCGTTTACACGCCCATTGACAGTGAACAACAGCTCGACTTTCCACATTTCATGGACAGCCTTTGTTGCCGTTTGTTTTTTTCCATAATAACCATTCCGACTGGGGGTGAGATGGAATTTCAAAGTAGCTTGAATTTACATTTCCCTGATGGCTGAGGATGTTGAGCCCATTTTAAAATACTTATCGGCCATTCATACTTGTTCTTTTGAGAATTCTCTGTTAAGTTCCTTGGCCTATTTTTTCACTGAGTTTTTGTTGGTTGGGTTTTTTTAGTTGTTTGTATATTTCAGATATTAATCAGCTGTGAGATGTATCCATGGCAAAGATTTTTCTCCCGTTCTGTGGGCTGTCTCCTTTAATAACTGGGTTATTGTGGGGAGGTTTGGGGGTTTTGTTTGTTTGTTTGTTTGTTGCATGCAGAATCTTTTTAATTGCATGAGGTTGCCTTTGTCAATAGATGACCTTACTTCCTGAGTTACTGGAGTCAGGGGAAGAAAATCCTTAGCTGTGCCTTGGGTCTTGATCCTCTAGCATCTTCGGAGTTTCGGGTCTTACAGTAAGATCTTCAGCCTCAGAGTTGGCTTCTGTGCATGGCTGGAGAAAGGAGCCAGCTGTATCCCTCTGCTAGAGATATCCAGTTTCCCGAGCACCACTTCTTAAGGAGGCCATCTTTTCTCCAGTGTGTGTGGGTGTGGTTTTGGGTGTGGCTGTTGTTGTTGGTTTGGTTTGGTCTTTGCCACTTGTAATGAAAATCAGCTGTAGCTTCATGTCTTGTTTCTCAGCTCTCACTTCTCTGCCATTGACCTGAGTCTTGTTTTGTGCCCATACCTTGTTTTTTTTTTGTTTTTGTTTTTGTTTTTTTTGTCACTGTTGTTCTGTGACATAACCTGAAATCACGTGCGCTGATAACTACCTACCACACTGTTCTTTTTGTTCAGGGTTGCTATGGCTATCTGGGGTCCTTTATGTTTCCGTATGAGTTTTATTGTTGTTGTTTTCTGTTTCTGTAAAAAATGATGCTGGTATTTTAATGGACGTTGCATTGAATCTATAGATCCCTTTTGGTAGGCCAGCTGTTTTAACAGGATTACGTCTTCCGATCCATGAGCGTGAGAGAGTGCTTCTTCTATCTTCTAGCATCTCCATCGGTTTCTTTCTTCCTTGTTTGAATGTCTTCTCTGTATATGTCTTTTTGCTTCACTTCTTAGATGTTTTTCTGTATTTTTGAATGTGTTGTGAATAGGATTATTTCCCTCACTTCTTTCAGATCTTAATTATTTATTTGCATCATTAGTATATAGGAAGGCTGCTGATTCTTGTGGGTTTAATTTTGTACCACCGTACTGGGACCTTAGTGTTTATTGGCTCTCAGAATTTTGTGGTGGGTGTTTTTTTCATATGCTTTATGTGTATACGTGCTTTGCATGACAGAGAGGGCATCAGATACCATTACAGATGGTTGTCAGCCACCATGTGGTTGCTGAGAATTGAACTCAGGACTTCTGAAAGAGTAGCCAATGCTCTTAACCACTGAGTCATCTCTCCAGCCCTCCTGGCGGAGTCTTTAGGGTTTCTCACGTATTAAATCATAGAATGTACACATGAAATTTAACTCCCTCCTTTTCTTTCTGTTTTCTTTTCTTTTTTTTTTTTAATTTCCTTCTCTTACTGCTCTGGGTAGGATTTCAAACACCATATCGAATAGATGACAATGAACATCTTCGTATTGTTCCTGATTTTAATGGAACTACTTTCTCTCCATTTAGCATGATGTTGGCTTTACTTCATGGTAGATACCTTTGTTATGTTTCCTCCTTTCCTAGCCTCTTGGGGGTTTTTCATGAAAGGGTGTTGGGTTTTGACAAAGGCCTTTATCTGTATCTATTGAGTTGATTCTGTGATTTCTGTCCTTGAGTCCATTGGGTGATGTATTACATTTATTGATTTGCTTAAATGATCCCCGTTTCTCTGTAATGAAGCCAACTTGCTTATGGTAAGTGATCATCTTGGTTTGTCCTTGAGTTCAGGTCACAAATATTTTGTTGATTTTTTTTTTTTTTTTTTTTTTTTTTTTTTTTTTTTGGCATCTGAGTTCATCAGGGAGATTGGTCTACAGTTTTCTATTTTGTTGTGTCTTTGTTTGGCTTGGGTATCAGGATAGTGCTGGTTTCATGTGTGAATGTGCATGTACACACATGTGGAGTTCAGAGGACAACTTTAGATATTGCTTCTTTTCTTCCACCTAGTGTATGTCTGTTGGGGGAGGCTGCTTGTTTGTTTCTGGCCAATCAGACTGGAAATAACCACACAGAAACTATATTAATTACAACACTGCTTGGCCAGTAGTTTAAGCATCTTTCTGGCTAACTCATATCTTAAATTAACCCATTTCTATTAATCTGTGTATCACCAAGTGGCAATGGCTTACCAGCAAGGTTCCGGTGCATCTGTCTCCTGTGGGTGGCTACATGACTTCTCTCTGACTCTTCCTACTCTCTCTCTATATATATATCTCTCTTTCAGCCTGGCTTTACTCTGTTAAGACGTTAGCTGAAAACAGCTTTGCTATTAACCAGTGTCAATAAAACATATTCACTGCATACATCACCTCCCACATCATATGTCTGCCAACCAACTCAGGTTATCGGGCTTGGAAGAAAACACTTTTGCCCCCTGAGCCACCTTGCCAGCCCAGGTTTGGTTTATTCTTGTCTTGTTAGGCCCTGAGGAACATCAATTAATTGTTTCTTTTGATTTTTAATGTAGGTGCTTACAACTGTGGGCCTTCCATTATATCGTATAGGTTAATATATGATTGATCTGTATTTATTAAATTCTTAGACTTTTTACCCTTCTTGGCTTCTTCAATGACCATTCATCCATTCATAGTTCTATAGTGTGTTGTTTAATATCCATGAGTTTGCAAATTTTCTGTTGTTTCTGTTTCTCTTGATGTCTAACTGTATTCCACTGTGATCAGACAGAATACAAGACGTGATTTCAATTGTCCTGTATTTGCTGAGACTCTTGTTTTGTGTCCCAATAAATGATCGGTCTTAGAGAAAATTCCTTGGACTACTGAAAAAAAATATGTATTCTGCAGTGTTTGGGTGAAACATTTTGTAAATGTCCATTAAATACTTTTGATCTGTGTTGCTACTTAGTTCTCCTTTCTTCCTTTCTTTGTTTTTTTCTATCTTTCTTTCTTTCTTCCTTCCTTTCTTTCTTTCTGGTCTGGATAAACTATCTGTTGGTGGGAATGGGGCGTATTACTGTGTTGAGATTAATCTATGCCTCTATATACAGCAGAAAGATTATCTACATTTAAAAATACCAGCCAGTATTCTAACTCTTGATGTACAAATCCCAACACACACACAAAAGTAAAACACACAAACAAAAAAAAAAACCAACCTGCCTCTTCTAAAAACTACCAGTCCCAGAGAAGTGGCCCCCAGGAAGAGTGACTTGGACAAGCACCACACAATTCAAAAGCATGATTATCAATACATCCAAAGAAATGAAAGAGGACATGAACACACTCCTGCGTGGATCCAAAGAACACACACTGCAGTACTAGTGACTAAATATTGAGATGATAAAGAGAAAGTAGAGGAGAGACCTGAAGGGACAAAAAAAGAGGAGGGAGGTGGGATTTCGGAATAAAGGTCTGCTAGAAAGAGAAAACTGAAGATACTCTATCTGATATTGTAGAACAGCCCCATCTCCCGGGGAGCTGAGCACAGAGGCCCTGCAAATCAGGCCAGATTATGTTGTTTGGGAGAGGAAGAAGGAAAAGGAAAAAGGATAGGGGTGGGTCAAGAACAGAATGAAGCCACTGGCCTACTAAAATGGAATTGGGTAGCCAGGCAGTGGTGGCAGGCAGAGCTCTGTGAGTTCAAGGTCAGCCTGGGCTACAAGAGCTAGTTCCAGAATGGCCAGGGCTGTTATGCAAAGAGACAAAGAGACAAACAAACAAAAAAATGGCATTGGGCTTTAAATAAATATAGGTTAGATCCTGAAGGATAGAAACCTGAGTGAAAATAGAGGATGTGAAAATCTAGTGAGCCGATTGCTCGGTTCCACCTAGACTCTTGTGTACCTTCCCAGCTCTTAGAGCTCTGCTTAGCTCCTGGGCCTCCTCTGCTTTGGATGCTCCCGTTCTCCCTTCTGAGTTCTCCTGTGCACGATCCGATGACAGATGCTGTCCTGGACAGCACCTCTCAGTCGCAGTCTCAGGAGCTGGTCCCACTCTGTAATTTCCTTCAGGTCCTGCGCAGCTCTTGTTGGTGTCCTGTGTGCTGTGTGGAGTCAGCATGAACGTTCTCGGGGACACTTTGGTTCCCTCTAGGCTTTCTGATGCCTGAATGCTCTACACCCTGACTCGGGGTTTCTTTTCCAATGTCACAATATCCTCTTTGTCAGAAGATAGTCCTATACTTATACTGAGTATTTCTCAAGTGTGGTTCAGGAGGGTCTTGGGCTGCCAGTACTAAGCACCAAACACCAAGGGAGGAAGGCTTCCCACAGCGTCCCCTGCTGATGCTTCTGCTCTGGGTGTAGCTTCCCCCCCTCCCCCAGCTGTTCAGTGTTTCTTTTGTGATTGCTACTTTTTAACTTTTCCCCAGTTAACTCCCTGCAGGTTCTAGTAGACTCTCCCTGAGTATCATCTGCCACTTAGCATCTCCCTCAATTTAAATTTGAGTTCTTAAGACAAATGATGGCTGAGTTCCCCCAACCACCCTCCCAGGAGCTAAGTAAAAGCTGTGTGGAATTGTTAACCTTCCTAACGCTTCAACCCTTTAATACATTTCCTCAGGTTGTGGTAACCCCCAACCATAAGATTATTCTTTTTGTTACTTCATAACTGTAAATTTGCTACTGTTATGAATCGTAAATGTGAATATCTGATTCGCAGGAAATCTGATACGCAACCCCCCAAAGGAGTTGTGACCCACAGGTTGAGAACCACTGACCTACTGCTTAGCCTCTAGATCAACTAATGGTTTCTATGTAGCCTGGAGTCAGTGGCTCCTCAGCTGTGTGTTGCTGCTACTCAAATATTGTGATAGGTCAGCATTAAGTGAGTGCTTCACTTATTAATATTAAACAGATTTTCACCGAGTGCCGAGTGTGTATCAGCAGTGTAAAGAGCCCTGTAGGATACAGTGGAGGGCAATTGAACAAGAACTCTGCCATCGTGAAACTTACTCAGTCTAGTGGAGAAAAATATCACCGGCTGAGTGATCTCAGGATTACACAAGGATGACAGATGTTGGAGGTGACTCAGGGAGGCTTCTCGGGGTGTGCCTAGCGTGCAGTACTCTTCCCGGTGCTATCATTCTGCACCTCTCTTTCAGATACCTGGAAGGAAACCATTTGACGGCAGTGCCCAAAGAGTTGTCCTCGCTCCGTCAGCTGACGCTTATGTAAGAAGCCTGCATTTGTTTCTCCTCCCTGAGGTGGTGTGGTACAGGACTTTGGGGAGTAAGAGAGGAGGGTGGTTTGGCAGATGCAGCAGTTCTCAGCCTGTGTGGTGCACGGAGACACAGCAGGGAGGAAACGGAGCAGGCTGTTGTGAGAGGATTTTCCAGAGAGGCGAGTGTGTGGAAATGGCCACAGAACGTCATCATGGGCTCTGAACTACCTTCCTGTTGGCTTGCCTCTGACCTTCCAGCCTCCAAGCTGAATTCCCGAGTCTTCTGGAATTCCAGTTCCTTGCGAACTGTGACCACGCTTAGATCTGCCAGGAGCCCAAGCAGGCATCCCTCCTTCCTTCTCTGGTTCCCCAGAAAATGTCCCAAATAGATGGTTTAAACCAAGGGCCTTCAATAATGCCTGCTACCATCTTCAAGCCTCCCAAGAACCTGAAAATTCTTGAATGGGGAACAGAGAACCTGGGCATGGAAGAGGCCTGTAATGTGAGCTCTGTCCCTCAGCAGGGGCTCTGCCTTGCCTTGGTGGGACCCAGAGGGGTGAAATTACTCCTTGGGCAAGTGGTAATTGAAAGATGCCCATGTCTGCTTGAGAGGGGTAGGAGCCAGTCCACAAGAGACAAGAATGAGCCTTTCACAATGAATATCAGAGGCGCAGTAATAAAAGGTTTCAGAAATCCGCCATTTAGTCCCTATTCTTGTTCTCCAGAAACCAGTGTCTGTGTGAACAGTTCTCAAACTCAGAGCAATGGGCGTCTGAAACTGGATAATCATTGGTTATGGGAGTCGTCATGATTATCGTGAGAACCTAGGCGGTGACCCTGGCCTCTGTTAGAAGCCAGTAGCATTTCCCAGTATCGACAGCCTAAAGAAAAGTCTGCAGACATTACCAAATGCCAGGGTAGAACAAAAGTGCCCCATTGAGAACCGCTGTTCTGTAGCAGTGGTTGCGGAGGTCTGCTGTGGGGAATCGCCCAGTGAGGAACTCTTCACGCTGCCGTGGAATACTGTTGCCACGCCCACGTACAGCATTCTAACCTGAATATACAGGCAGGGAACCCTGGCTTCAGGAGATTTAAAAACTCCCAGGTGGTTCCAGTGTACAGCCAATAATCATCCTGCTGTTCTGGGAATCTGTCTCTGAGGAAACCAGAGGCTGTAGTGGATAGAAGTCTCTTCTCCCGCAAATCTGTCCCTCCTACGAGATGAAACATGAAACAAATAAATGACAGAAACGGACTGGTGATAAGAACTGATCAGGGGCCAGTTGTGCTGGCGCACGCCGGTAGGATTTGCTGAAGGAGATGGAGACAGGAGGATCACGAGTTCAAGGCCAGCCTGGACCACAAGCCTGTGGTGGGTCTTTTAGCCAGGCAGTGGTAGTTGATGCTTTTAATCCCAGATCTCGGGGAGGGGGCAAGGGCAGGCAAATCTCTTGAGTTCTAGGCCAGTATGGTCTACAGATCAAGTTCCAGGACAGCCAGAGCTACACAGAGAAGCCCTGTCTAAAAAAAAAAAAAAAAAAAAAAAAAAAAACAGCAACAACAAAAGAAAGGAAGAAAAGAATTGATCAGAAGAAGAAATATACTAGAATAGGGAGGAATTGTTTTCTTATGGGTTATGTTTTGTTAGAATGAAATGGATGAATGAATAGGCGTGTAATTGAGTGATTTAATCATGGACAGGGTAAATGAATGAATGAATGTGTGGTCCAGGACAGAGTGAATGGGAAAATAACATTTGAATCAATGGATGAATGGGTGAAAGGAGGGGTGGGAGAGGGATAAATGGACCAATGAGAAAGCGAGTGGATAAATATGAGGAAGAATAGGCATTCAGATGGACAAATGGAGGTGAGTGGATATAGATCCAGGCTAGTGATCAAATGTGCGTGGGAATACTAGGTGAGTGTGTAAATGGACAGGTGAATGAGTGCGTGGACAGGTGGATGGGTGGGTGCATGCGTGGTAGTGAATGGATTGATTGATAGGCAGTAATAGTAGGTTGTAGGGTCCCTCCGGTGCAGCTAACGGTAACTTGTGGCCTTCCGGTTTTTCTTTCTCTAGTGACCTGAGCAACAACAGCATCGGCATGCTGACCAATTACACCTTCAGCAACATGTCCCACCTCTCCACACTGTGAGTGTGCTGTCAGCCATGCTTAACACCCGTGGGCATGGCCATCCAGTCTCGTCACCCCTCATTCTTGAGGTGCCCTGCTGTCGTGGTCCTCGGGGCTTTAGCTGCCCCCGTGAAAGGCAGGCTTTAGTCACCAGAAGATACCAAAGGGAGAGCTAGGGGCCTGGCAGATGGAGGAACTGGAAGCTAATTACCTCTGAAGAAGGCTGTCTTCTGAATGCCTTCTGGGATGCATGCATGTTCTTTCCCGGTGGAGGATTTCCTACACAATTATATTTTGCTCAGACCCATTTACTTCCCATTAGCTCCGCATGTTGTGAGCACACACCATTTGATAGTGGAGGGAGGGGGGTAGGAAATCTGATTAGAGAGCCAGTCTGCTGTGGAACATGGGGGCGGGGGACCAGCTTAGGAGCTTCCTGGAGTGGTAGGAGGCTTCTCTTCCCTCTGTATTGCAGTCCCTTTGACGATATATTAAACCAGGGAAATCAGAGGAAATGTTTGCTTTGCCCGGTCCGCAGTGTAAACAGTGCACCCACGAGAGCAGGAGTAGCCAGCGGCCTCCCATTTCTCTTTCCACAGGATCCTGAGCTACAACCGGCTGAGATGCATCCCTGTCCATGCCTTCAATGGGCTGCGGTCACTCCGAGTGCTGTGAGTCACAGGGCCTTGGGTCAGCTTACATGGTACTGGCCAATAGCACGAGACCTACAGAGCTCTCGCCTTTCCCCACTGTCCCGTGAGCAAAGCCCATTCATTGCCACCCAGCCATGCTGATTGACTCAATGGGGTAAAGAGAATGCACTCTATGAGTCGGCCATTACTGAGGTTCAGCACACTGCCACTCATAAGCCTTTAGCCAATCACTCACCCCCTCAAGTCTGTACTTTGCTGCGTATCCGATAGGTCATCCCATGCTGCAGTTAGGGAATTAGGCTACACTCATGTGTCCTCCCTCTCGTGAGCACAGAGTGGGAAATGGAGCCACACTGAGATGAGCAGGCCTCTCACGGGTGCTCCCTGTGGCTTCAGAAGGGTGATACAGCACCCTCTGCGAGGACCAGAGGTGACAAGCTGGAAGGCCAGGTGCCGTCCAAGCTCGGAAGGTTGGCTTGACAGGGACCTTTTTCAAAGACCGAAAGTTTTAGGTCTGGGTACGGAGACATGCATGTGTAATCCCAGTCCTTAGGGAGGCTGAGGCAGGAAGAACAGGAATTCTAACCCAGCCTAGACTATTTAGTGACTTTGAGTCTAGCCTGGGCCACTTAACAAGATACTGTCTCAAAAAAAGAAAGGAAGGGAGGAGGGAGGGAGGGAGGGATAGAGAGAGAGGGAGGGAGGGAGGGAGGGAGGGAAGGAAGGAAGGAAGGAAGGAAGGAAGGAAGGAAGGAAGGAAGGAAGGAAGGAAGGAAGTTAGTTCAAGTTTTAAGAAGTCGCCAACATTTATAACCGACAAATCCTGATGTCCACCTTCTCTTGGGGAGTCAAGAGTCCTAACTGTCCCTGAGCTCTTCCTCTGCATTTCTGCAGACAGGACTGCACAGACTGTAGCCTCCCCACTCATACTCCCCCCTGCCTGCCTGGTCCTGTCCTGAGTTGAAGACAGCTCCGCTGAGACAGAGGCGCTGCACACAAAGGCTAGGGGGCTCCCGAACACTTCTGGTCCCCAAACATCTCTGTCCCTCCCTCCCTGTGTGCCTCTTCACCCATAAAAATCTGATAATGATGGTAATTGCGTCTCTGAATCTTAAGAGGACTGAGTTAGATGCTGCATCGAAAGCACATGTCCAGCTCTGGCTACTGTGAATATGGAATGACTCATCTGTTGTTCTGGTCTCATGGGGGCTTGCTGGAGCAGGGGGACACTGCTCTAGGTTAGACCCAACATTAGGTCCAGCTTTCTACCCTACACTAGGCTAGACCCAACTCTAGGTCCAGCTTTCTACATTGCACTATTTTATTGAGAAAGACAGATGTTGTGTCTTTCCGCTATCCCTTTTAAGGTATCTCCTCATGATGGTAGAGAGGTCATCCTGCTCTTAAACCTCTCACCTGTATTTTCTAGTCCATCATTATTCTAAGAGCGTCTAACCTCCATATTTGAAAAGGTCGGATCTGGCCATTCCTTCTCCTGATCCTTTGCAATAGTACCGTCAGCTTGAGAAGATGATGCCCATTTTTACAGATGGGGAAAACCAAGCCCTGGCCAATGAAGTAACTGGCCAAGTATGCTTGAGTACAGCCTCCTGCCTCAGTGCCATCCACAAACAGCACCCAGCAACCTCGTCTGTTCCGAGACTCTAGGCTAGTGTGATGTATTAAGACCTGCAAAACACCCATGTCAGCGGCAGCTCCTGCCACATGTCATCCACACTGTTATTAAACATCAATTCCCGGGGGGGCAAAGAAGTGCCCATGCTGACAGTGTGCAATCTGTTATTGTCACTTACTTACTATCCGCATTCTCCAGGGAGCGTGGGAATGGAAACATCGGTGAAACCATGTCCGTGTTTCCAGCTGAATGCAGGAGTGGATAGGTCTCATTCGTCTGGCCCAAAGCCAGACCAGCTGCCCCTTCCACTGCCTGCGGGACCCTGTCCATCCCAGCCTCCAGCCTCCCCTCCAGGCAGTCTAGTGTTGCTGGGGATGCATTGGAGGGCAGAAGAGAGAGACCTTGCGGTTTTAACTGATCTCCGTGCGTGGGTCCAGAAACTTGGCAATAATTCACAGATTCAGAGTGAGAGAAATAGGTTTTCCCCATCCATCTGTCTGTTCACTGGGGTGATGAGGTGAGCATCACAGCCTGCCAGGGGTTTCTCCTTCCTCAGGTCCTTGTGTGTCCTACCCCAGCCCTGCTCCCATCATGAGGTCCCAGGAAGGCATGCCTACTTTCAGAATGGGGGAGCTTGCTTCTTGAGTTAAGAGTCAGCAGGCTTCAGCAACGTAATCCTAGAGGCAGTGGGTCCTGGGCATAAAACCGATCTCAGAGTCTTTCACTCCACCCAAGTACCTCAGTGGGGAACAACCGTTTTCTGCATAAGGACCAATTCAGGAAAAATAACAGCGTTTATGGGCTACATTTTTACGATATTTGTATCCTTTCTTCTGGTAATTGCACATGTAGGAATTCCCACTCTAGAAAAACCCAAAATGAGGGAAAGGTTCTATAAATCTGAGTCTTTGTTGCATTGTTATTTTTTAACCTAAAATTTAAATATTACCTACCAGGACCACAATGGGGAAATGTATAAAGAGATTATGACAGAACTAGTCAGTGAAACGCAGTTATTAAAAGAGATAAAGATGAAAATGAGACACAGCGTGGGAAAGGGCCGGCTATTAGCTATGTGTGGGAAAGGAAACTTAATTATATCTGTAAACATTGACACCAGTGAACAGAGACTAGAGAGAACAAGAGAAAGAACGCTTGTGGCTGGCTCCTAGCACTGATAGAGCAGGAATGGAGACTCTTACATAGTGGCAGGTTAGGGAGTCGGGCAAAAGATGGGGTGGTTTTATTGTTTGCTTTTTTTCGTGTGTGCTGGGTTGAGATCATGTGTGTGTGTAGCTACAGCATGCGCATGGAGGTCAGAGGACACCTCAGGTGTTGCTCCTCAACTTGGGACAGAGCCTCTTGTCGTTAATTGCTGTGTTCACCAATCTCGCAGGCCCTGGGGTTTCTGGGGATTTTCTTGTCTCTGCCCTCCCATCTCGCTAGAGGAGAGCTGGATTGACAGAGAGACACAACGGCAGACTTTAGATGGGTTTGGGGTATCTGGACTCAGGTTCCCACACTTTTATACAAGTGGTTTGCCCACTGAGTCACCTCCCTAGCCCCGGGTAGGTTTGTTTTTTAACAGGAATTGCATTGTCTGTAATGACCTGCATGCATACATGTGTACACATATATGTGTGTGTGTATCTGTTTGTCTATGTCTGTCTCGGTGTGTGTCTATATGTGTGTATCTACTTAGCTGTCTGTGTCTCTTTCTCTGTGTGTCCATCTGTCTGTGTGTATCTGGTGTGTGTGTGTGTGTGTGTGTGAGAGAGAGAGAGAGAGAGAGAGAGAGAGAGAGAGAGAGAGAGAGAGAGAGAGACTGTATATACTTAACTCTTAACTGGCTGGCTGTCTCTCTGTCTCTGTCTGGGTGTCTGTCTGCCTGTCTGTGTGTTTATGTGTCTATCTGTCTATTTGTCTCTGTGTTTGTGTGTATTTATGTGTGTGGCTATGTATATCTGCTTAGCTGTTTGTCTGTCTATATCTTTCTCCTCCCTCCCCCCCGTGTGTGTGTGTGTGTTAGTGAGTGCGGCTAAGTACATTTCAGAGAACAAGACAGGAGAGTGGTCTGGAATCCAAGTGCAAACCATTGTGTGAGGAAAAAAACTATATTTTCTATATTTTCTCTACTTCCCTTGTGATGTAAAATAGCTCGTGAGAACATTCTTGTGGGCATTCTTGTCCTTCTTTGGGGGATCTGTGCACTCTTAGGGATCTTTGCCCCACACAGAATCACATGCTTTGTGTGTGTGTGGTCCTAAATGTCACTCCCCAGCCCCACTCAGGGGCACCTGGAATCAGTTAGGACAGGGAGGGCCGCCCCAACATGCACAGAGGGAGAGACTGAAGCTGTCATTCATCGTCCTGCGGATTTGTAGCTTCTCATCCACGAAGTAGGATGCTGATACCCACAAGGAGCTAAGGACAGCACGAAGCCCTCCTACAACGTCCCCAGTAAGGGCTCCAGATGCTCTTTGTTTGGTTACCTTCCCAAGAGGGACCTCACTGCCTCATCAGAGACCTGGCCCACCTCTGCCAGCCTGGCGGCAAATGCTGGTGGTGAGCTGAAAGGTGGGACTGGTGGCCTCCAGACCATGGTGCAGGCTCATTCCTTGAAATCAAAGCCAAAGCTGAACATTAAATTTAGCAGTAACTTCGCAAAGAATGCGAAGAAGTCTTAGACATATTCCTGGCTAAACTTGTGACTTCAGAGATTGGGACGGAAACGTTTAGAGACTTGCTCTTGGTCATTCCCTTTCCTAATGCCTTCAGTGGACAAGCTGCCATGCTGGCCTGGGAAGTGGGCACGGACAGTAAGGGAGACGCCATGGCTGTCCTCTAAGAGGGGGAACTGTCAAGCTGAGGGTGACATTTGCAACCGAGGGTGACAGCTGAGAGGAGAGCCACAGGCCACAGTGACGGCAACACTGCATCCTGCCCATCTTAAAGCCATCTGAAGGAACAACCCTTTCTGGAGTGTCTTCATCAGTGTCTGTTAAGCCTTCCCTCTGCACTGCCCAGGGATAAGGGCTTCTGTGACATAATCATGTTCCCCATGCTTCTGTTAGCTCCATCTCACGTATGAGTAAACTGAGACTGAGCCAGAATAAGTAACTAGCCTAAGATAATACAGTTGGGATTCGAACCCAAGACTGCTTTCTTTCCAAGTCAGTCCCTTCAGCTTCCGAAGCTGAGACGCAGCCAGTGACACCCACCTAAGTAGAAAAAGGAGTGAAGAACATTCTAGAAGGTAGTAATATGGCTACCCTATACAGAGACCTTGAGATCAGGGACAGGTATGGAGGCTGGAGTGTTGGCTCTGTAGGTAAGAGCGCCTGCTGCTCTCCCAGAGGACTGGAGCTCCATTTCCAGCACCCACATCAGGTGACTCACAGCAGCCTGCAACTGCAGCTCCAGAGCTCCAAACCCCTCTCCTGGTCTCTGTGAGCGCATGCATGCATGTTTACATGCGCGCACGTGCACACACACACACACACACACAAGAAATAGTTTCTTTGAAAAGACAATGTGGAGGGCTCACAGGAACTTGCAGGTGTGGTCACAAAGCAGATTTCAAAATCTTTTTAGATACAAAAGAGTATAGCCAAATCACCATTCCTATAGACAGAACCAAAGCTGAACTCTTTGTCTCTGGGCTCCTAACACAAGGTCTTCAGACCTCCCTCCCCGCCTAGCTGATACCTGCCTTTAGTCTCCTGCAGCTCGTCCTCAAAGATTTGGGCATTGCTGATTGAAAATTGGTGTGTTTTCATCCTTACCCAGAGAAGTTTCTCATCAGAACTAAAGGGTTGTGATTTGGACTTGGTGGGAGGATCTGGGATGAGTTGAGAGAAAACCTCATCAAAATATATTGCATGAAACTTTTTTTAATTTTTTTAAAAAAAGGTGAAGTAGGATCGAGGACTTGGACCATACTACCAAAGTTCACTATGTCTTGGCTCCAGTCCAGAAATGGCGTCATGGGGCTCACAGACTTCTAATTTATATAAGTGTTGCCTTGAGGGGGCCTCAAAATAAATTCAAGAACAAAGTGACCATGTACTGGGTCCTATAAGCATCTGGGACCTTAAGGGCTTTGCACCAACACTCACAGCTGGCTGGCTTATTAAAAACATAATATTGTAATTGGCCCTTCCTGACCAATGGAGAGGAGACCAGCTCAAACTACCTAAGTGGGGGGGGGGAGGCGCGGGGAGGATATATCCTTTGAACAACTGAACAGTTCAGGGTAGGCAGTGGCTCTGGGACTAGGGAAGGCATGCCAGAGATGAGTGCAGCTGTCTTGCCCCTCAGCCCTCTTTCATGCATGGGCTTCCATCACAGGTGGGGCACATTCATCTCCTCATTCTGACCTGTGTAGCATCCTGACAGGCTGGAGGTTTCGCTCTGGTGGCTTAGCAGCCTGCAAAATGAAACCTCCTCCTCCTCCTCATGTCTAAGTTTCAGTGGGAGGCTCAGGGTTGTCTCTCACTGCCCCTATAGGGGAGCTAGCTCCTACTGTCCCTCTAAAGGTGTGAGTGCACCTGTGCTGGAATGAATGGATAACGGACAGACGGCGTTCAAAACTGTGGGCATGCGTGCATACGCAGGAGCTACGCAAAACGCAAAGATGCAGGAGGCAAGATGGCCGAAGCTTACACCTCTTGGATGGACAGGGCGGCAGAGTAGGCAGTAGAGTTCTCTAAGCAACCTCGAGGTGAGGGGTGGTAACAAACAGAGTTCAGGAGAGACAGTGAACCCAGAGATCAGACTTTGGGTGTGATGTTGGGTTTTCCGTCTCCTCTGAGACGGGAGTGCTATCTTCCTGAGTGGCAAAACGTTACTAAAAAGCTTAGTGGTGACTGTGGGTCTCTTTGATGGATGGGGGCCACAGTCCACATGGGAACTCCAGGGACATTCCCTTCCTTGCTTCAGGAGGCAAAGAGAGCAAGAGCAGCAGGGCAGGGGATGGGAACAGGTCAGACAGGACCATGATGCTGTCGCTGCTGCCAGCTTGACGAAGCACAATACATAAAACTGCAAGTCAGAGGCAGGCGGATCTCTGGGTTTGAGGCCAGCCTGATCTACAAAGCGAGTCCCAGGATAGCCAAGTGCTACAGAGAGAAACTCTTATCTTTAAAAAAAAAAAAAAAAAAAGGGCTGTGAGTTCACTGAGGTCTCCTAAGGAGCCTCATACTGGTCTTTGTGACACTGATTGCCCAGACCCGGCAAGAGCTCAAATAGGGCCTGCCATCTTTATTCAGGTGATAAGCACGTGGGCATTCAGAGGTCCCAAGGTTCAGACAGCCCGGGTATAACGAGGGATGGCCATCATCTGCAGATTGCCCTCAGCATCCTCTAGAACGGTGGTCCTCAACCTTCCTAATGCTGGGACCCTTTACTACAGTTCCTAATGTGGTGGTGACCCCCAGCCATCAAATTATTTCATTTCTACTTCATAACCGTAGTTTTGCTACTGCTCTGAATCATAATCTAAATATTTTTGGAGATTGAAGTTTGTCAAGGAGATCACAACCCACAGGTTGAGAACCCCTGGTCTAGAGGAAATATGCCCACTCAGCACGTGCAAGGCCCTGGGTATTTTACAGAAGGGAAACTAAGGCCCTGCCTAAGTACTAGGAGAAACCCCCTAGCCCTTCCCCGTGAACTGTGGTCCCAGGATCAACAGCATCAGTGCAATAGGAACCTTCAGAATTTTGGGTCCCACCCAGACCCCAAAGATGTACCTCAGACATGGAAATCTAAATTTTTACGTCTTTATTAGCATATGTTAATCACACATAATAATAGTTTTCATTGTGACATTTTCAAGCATGTATATAACGTGTTTTAATCATATTCATAACCTCATTTTCTTCTCTTGTCTCCTTCCCACTCTCATGAATCACCTTCCTCTTCCTCGTCAACTTGTACCCCTTCTAATTTAGCAGTACTTTGGTTGTTTATGTGATACAGTGAGTTTCCTTGGAGTTACTGACAAGAGCATAGCCCTAACCCTGAACCTTAAACCCCAAACCCTAATAAGGGTGTTTTTAAAATACTTTTAAATTTTTATTCACTCATTTCATGTGTATTGGTGTTTTGCTCACCTATATGTCTAGATACCACATGTGTGAGTTACGGACAGTTGGGAGCCACCATGTGGGTGTTGGGAATCAAACCTGGTTTCTCTGGAAGAGCAGTCAGTGCTCTTAACCGCTGAGCTGTCTCTCCAGCCACTGAAGCTGAGGAGTTTTTCCACAGGAGCATGAGTACCCTCCCAGTGACTATACTCCTATAGAAAATGTTTCTCCCTCTCTTAGCAACCTGTAGCTAACCAGGGAGGAGTGGAGTCTCATAAGCCCTTCCTTCCTCACAGCCATTAACTGCATACACATCCTCAAGGAGGGTGAGCCCCACGGCCCTTCCTACCCATCTAGACAGAGTGGTGATGGGCCCAGTCAGGCTCATGCGGGTCTTATACAAGTAATCACGGCTGCTTTGAAGCCAAGAATGCGTCAGCCCTATCTTGTCTGGAAGTCAGTCTTCCACCACTCCCCAACTCCCTCCAGTTCTTAGGAATTTTCTGCCCCCTCTTTCACAGTTTTCCTTAAGCCTTAGAAGGGGTCATACCCACATCCGTTTATGACTAAGCCCTCAACAGTCACTTCCTCTCGGCACTTTGGTGGTTATGTCTCTGCCGTTGCCACTGGCCGCTATAAAAAGAAGTTTCTCTGACTAGATCTAACAGCAGCACTGAACTAAACTATAAGCATAGTTACCTGGAAGGCACTTTAATGGGAACATCATGTCCACTTAAGAAAAAAAAAATAGTAGGTTTCCCCCATGACCTCTTCTGATACCAGACTTGAACTCCAGTGGGGACCAAGCCTCTCTAAGCAGAGAGTGGTCAGTTACCTATCTCCCCCTGCCCAGAACTGACTTGTTACTATGGCGCCATTGAGCACTTGTCGCCTGGCCAGTCGGCCCTATAGAACACAAGGTCCACAATTATCTCCCAGCAGCCTACACGGTACCGTCTGACTCTGTGAGAGCAAGCCCCTGGGGAGCAAGCTTCCAGCTCAGTTCCAACTTAATCTCTCTATACTCTGAGATCAGAGTATGTGGCGTCTTTATCAATAAGGTCTTCTCGCCTAATTCTAGTGGGCAATGAGCATTCTTGCAGATACCTGTGTTATTTTAGGGTTCTTAGGGACAGCCAGCCCACCATAGCCCTGGGATTTTCACTTACCAATCTGTGGCTTCCCGGAGCGCCATTATCCACCCACACATGGTACCTCCATTCGAACTCTTTTTATTTTTTTTAAATATTTATTTATTATTATGTATACAATATTCTGTGTATGCCTGAAGGCCAGAAGAGGGCACCAGACCTCTTTACAGATGGTTGTGAGCCACCATGTGGTTACCGGGAATTGAACTCAGGACCTTTGGAAGAGCAGGCAATGCTCTTAACCACTGAGCCATCTCTCCAGCCCCACTCTTTTTATTTTTTAAAGTAGTAAATATGAGGTTTTCTTATGACTTTTCATACATGTCTAATTTTGGTTTATTCTTCCACTGTAGACAGAGACCACTTGTTCATTTCCCAGCTGCCCAGCCCTGAGTAATAACACAGAAACTATATTAATTGTAGCACTGTTTGGTTAATAGCTTAGGCATAGTTCTAGCTAACTCTTACATCTTAAATTAAACCATTTCTATTAATCTCTGTAACACCTCAAGGCTGTGGCTTACCAGTAAAGGTTCCAGGGTGTCTGTCTCCTTTGGCAACTACATGGTGTCTGTCTGACTCCACCTACTTTCTCTCTATATCTCTGTTCGGATTTCCCACCTGGTTTTCTTTACTTTACTAAGCCACTGGCCGAAACAGCTCCTTTAATAACCAATGGTAATAAAACATATTGCCGGGTGGTGGTGGCGCACGCCTTTAATCCCAGCACTCGGGAGGCAGAGGCAGGCGGATCTCTGTGAGTTCGAGACCAGCCTGGTCTACAAGAGCTAGTTCCAGGACAGGCTCCAAAACCACAGAGAAACCCTGTCTCGAAAATCCAAAAAAAAAAAAAAAAAAAACCATATTCACAGCATACAGAGGGGAATCCCACATCATCCCACCATCGTTTTCTCTCTCTCATATACTTGGCTCCCACTGTCCCTGTCATTCATTAGTTAGCACTTAGAAAATACTAGATTCTTTCTACATAGTCTAACATATGCACTGGAGCTTCATGTGGCAATATGACTGTGGCCATTCTCATTTGACAATCAGAAACTGAGACTCGAGAGAAAATAAGCCATTTTGCCCAAGGCCATGCAGCTGGTAAGTGGCAGAGACAGAGTCTGAAAGCAAGCAGCCTGGCTCTGGAATAGATGGCACTAGCCACAGTTAATCAAGTACAAAATGTCGTATCTGAGACTAATGGTTCCATTAGGTAGATGTGGCCCTCGGCTTTTCAGGTGTAAAATCTGAGGCCAGAGAAGTAGTTTGTCCTACCGATATTCTACTACCAAAAAGAACTGGTTTCTGGTTTCTGATTCTTGCCCAGGTTTATAGAGTTTGAAAGTACATTCTCTTCCTCCCCAAGCCTTCAGCTCTTCCACTCCTCCTGCTGCTACTGTAGAGAGCTATGTCCATGGCCCCACAGCAATGGCAATGACAACTAATATCACTAGCTGTGGGGCTCTGGGGACCATAAACGTGTGGCTGGACTGGGTGAGTGTGTTGGGTTCAGTGGGGTCACTTGCTAACCTGTGTCTTTTGCTTCAGAACCCTCCATGGCAATGACATTTCCAGTGTTCCTGAAGGCTCCTTCAATGACCTGACGTCCCTCTCCCACCTGTAAGTAACCTCTTTCTTAGTGTATATTGGCTCAAAACAGAAAATGATGATGGTGACAGCCAGTGTCATCACATTGTGTTATTTCCTTGTGTTAGGCAGATGTCCCTCCACATGCACGGGGGAATGGCTCGCGGAGTCCCAAGATCCCACAGATGCTCAAGTCACTTACGTACAGTGGCATATAGGAGCATGCCACCCAGCCTCCTAAATACTTGACATAGTCTCTGGACTATTTAAAATACCTACTGCAATGTAAACACTTTGTAAATAATCAGTATACCATATTGATTATAGAATAAGGACTCAACCAAAGTCTGGGTTTATATGTGTTCATTATAGATGAAACTTTTAGAAATTATTTTCGACCCCATAATTGGTTAGACCTGCAAATAGGAAACCTGACATTCAGAAGGCCAACAGGAGCTTATTTTGAGATACTATATTCAAACTGTACGCAATGTCTGGTTTCAGAAGCCTTCATAGGTATCATCAATCCTGGCAAACGATGTGATGTTTGAACCCTTACCGTACCCTAAACACATTCGATAAATTATCCTATGTATTTATTTGGGGGGAAGGCAGGTTCAAGACAGGGTTTCTCTGTAGCTTTGGAGCCTGTCCTGGAAATTGCTCTGTAGACCAGGCTGGCCTCCAACTCACAGAGATCCGCCTGCCTCTGCCTCCCGAATGCTGGGGATTAAAGGCATGTGCCACCACCACCCAGACGAATGTACTTTTTTTTTAAGTTTAAAATTTTTATTGTTTTTATTGAGCTGTATATTTTTCTCTGCTCTCTTCCCTTCCTCCCCCTCCCTTTCTGCCCTCTCCCATGATCCCCACGCTCCCAATTGACTCATCTTGTCTTTTTCTACTTCCCATGTAGATTAGCACAATGTATTTCCTAGAACATTAAGTCACTTTATCCCCCCCCCTTTTTTTTTTACTTTATTGCCTTTTATGTGATGAACTTGAGACTTGGGAAAATTTTAAAAATTCATTCTGAGGCTACATAGCCAGCTAGTAACAGAACCTCAGTCCAACTCCAGGTTTGCCTTGACTGCAACGGGCGTATTCTCAAGCCTTCTGTATTCCATCCTTATTCTGCTCAAGGAAATCGAGACAGTAAATAGCAGCTGACTACCTGAAAGTTGCCCATCAAGCCAGTGAGACTTCCGGGTAGGGTTCAGTTTCCTTGACCCCCAGGTCAGCCCTCCCCTGACAGCACGCTCAGGTAGTGTTGTCTTCTGGGTACCATCTCTGTTGGTCGGTGTATAAGATTGTATTCCTCCTCTGTAAATATTTTAATTATGTTCATGTCGTGTGCACAGGCTACAGTAGTAACATGTATGCATTCTATAAATCAAAAATAGAAATGCTAAAAAATGGGATTTTTTTAAAATTCTTTCCAATCTCTTTGGAGACGTTTGGGTTCAACTGTGGCTCTCTCTTCCATATCTTCAATCTCACTAGATTGAAGCAGCTTCCTAAACCTGGGTCTCAGAACCTTCTTTGTAGGACACGTCTTCTAACAGACCCTGTGCTTGAGAGCTGCCTGAGAAGGGGGCCAGAGGTCCAGAATGAGAGCCAGGATCGGAGTAGAGCAAAGGACAGAATTTCCAGAGAAATGAGAACGAAGCCTTCAAAGAGGGGTGTCATCTAGGTGGGGATGGAGCATCTAATGAATTGGAAATAGATTCTGGAAACTTTGATTTTGCTTGGTGGTCGTGTCTTCTCGTCTGCACACCAGACTCCACTGATTTAGTTTCAAAACCTTGAGTTTTGAGGGAGCCACAGTTTGGGAGGCCAGGCCAGGCAGGGCCTAACTTCCTCTTCTGCCTTCTAGGGCCCTGGGAACCAACCCCCTCCACTGTGACTGCAGTCTGCGTTGGTTGTCAGAGTGGGTAAAGGCTGGATACAAGGAGCCTGGCATTGCCAGATGCAGTAGCCCCGAGTCCATGGCGGACAGACTCCTGCTCACCACTCCCACCCACCGGTTCCAGTGCAAAGGTAGGGGCTGCCGGCCCACCACTCACTGTCCTCACGGGATCTGCTGTGTTTTCAACATCTGTGCACATGTGACTTGTAAGACCACAGCTTATCTCAGGCACAGAACCTAGGTAACATAGTTCTATTATTTCTCTGTTTCATATTATATCCTTAGAGAAGTTTCAAAGACTCAAATATGTGATCCTCAAACAGTTTGCAGAATTGCTTTCCCGAAAAGGTGATGATCAAGTTGGGCTCGTTAGCACCCTCTGTGTACCTAGAGAACCAGATTCTTTTGTCTTATGTTATATATATCAGGGCCTCTCCTTTATTTTATCTGCCTTTAATTTTGAGGCATCCTGAGTTTAGTTTCGGAATTTATTATCCATTTGTGTTGAGCATTTGTCTGTTGATTTCTCTTCACTCATCTTCTAGAATGTTAATGTTCAGTTTGTATTTTCCCTTTCAAACTTTGTTGTGCCCCATGTACGTAACAGCTGAAACCAGAAAAACATTCCGCTGATTTAAAGGCAATTTTATCTTTCTGCTTCCTGCTTTTGAGACATCTGATCTGATACTAGAAGGACTCAGATAGCCCTGGGACACTGCCACTCGATCTAGACAGGAGTCCCCTGAAGAACATTAAAAACCAAGGGTAGGGGTTGTATCTGGATGGCAGTGACTGGCATATGTAAGGTCGAGTTGGATCCTCACTGCTTGCAGAATAACATTGGTTTTCAGTCCCACAATCTCGGTTTTGATTAAACTGGTGTGAGTTACAGCCTGGGCATGGTATGTAGGCTGGTTCTGACTTGTCCTTGTGTGTCCAGAGAAATCTCCATGGGCCGGGACCCCCCCCCCCCCTTTAGTCAAGAGGCAAGCATGGGCAAATGACTCTGCTCATTCTCATGTAAGCCCAAGTTATACCTATCGGTCTCAGAACTCCCTGGGACCCTTATGATCACTCACCAGAGTGAATCTCAACCCATGTCCAGGTTGAGGACTATTAGCTCCAGGTCAGTTAAAGTTCTGGCATTAAATAGGACGTCTGTATCCCTGGCTCATGTTCAAAGGTGTTTGTAGCAGTAGACATAGCCCCTTTTTGCAAAACTCTATGTGGGGACCATGACCTCCTTTCAGCCCTTAAACACACACACACACACACACACACACACACGAGATGGTTGCAACTTCCGTAGGTGAAAAAGGCAGTGTCCCTGTCCACATCTTTCTGTGTAGCATCATTATCCCTAAGGTATCGCAGGAAGGACTCTCTGTGTGTGCCTTTGGCCTTGGCATCCCTCCTTGGCTATTCTATGAGAAAGGGGTTGGCCAGGGCAAAAAAAAAAAAAAAAAAAAAAAGAAGGAGGAGGTCAAAACAGAGCCTGTGCCCAGAACTTCCTGGAATAGAAGACACGCAGGAGGGTTCTAATTATGGTGCACTATTTGCAGATTAGCACCCAAATCGGATCAGGCTAATTACAGTAATTGATTCGACGGCAGAAGTGCCTCTGTATGATGTCCCACTGTGATTCTTACTCACTGGACAGTGGCTGAATTAATGGGACGCTCGCCAGAATGGATGTACAGCCTCAAGAGAGCCAGCTGCCCTCTGGGCCTAGAGATGGGAGGGAGCCCGAGCAGAGGGGAAGGAGGGTGAGTTAGCCTTCTAAGGGAGCTGCCATCCACACTCTGGTTTTGCTACCCAGGGCCAGTGGACATTAACATCGTGGCCAAGTGCAACGCCTGCCTCTCCAGCCCGTGCAAGAACAACGGCACGTGCAGTCAGGATCCCGTGGAGCAGTACCGCTGCACCTGCCCCTACAGCTACAAGGTAAGGCGGGAGGCTCTGCCCACGCCACTCGTGCCCAGGCTCTTCCTTTGTTCCGGCTGCAGGGGAGACCCCATGCAGCTGATGCTACTCAGAGTAGCCTGGGTAACTCTATGACACATGTGGCCCACAATGTCACTGTTCTCCTGCATATGGGCTAAGGCTAAGGCCCCTCTCTGATGGACCCGTGGAGTATTTACAGGGATGCTTTGAGATGAGAAGGAAAGGCTACCTCTGCATTTTCTTCGTGAGTCACAGGGAGACTGCAACCCAGAGAGGTAAAGGGTCCTTTAGCAAAGGCATCCATTAAACCCAGCATCCCGACTGCCATTCCAGGGATTAAGGGGATGAGGGACTCGAGGACTCAATGGCCTGGGGGCTTCCAAGCAAGCCCACCTTCACAGTTGACAAGCCTAACGAAAGAATTGAGATTCGCTGATCTCCCTTCCATCCTACCAGAAATCCAGGCTGCTTCCAAAACAATCCTCTCCCCCATTCTTCTTACCCAGCACAACCCAGAACAAGTTACACCATCTCCCTGCTAATATGTACGGAGTATGTGCCATGCACTCTGCTTGGCATTTGGCTCACCCTTTCTCCCAGCAAACCTATGCAGAAAGCCCTATATAGATATAAAAACCAGGCTTCGGTAGGCTTGGGATTAAAATTCAAGGCTCTATGGTCCCAAAAAGACAAAGTCCTTTCACCTGAAGAGGTTCCTGAGTAGCCACACCCCTTTCAGTACCTTGCTGGGATCAACAAAGCTGTGGCTGGTGTTCTTCCATGGGACACTTCAGATCCCAACTTTCCAAGTACCATCTGGATGGACTGGGCAAACCACGAGCCCAGGACAGCCCACAGCCCGTCTTGTGCATCCTCTGCACAGGCTGAATGACAGAAACACGGTGTCCGCATCCTCGAGGAACCAACCGTGTATGTACAGTAACAGGCTTGAAAGGCAATTTCTGGGGAACCTGATGGCTTTCTCAGCGCCACCCGGGCTGCTAGCAGACAGTGTCAGAGTGCCACCTATGGGCCTGGAACAAGAAAACGCAGGGGTTTGTTTTAAAGCTGTTCCTGAATCCTTAAATTTAACACAGAGTCCCCAGAACGGAGATTGAGAACAGCATCACTCAGGCATGGGTCTGCTGAGACCTCTGCATGTGTGTTCAGTGTAGGGGGAAGGGTCTCAGGATCCGGAATCACAGAGAAGCGTGCGAGGAGTGTATCTTTGCCGTGTGCTGGCTGTCTATCAGTGACCAGTGACTTCACTTCAGCCGTCTCTGGACACTTGAACGCATCCCACGGGTTGTGAGAAACAGATACACAGTCATGTGTAGAGCACACCTAGGAAAGGACCTGGGGTATGAGAAGTACTTGGTAAGTTATCACATTGCCACCTTCCCTTTTGCGTACCGGCCACCCTCATACTGACGTGGGAGATCGGCCATCAGTAGCCTATGGCCGCTGCTGCTTCCATTTGCGTTTCAGTCCACAACAAAGTGTTAAGGACTTTTCACACACGTTGCTACATTGCCTTGGGAAACTAAGGATGCATCGCCATTGCCCTTAGTCCCCTGTAAGACCAGGCCTTGGTGAAGCCGTTGGAACACATTATCTCACATCTTAGAGATATCAGTTCTTATCCTCATTTGAGAGATGAGCCAAGATTTATAAATACAAAGAACTCACCCAGGCTCCACTACCTGCAAAGCCCGGATGCTAGTCTTCCCTAGTAACTGGCTGTCCTCTTACATCGCCCTCCCGCCTGAGAGTGGGAACCGTCACCGTCTCCAGCAAAGCTGAAGCGAGGTTAAAAACACATCCTGAGTGCGCTTTGCCTACGTTGGTGCCAGGTTCAGAGACATTCCACACAACCTAATAGTTTTGCCACTATTCCAGGATCTGGGGAAATAAAATACTGATTTTTTTTTTCCCAACCACTTAGCTTCATGCACATAGGTTTGGTGCCTCAGAGCGGTCCTTCCCAAGCCTTTGTGTGCCCAAGAATCTTATTAAAATCTAGGTTCTGATTCACCAGGGCTGGGGTCAGGCCTGATGTGGTGTATATTTAACAAGCTCCCCGGGGCTGACCAGTCCAAGGACCACACTTTGAGTAGCAAGGTCCCTGAGCAGTTCCCCAGCCCTCTCTCACCACAGGTTAAAATGAGGGAGCTGTTCCTAGATTCTTAAAGAAAGCCAGTAGCCTTAGTCCTGTCAGAGAGGGGAGATGAGGCGGAACAGAGGACAGAAGGAACACAATTGAGGAACATCCCGAGTCCCAGAGATCTGAGCAAGCCGCATTGGAAGAGAATTGAATTTGGCTAATTCCGTAGACGTTCGAAATGGTGATTATTTTCAAGGACACATAAGCGACAGAAATCTCCGTCTCTAGCCCTAATTACTGTGTTTTCAAGCACCAGGAGATGCCTCCTAGATTTCTGTGCTCTGCCTAACAGTCTAAAAGAGATCCTGCACACCTCACCACACTTTAGAGGGGATTCTGCCAGTGGTATTAGGATACCTCATCACCCTTCAGGGGGCGGGGTCTGCCTGGGCTAAGCAGTACTTGCAAGATCACTAGAGTATCAGGTCAGATTACGGACAGGGCTGGGAGGGGGTGCCCGTTGTACCCTTTTTAAGGTTCTCTTATCCTGCCCTTCATACTTCTTTCTCCAATACCACTACCACCCATGCAAGCACCCCTGAACTTTTGAGCATACTCAGCCCTGCCTCAGAGCCGAGGCATCGTCATCACTGCTGTTATTTACAGGGCTACGTCACCGTCACCCAGGAGATCCCTTGCAGGTATTGTGATTCCCCGCAGTCCAGGTAGAAACTGAGCATCCCTTAAATCAGGGATCCTCACCCTTCCTAATGCCGTGACCCTTTATGAACCCCAACCATAAAATTATTTTTGTTGTCACATCCTAACTGTAATGTTGCTGTCGTGTATCGTAATGCAAATATCTGATATTTCCGATGGGTGACCCGCAGGTTGAGAGCCGCTACCTACTATGAAATGCTTGAGACCAGAAGCATCTCAGATTTCAGGTGTTTCTGGATTTTATAATACTTAAATATGCATACTGATTGGTACTGTGGATCCGTGTATGAGTCTCAGAGCACATGTAAAAAGCTGGACATTATCATGCTAGAAGAGTCATCTCAGAACTGGAGGTCAGGGACAGGCATAGTTAGAGGGCTTGCCTACCAGCCAGCCTGGACAAGCTGTCAAGACTCGGGTCCCAGTAAGAGACAGGCCATGGCGTCAGCTCAGCGAGAAAGGTACCTTCCCGCACAAGCTTAGAGACTTGAGTTGGATTTCCAGAGCCTGTGTAAAGTGGAAGGAAAGAACCAGCTACCAGCTCCACAAAGTTATCCACTGGCCTCACATGCATGGTAGCCCATACTGTGTGCACACTTCCACACACGCGTGTGCATGGGCACGCGGGTGCATGTGCAAACACACGCGCGAAGATATCTGGAAGATAGAACCAAGACTAAGAATGAAATTAGCCTGTTTCGTATATACACATAACCTGTACTTGTAGGGATTTTTACTATTCCTGCATTTTGACCATGACCCATCTCCTGAGGTCAAAGGTAGAATTTCCCACCTCTGATGACCTGTCAGCCCTCATGTTTGATATTTTCAATGTACTTTGAATTTCTAGATTAGGCATACTCCATCCACCTCACTCCCATTTCATGGAACATAAAAACAAGATCAAAGAAAATTAATCATTTCCTTCAGCCATCTAGCAGGCTGCCTAGACTTGGCTCCAATCCACAGCACTCCAGAGCCCAGGTTTTCAGAGGAAGAGAATAAATGGTCCGGCATAGAGGGGCCTGGTGCTGAATTCGGACTCGGCTGTCTGAGTTCATCTGTTGGCCGCCTGTTTCGCTAACTGCTGCGTAGTCTCAAACCTATTGCCTTCTCTTCCAAGTCTGCCTTCCCTATCTGTAAAAGGGAATGTAATGACAATTGTACCGATCTCATAGGCTTCTTGGGGACATTATATGCGATCGTGGCTATAAAACACTTAGCATGAGGCCAGGAATGGAAAATGTGCTCAATAACGTGAGTGAGAATTCCTATGGCACTTTCTATTCCAGACGCTGACTTTCAGATGGGGGCCCTGAGTCACTGCGGCTTAGGGGTAAAGCCAGATAGCTCCATAAAGAGCACTTTACCTCTCACTCCCCCTCTGAGAAACCTCTGTGTGGGGCATGGACTCACATAAAGAACTAGACAGACAAGGACAAAGCCTTCCAGCTACTGGAGAGGGGCCCGGGGCTCCAGCGTGCAGGAGAGTGGGAGGATGCATCTGGACCCCAGTGGAGGCTATCCTGGCCCAATGCCTCAGCTCGGTTGGCAGTAACCACACAGCCAGGAAGCCCCAGTCCCATGCCATCACAGGCACTGGCAGCAACAGAAGACGGGTCAGGCTCTTCTCAGGCAGATGGTGAGCAGGTGGTGGTGGCAGTGGGAGAGCTCCCATGATCACCCTGGCCTGGCGTGCACCCAAGTCCCTGAACCCACGGCTCAGAAATATGTGCAGTAAACACCTCCCCAGGCCTGGTACTACGAGGTCCTGCAAAGGACAACTTGGGGATCTCAAGAAAGTACAAGATTCATGTCTGAAGTATAGGCTCCTAGTCCCAAGAGAGAAGCGGGAACCATGGGGCCAAGAGGACCCCTGGGATGTTAGGTCTGTGCCTTGGAATCACCTGTTCGGAGCCTTTGTTCTCATTTTTGCTTTTACCTGGCATGATCATCCCCACCTGCCAGATACTGGCTCCTTCTCAAGTCATACCTACCCTGAAGAGGAACCTGGTCCAGAGGAACTCTACCTCACGCCAAGGCATTGTAATTCTCAGCCTGGCCTAGCCTGGCCTTAGACTTGGGAGCAAATGCAAGCATCTAAGCTCTACTGGAGACCAGCCAATCAAGGAGGACCTGGGGCGGGATGTCACTCCACAGACCATGGTTCTATAGGTTGTACCATAGGCCCCCTGCTCAGGTTACGGATTGTATTTAAACCACAGTGAAACAAATAGCAATACCACCCGTTAGCTTTTACAGAACGCCTACTGTGTGCCAAGGATGTTACATGATACACAGTGGAAATCTCCCCGTGTCATTCTCATAACTACCCTGTCACAGGTTAAAGGGCTTGGGCCCACCATCAGTCAGAGGTGGAGCTGCAAACCAAACTCACCTGGATCCTCAACCCCTACTCATGCTCCACAGTTTAGGACAGAGAAGCCTGTGAGCTCTGGGCATTGGTCCTGCTGAGCCTGAACTCTGCACTCTCAACATCCCTCCCTTTCTGATGAACAGCCACCGGAGGCAGTGACTCCCTTTGTCTTGTACTGACCTCCTCACTTCCATCTTGGTTTCATCCCAGAGGCTGCTGGGAAGTCCCTGGGGTCTCCTGGGTCATAGCAGCCGTCAGAAGCCACACTCACCAGATGCTCCCCCCCCCCATCTGTTCCTCAGGGCAAGGACTGCACCGTGCCTATCAACACTTGCATCCAGAACCCTTGTCAGCACGGAGGTACCTGCCACCTGAGTGAGAGCCACAAAGATGGGTTCAGGTAATACTCAGCCCTGACCTTCTGTCTTCTCAGAGAGCTTCCGGGTCAGACTCCTGTTCGGGAAAGATGTCAGTGGGGGGAGCATTATCCCTGCTCTATACAGGAAGAAACTGGGGCATCAAAGGATAAACTCTCCCCAGAGATGCAGAGTACGGGTGCAGGGATTCGAATCTAAGTGCCACCTCCACTCTCTGAGTCTGGAGGTCTCCAAGGGAGGCTGCAGATGCTGCTAAAGTCATAGGATGGGACCCTGGCCAAGAAACCCACCTACCCGGTGGTCCTGCCGCCACTTTCTGTGTCACAAATAACAGGGACCACCGCTGTCACCTTCTGTGTGCCAGGTGACAAGTGCACTTCCACTGTCTCTCCTAAACCTTCTCACACCTCTGTTAGGGGAAGGGGGAGTTAGGTCTGCATTGAGCAGGAAGGAGACTGAGGCACAAAGGCTAATGTCACATGTCCTGGTCTTCGAATCATGCTTCTAGGCCTTTCTTGCTAGGTGGTAACTCCTAGGAATGGGACGGTGCCTCTGGCCCACCCGTCCCCCACGGGCTCCCAGGTGCTGCAGTTTCTCCAGCAGTCACCCCAGCAGAAACAGAGCCCTGGGAAGGGGCTCCCCCAGCACAGCGGGTTGGGCAGCAGCCCCTTCACAATAAAGATGAGACCCCGGTACCAGGCACGCTCTGGTCAGACCTCAAATTGCGCATAATTAACTATCAAAAGCCCTCCAGCGGAGGCTGCTGTGTGGTCTGGGGAGGAAATCTCCAGAGAACCCAGCTGGCCCGTGCATTTGCCTGCCAAGCCAGCCCCACCTAACCATGACTCCTGAGAAGTGGGACTCGAGCGCTCTTCCTGCTCCTGCCTGGAGTCAGCCTAACCACCCACTTCCTGTTTACCAAGAAAAGAGATGACCATGGTGGCCTCAGTCAGGAAGTGTATGTCCAAGGCTGAAAGTGGGTTCTGCCCTCCTCGGGCCTGGGACAGGGTCCTGTGTTGGGGGCAGGTTCCCTGAGGGTGATTGTTCATCAAGGTCCTGCTTCGCCCTCGGTCTTGGACAATTTTCATATAAACCGGAAACTTAACTATGAAAGACTATAATGTCCAGATCTACGGGACTTGGGGACTGGGGCCGAAGGTTTTGGAGGACTTGAGTGTGTACAAGACGCAGCTCTTCCTAAAACCAGTGGGAGCAGGCGGGCATCCTAGATTCTGTTTTACTGGAAAATCTTGGGCAGTCCTTGGCTTAGAGCTGTACCATTCTAGCTGCCTTCTGCATCGTGACAAGGTACCAGGGCTATGCCTGTCCTCCCCATTGCTGTCCTCTCACAAGGATTAGGGACTCCTTTGACTTTAACTCACCATCATAGCTGTATCAGCCTCATTTCCAACAAAGGTCACATCTGGGGTCCAGAGGGTCAGTACTTCATCCTACCACTTTTAGAGGACCACAGTCCTCTAAACACCTCCAGAGTGTCAGAATTCCAGAAGCATCGCCTGCCCTCTCCACTCAGGTGCTACTGTGCCTTGCTGTATTGCCTGCTCGCCAAATGAGCAGAGGTCAGGGCCGGCTGATGTTATAGCTCAACTGCAGAGCACTTCTGCAAAAATCGTAAAACAAACAGGTCAGTAAATAGATGGATGGACAGATGATAGATAGATGATAGATAGATAGATAGATAGATAGATAGATAGATAGATAGATTTATTGATAGATAGACAGATGATAGACAGATGATAGATAGATAGATAGATAGATAGATAGATAGATAGATAGATAGATAGATAGCCAGCCATAGGGCTAACAATACAGAAGAACCAAAAGGAAGATGAGACCTCAAAATCTGAACAAAGTCTCCCTGTTAGCTAGCTCCTAGAATTGCCCTGGCCAGAGCCTCTCAAATTATTTTCACTCATGACCCGTTTTGGCCCTGAATATTTTTATTCAACCCTAGCTATAAAAGTATATGAACAATCAGGGCTAGACGAATGGCTCAGTGATTATGCTACTGGCTACTCTTATAGAGGACCTAGGTTTGATCCCCAGCACTCTTATGGTAGCTCTCAACTCCAGTTCCAGTGGTCTGGTGCCCTCTTCAGGTGTCTATGGGTACTGCATGCACATGGTGCACAAACATACATACAAGTAAAACAGCCATACACAAAAAATATTTTTAATGTAAAGTATATGAAAAAGTTATATACTTTTATACCCAGGATATAAAAATATAAAATTATTTTTAAACAATTCCTTGGTGCGTATATTATATATTATTAATAATTATATTATTAATTATCTATTAAAATATATTTACTATTTATTAAAGGCAAGGACAAATTTGTATACTAATAAGATTAAATGTTGGCTAAACATTTGAGATTGTAGGACATAGAGCACCTTCAATGTTCTTTTAGAATAGATAGATACTTTTATTTTAAAATCACCAATTCTTAGAATGGCACTTTGCATAAAGACATAGTACAAAATTGTAGAAGTATAGTTAGGGCTATTTCAGAAATTGTTGGAAATTCTATACTCAACCCAAGCCAAAATCCATTTAACAACTTTTTATGACGCTCGGCAGCAACTCCAGTGGCATTTTTAGAGTATTATTCTTTCCTTGACAGTTTCGTACATGTGTACAATGTCTCTCGATCACAGCCAACCCAAATAACCCCCCTCCCGCTCTGCCCAGATCTCCACTAATACCTCTGCCTTCCTACCTTCAAGTCCCGTTTGGCCCAATTAGTACCACCTGCCTGTGCATGGGTGTGGGGCCATCCACCAGGGCCCTGGCAGCCTCCCAACAGCCATACCCCCGAAAAAAATGACCCTCCTCCCCGCAGCCAGTAGTCGCCCATAGTTCCTCAGGTAGGCATGGATCCTCTCCCACCCGTGCTGGGACGATGACCGGCCTGCTCTTGTACAGATCATGTGTGGGTAACTGCGGAACCGCTGTGAGTTCGCGAGCGCTACAGCCCTGTCATCCCGGAAGGACAGTTTCTGAGCACTTCCTGCCTTCCTCCAGCTCTTCTATTCTTTCCGCCTCCCCTTCCTTGATGTTCCCTGATGAGCCTCAGGGACAGTTGATGTCAGTGTCCCATTTGGGGCTGAATACTCAACTATCCCTTAACCTCTGCACTTTGACCACCCAAGTTTGCTAGTCGTTCTAATCTAGGGGTCTAGACATCAGTATCTGGAGGCATTTGAAGACATGTCCACTTAGTGAAAAGGTTCCCACCTTAAGTCTGTGACCCTCCTGAGCCATGGGCTTTGACATTCTAATCCAATCCAATCCAGAGATACGCCAAATTGATGAGGGGTGGTGATAGGGAAATATTTTTAAAATCCTTACTATTTCAGTTTTAAAATTGCATTAATAGCCACATTTTCTGCACTCAGACTGCAAGTGTGCAGTTAAAACACTGCGGTTCCTAGCACACAGGAGTCTCCAGTCTGAGCAGAGGTGTTTGCAGCACTGTGGTGTGACAGCATGCGTGGGGCAGAGTGCACGCGGATGCTCAGAAGCAAAGCTGCAGAGACGTCACGTGAGGCGGCACCAGCCAGCGCTGCCACAAACACCTGGGATTCATTATGCATTTGATTTTTAATTAAATTTTGGACGGCGTTCGTTCAGAAACCTTTCGCTGTTGCCAGAATTTTCACAATCCCTACGTTCAGTTATAGGAGCCCATATGGGGTCACAATCCGCCATGTAAAAAGCTTCAGCTTGAAGAAGCCCTTCAAGGTACCTGATAAGGACAGGAGAGACTTTGACGTGCCCGCACCCTCTCTCCGACCATTAGCAACATCTACGAATAACAGTTACTGCTTGTTTAGGATCGTGGAGTACCTGCCCCTGTGTGACTGTAAAGAACTGGCCCTTTTCATGATACCCTGGGTCTATAACAGGAAAGGGGAATAAGGATCATTTTGCTCTGTTATTCATTAGCTCAACCCTCAAACGTCCTTGGGCTTTTGCAGAAAAGGTGATCCTGTTTTCAGGTTGTAAGGAAATGGATAAAGTAGGATTCTGGGGCCATGAAATTCTTTTTCTCTTAGTTTAGTTTACTTATTTCATCTATATCCAAAGTCAGAGCAGTCTCGGAATAGAGGCCTGGACTTCAGGTCTAAAGCCTGAGCCACTTCCGGGGATGACCACAGCTCCTTGACCCGAACTTGGACCCTACAAAGAGGGAACTTCACAGAAGCCCTTCATCAGACACTAGCTCCCTCCCTCCCCTCCACACTTCCTAACCTGTGGCTTCTTCGCTGTTGCCCAAGCTTGATGTGTTCTCATCTAACCTCGCATGCCCACTCCTATGAGCAGGGTTTGGCAGGGATGGGGTGGGGAGGAAATCTCAAACAGATGTTCTGCAGCAGAGGCGGATGAAAGACGCGCACCTGCCGATGGGTGTCCTTTGAGATGCGCTCACAAAGGGTCCTTGGTCTTGGCAAGAGAGGAGTCCTCCCACTCCAGCTCCTCAGAGGCTGGGGTGTTGGGACAGGGCAGACAGGGCAGTAGGGGAGATGGTTCTGGTGGGTTTTGTCTAGAGCTCAGTATACCGAGTGCCTTCTCTGTAGCTGTCTCCCCTTCCACTTGTTTCGGTTGTACGTATAACAACCTTAGATCTTATCAATACACAAGGTCAGACATCTGGAAAGTGCCAGGCCAGAATGCATACCCTGCAGGCCTCGCTGCAGAGCCGTGACCTTGACCAAGATGCCCAATCTACCCCTCGATATGGAAAGTTTGCCTTAGGATGAAACATTATGGGGAGCGCTTCCCCTCCCCTCGCTGTCTATTCCACAGAGGAGCCAAAGGAAAGGAGGATTCAAATACAACTGTAGGGACTTAAGCCATCTCCAGGAAACCACTTCCAGCTGTGGCGAGGTGGAGGGGCTTTGCTGGCATAAAGCAAGGTAGGGGACCAGAACACTGCCTGGAAATGAGTAGCTAGACAAAAGGACCTGGCAGGTTCCTAAGTGTCTTCCTAGTCGGGTCTCCAAGGCCTCAGGGTCCACTGTGCTATCTGAGACCTCCAGCCAGCAGAGAGACCTGATGATTGTGTTTTCTGTCCCCTGCCCTTCCTGCCTTCCTCTCAAACCTGCCCTGCCCCCTGACCCTGCCGTGGAATCCCCTCCGTTCTACACACACATCCCTAAAGCTGCTCCTGCCCGCTGGGCTTTGAGGGACAACGGTGTGAGATCAACCCAGATGACTGTGAGGACAACGACTGTGAAAACAATGCCACCTGTGTGGACGGGATCAACAACTACGCATGTGTGTGCCCACCTAATTACACAGGTAACAGTCGAGGGGGACACGCTCATGCAGGTGTGTTTGTGTGGTGGGGTGGGGTGGGGTGGGTCTGAGGATGTCACTAAGAGAACACGGTTTTCTTAGTGATATCCTGGAAGGAGGAGGGAGACAGAGGCCCCCTGAGTACCCTCTCTGTTGTTTGTCCCCCTGCTGCTCTTCCCACTTTGGAACATACTGACGCTCTCCCACCTGCCTGTGCAGCGCTTATGGCCACCCCTTCCTTTGGGAACCCCGCATGTTTGAGGCTGGGCAGAGAGGTGTGGTCACAGTTGGGGCTTTGTTTAGTTCTGGAAATCTGTGCCCCACGTGCTCTTCTTGGAGCTGGGAATGCAAAACTGAGCAAAACCCAGTTCCTTCTCAGAAGAGGCTTAAGGTCAGGCCGAGAAAGATGAGCTTGCGTGGGAGGAAAAGTCAGGGGCAGGAGGGTTATGAGATCACAGCGGAGAACTTACCCGGCTGGCGGATACACAGAAGGCTCCCATGGGAAGGGTTCCTCTGGAATGTCTTCCCACCCACCCACCACCAAAACCCAACATCTCTTTTTCCTACATCCACAAGCCCTCATGAGGATATTTAAATACTCCTTTTGCTTGGGAACCAAAATGTCACCAACTGATGCAAGCAGATTTCTTTGTGCTGAAGTCAAGCTGAAGCGACATATCCCAGACTACGCGTCCATGAATTCTTTGAAAAATGAACCCATAGAATTTAACTCCATGGTTTTAGAAAACAGTAATAATTATAAAATCTGAAAAACACTACATGTAAGAATAGCCGTCTCCTTGGAGCTGTGACTCTTAAGAGACGCGGTGGCGTTGTGAACATTCCTGCTTTAAGGGGTGCTGTGTGTGTCTCTTCCCAGTGTATCTGATCTCCAAGACTTCTTACGCCACCTGCAGCACCATTACAGACCTAGACATATTGTGCTCTAAGTAATGTCATTTGGAAATGCAAACCTAAGACAAAGGGAAAATGTGATGGTACTATTGGGGGCTCCCTTGTACCCGTCCATGGAGCCCAGCTGTTCTGTGAAGCAGAGCAGGGGGGAGGGGGTGTCCAGGTTGTCATGCCTGCAGAGGTAGGAGCACAGAAACTCCCTTTGCCCCTCCTGAGACTTAACTGTCAAGCCCTCAGCTCAAGAGCCAGGGATTCCCAAGAATAACTTTGAACCTGTGCCAAGGCCATTGGGAAAGACCATCTACTCTACTCGCTCCAAGCTTCCTGATGCAGACAAGGCCTTGTACGGGGAGCATGTGCAGGGGAATGCCCACATGCCCTTCCTCTCACCCTCTGCTGAGAGCGTGGTAATAACCAAGAATTAGTATTGGCAACAGGCAACCATTACTGGGGGCACTATATGCAGAACGCTGACATTAAGTCTATGGCATGGCTCAGGGCTTCTGCCTACCTAAGAGAGAGCCCTGTGCAACATCAAATCTTTGCTATGCTCAGTGCCAAAATGGAATCATGATGCCAGCAGCTAAGGGGTAAGTAGAGAGGCTCAAATTGGCTCTGTAGCAGAGATGGACTTTTAAAAAAATCCCAACATGCCAGGCACACACCTTTAATCCCAGCATTTGGGAGGCTGAGGCAGGCAGATCTCTGAGTTCGAGGCCAGCCTGATCTACAGAACAAGTTCCGCAACAGGCTCCAAAGCTACACAGAGAAACCCTGTCTCGGGGGAAAAAAAATTCCAGCAAGCAGATGGGCATGGAGGCAGGGAGCTGAGGTGAGCCCTCTGCCTAGGGCAGCCCTGCCCGATCTGCAAGTGACCAGGCTACTGCAGGTGTGTTGCAGCTTACACCTGAGGGGGAGCTGTCTTAGGGTTTGCTACTGCTGTGAAGAGACATTATAATAAAGGAAACATTTAACTGAGGTGGGGCCTTACAGTTCAGAGGTCCAGTCAATTACCCTCATGGCTGTTAGCTTGCTGGAGTGTCGACAGACATGGTACTGGCCACATCTTGGTCAGAAGGCAACAGAAAGTGAACTGACTGTCACGCTGAGGGGAGTTTGAAGAAAAGAGACCTCAAAGCCCACCTTCACAGTAACACTTCTTCCAACAAGGCCACACCTCCGAATAGCGCCACTCCCTTTGGGAGCTATTTTCTTTCAGATCACCACAGGAGCAATGTGGCTTCTCTGTCGTAAGAAGCGTCCACACCCTACCCAGACATGTGTCTCTGCCAGGCACTAGGACGAGGAGGCGGCCTCCCGAGAACACAGGGCCTCTTCCTGGGCAGATATGAGTGGTACAGTTCAGGTCTAACTCGGGGCAGGGTGGGGCTCAGCCTGTCCCACCGCAGCATGGCGCTAGTCTCTGAGGTGGTATCTCATGCCATCACTGACCAACCACCTTCACACTTCCTGTCCCTGTTAGCCTCCTATTTGCTCCTGACCCCAACCCCCTGGCCTTCTGAAAAGAGCTTTCAAGGTTAGAAATGTTTCTGTCTTAGATCACCTTCTCCTAGGCTTTTAGCTGATCTTTCAGAGGACTTGGGTTTAAATCCCAGCACCCACATGGGGGCTCACAACTGTCTCTAATGCCAGTCCTGTGGGATCTGATGCCCTCTACTGGCCTCCACAGGTACACATTGTATGTCACAGACATACATTCAGGCAAATAAAATAAAAATGAATAAAAATAAAAACAAATAAAAATCTTAATAAAAAACAAAAATCCTGGCTTTAAACTCATGCACTGCTCTGTGATACAGTCCTTCCTCCTCTCCCTATAACTACATTCTTAACACAGATTTTTCAGGTGATGCGGGCTTATCATATTTATCCACGCTCACCATCCCTGGGTACTTAGGACACATTTGGCATTTTGCAGCGCTGTGAACTTCAAAGGTAGTATATCCAGAGATCAGAACTACAATCTCCTTCATTTCCTTCTCTGAAACATTCAACTGTGGCAGCTATCACATGCCTGGTCCATTTTTTCCAGGAAGCTTCCCCTGGCCCCCTGAGCAAGGCTGTGGGTCCCCGTCTTTGTGTCCACAGTTCACTGTCATGGTGGCGTTCACACCTGTGGGTGGTAACTGCCTGCCTGTTTGCAGAGTATTCTCACTAAACAGTCGTAGAGGATAAAACTAGTCAGTGTCGTGTTCCCAGCACCTGGTACCATGCCTTGCATGTAGAAGATACCCAATAAATAGATGGCAAATAGGAAAAATATCAATATGCATAAGCATAGGCCTAGGTCAGGGTCTGACCTGTGGCTTCAGCTACAATGGCTCCAGAAATGTCAAGAAAATCAGCCAGACGGTGCTGAGTATCCAGGAGAGACCCCAGGGACCTCCTCACTGTCACTCAGGTACCTGAGTGTGTCTTCCCATATGGTGTCGTTTTTCTTTTCCTTTTTCTTTGTTTCTGAGTCAGGGAAACTGAATCAGGAGTCCAGTAGAGATGATATTACCAAGAGAAGAATGTAGGGCTCCTGGTATTTGTGACCTATGGTCTCGACTGTGACAAGTGGGACTTTGTGGCCTTGGTGACTCCCATTATCCTCCCAGATGCCTAATTTCTCTTCCCCATAATCTCCAGGGGAGCTGTGTGATGAGGTGATTGACTACTGTGTGCCTGAGCTGAACCTCTGTCAACACGAGGCCAAGTGCATCTCCCTGGACAAAGGATTCAGGTAAGGCCAGCCTCATGTCCTGGCACAGAGCCCTGAGGAGTCTGGCTCCAACAGCCTAGGTTTGAGGTTCTGAGTCAGGTAGTGTCTGCCTCCCCCTGCACAGCCTGTCACCCCATCTTCCTCCCCACTGTATTCATATGCATCTGTCTGACCCAGGCCTGGTCATATTTTCACAGGTTGCCTTTATCTTTTATACTTTTGAACAGGAGGGACCATTCACAGAAGGAACCATTAAAGGTTGATGCACGATCTGAAAGGTGTCTGCTTAGCCTACCCAATGTGTAGCCCTTGTGGCGGGCCACCTTCATGATCCTGCTTCCCCATGGCCACGGAAAGTTTGCTAGACTGCACCTGTGGGAGGGAGGTGGTGGAACCAGGAGTTCTGACTAGGTTCAACAGTTACTGCCGTTGGCGGAATATTCTCCATCTCCAGTGGCAGAGCCAACTAGGGGTCCCCATGAAGAATTTGTAGAGTTAGGAAGAGACAGACAGAGAAGCCCACCCAGTGCTTGAACCTGAGTGTATCTTCCATTCCCATATGGTGTCTTGTTTTCTTGTCTCTCTCTCTCTCTCTCTCTCTCTCTCTCTCTCTCTCTCTCTCTCTGTGTGTGTGTGTGTGTACACACGCACATGTGCAGTGTGCGTGTGCATGTGAGTGGGTGCTCTCACCACCGTGGCATGTGTCAACGCCACAAGTTGCTGTGGAATATTAAAGGAGGATCACTTTCTAAGCCTGAAATTTGCAGTGACGTGACTGGCTTTAGTGGGGGATCTGGGGGTTCTGAACCTGGGTTCTCAGGCTTGCACAGCAAGCCTTTTACCCCCTGAGCCACCTCCCCAGATCTCTATTATCCTTTTCTGTTGCAAAACCCTGGGCCTGTTGTTCATCTCCAGGGCAATTGGAAGAGGTGTGAGGGCTCTGGCTTTGCCAAAATAAAGGAAGGCACGGCTGCTCTGTATGCCACCCTGAGCTAGTCCACCCAGCTGCTCATTCCCCTCTGACAGAAGCTAGGAAGGAGTTTCAGGAGCAGCGGGTCACCTGAGGGCAACCCCCAGACTCCTCCCAACCCCAGGAGCCAACATCAACTGAGAGCCTCTGTTTCCTAAATACCAGGCTGTGTTCTGCAAGTGGACAGAACTCTGTGAAGTGCAACCTGGAGATAGGAAACATGCCAAATCCACGTGTGGGCCCAAAGCAGAGATGCCCAGACTGTCAGACAAAGGACTGTGGGGCTGTGGGGGTGCCAGGGAGGGGAAGGAGTAGTGACTAGCCCTCAGTCACACTGAATGAGGAGAAGAGTATCATCCAAGGTCTAGTGGACAGACAGCAGACTTAGAGGGCATGGACTTTGAAAGAACATACCAGGCCATGGAAACTGGTCAGGGGTGGGTGTGGACACCAACAATTAGAGCTGCCATAGAATTTTCATGAGCCTCTGATGTTTGTTCTGAAAACCTCACCCTCTGCTATAACAAAGGGCCCTTGAGTCTGGGACAATATAGGAAAAGAGACACTAGCCGAGCTTTCCTTGAGTCTTCTTATTTATATGTCATGTCTCCTAGGAGACAGTGTCTCAGAAAGTCTATATAAACCAACACGGTAACGGTAGTTTTTATATTTAAATGCACTTAAACAATAATCCATTCTCCCAATGAGGCATTTTATTATTGTGTCCCCTCCCCTCCCATCATCAAACATTTGATATCCCACAGCAGCCTAGCAGGACATCACTGAGAGAGGGTGACGTGCTTGGGACAGCCTTCGCTTATCTTTAGAGACACTTTCATGAGATCTCAGTGTCAGGCAGATCTGCCCAAAGACCCTGAAAATAGCAAAGATCCCATTGACTCATGTGCACTGAAAACTCCATGCTGTACCTGGTCTCATGAAGCCCTCGTGCTTTCAGTAGTGAAAAACTGGGGCCCCCACAGCCCAAACCCAGTGACACAGACCCAGCTGCCTAGGAGCTAAGAGAGAAGAGGGGCTGCACGTCAACCCAGGTCCGTCTGACTTCTCAGCTAGACCCAGGTGCACCAAGTGTCCTTGGTCCCACGGTCACTAGACTGCATTATCAACATGGAAGACACAGCAAAATGTTTGAAAACAAAAGGAGTTGAAGTGGCACCACCTGCTGCTTCTGCAATCTGAGAAGTATTTATTATGTAGTCCCTGTTGTGACGAGCAAGCGGAGCGAGATGCCCAAACCCGTACCTCGTGGATGTGTTTGGAATGTAGTGCCCACGCACGCTCCCTGTAGCTTCACTGTGTGTGTGTGTGTGTGTGTGTGTGTGTGTGTGTGTGTGTGTGTGTGTGTGTGTGTGTTTGAAGTAGAACTCAGTAGACCAGCTGGCCTCAAACTCACAGATCCTCTCGTCTCTGCCTCCCAAGTGCTGGGCACCACCGCCCAGTGCTTTTTTTTTTTTTTTTTTTTTAATGGCAAAATCCTTTTCTTTGCTCATTAGCGTCTAAGAAGGCCATGCCAACAGAAGTCCGTAGTAGATACTCTCGCCTCCAGGCCTCCACCACTGACTTTAGAAGTGCAAGTAGCTTCCCTACTCATCGGTTGCCTTGAACTTCATGTTTTAAAGGTTGATTTTTATCCTGTTAAATGTTGAGGAGCTGTTTTTTTTTGAGCCTTGGAGAGGGCCTGTTCGTTTCAGCTGCTCTCAGGGGCTCTTTTGGATCCAAGTAATGAAACTCAGATGCCTGCCAAGGCTGGGGCTTGGTTTTGGTTTTACTCTTTTTTAGCTAGTTTACAAAATAATGGGCTTCATTTTGACATCCTCATGCACACGTACATCCTTGTGCCTTGATCATCTTGTCCTCCCCACCCTCTTCCAGTCCTCCTCCAGGCCCAGATTTACCAGCAGCTAAAGCACTGAAGCAAAATCTCAATGCATCAGACTTCTAGTTTGTTTCTTTAGAAAACTGGCTGAGCCAGTTTTGGTGGCAGACATTTTTTAAAGATTTATTTTTATTTCATGTGTACAGGATAAGATAGCAATCAGTGCCTGGGGCCTAAGAAGGCCAGAAGGAAGCATCAGATACCCTGAGACCAGAGGTGTAGACTGTTGAGAACCAAACCTGGATGCTCTGCAAAAGCAGCAAGTGCTCTTAACCAATGAACCATCCCTCTAAGTCTTCCCCGCCCCGTGGCTTTTGTGTGTGTGTGTGTGTGTGTGTGTATACATGTGTGTACAAATTCCTGCAGAGGCCAGAAGAGGGTATCGAACCCTACTGGAACTATAGTTACAGGTGTTTGTGAGCTGCCTGATGTGGGTTCTGGGAACTGAACTTGGGACCTCTGTAAGAGCAGCAAGTGTTCTTAACTGGTGAACCATCTCTCTAGCCCTGATGGCAGATACTTTAAACACTAGGACTTAGAGACCCATATAGAAGTGTCAAGAGTTTGAGGTCAGCCGAGGGAGTTTGAGGCCAACCTGGCTTTGTCACAAGATCTTATCTTTTAAAAAAATGTTTAAGAAATTAAAAAAAAAAAAAGCCTGAGGGAGGGAGGGAAGAAGGAAAAGGAAAAAGGAGAGAGAGAGAGAGAGAGAGAGAGAGAGAGAGAGAGAGAGAGAGGAGAAGAAAAGACGAAGAAAGAAAGGAAGAAGAAAGATAAGGAAGGAAAGAGAAAGAAAAGAAAGAGCCGGGCGGTGGTGGCGCACGCCTTTAATCCCAGCACTTGGGAGGCAGAGGCAGGCGGATCTCTGTGAGTTCGAGACCAGCCTGGTCTACAAGAGCTAGTTCCAGGACAGGCTCCAAAACCACAGAGAAACCCTGTCTCGAAAAACCAAAAAGAAAAAAGAAAAGAAAAGAAAAGAAAGAAAGTTAGTTAGTTAGTTCCACGAGGGACCGCAGTGGGTCACCCAAGGTCTCAGCAGGGTAGCGGTGGGTCACCAAAAAAAAGAAAAAGAGAGAGAGAGAGAGAGAGAGAGAACAAACACTTCGGCAGCACTAGGTTGCACATCTTGGATTTGCCAGCCAAGTCCATTAAAGGTAAACTGATCGGATACTAGTAAAATTCACCAGATCTGAACACACACAGGTCCACCCAGCAGTCTTCAGATTCTGGAACCGTTTCTACAGGGCCACCATGGCCCTTCAGAATCTTTCCTAGTCATCCACTTACCTAGCTCTGGTGTGATGCTGGGACTCTACTCCACTCTGTCTGTTCCTAAAGGGAAGGAGTACAAAGAGGCAGGGAGGAGAAAAAGCCAGTCTCAGTCTCTCTCTCCCCACCCCCTCTGCCCCGAGTCAGAGTCTGGTCCTGAGGGTCCAAGCTAAGAATTCAGAGCTCTTGCTTGCCCTGCACTCCCTGCCTATGCCGCCTCTCCCTTTGCCTTGGAGAGATGGCATTTTGATTTTTTACTCTGCCCAGAAGAATTGAGCTGATACACAGGCCTTTCAGGAGGGAGAGAGACAAGAGGACACTGTGTTGATGTGTGTTTGTAGGGCTGCCTCAGGCCTAGGTACTCTCAGGTCTGTTTCTAGGCAGGGATTTCGGTTTTGTGTGACCTCAAACAAATGAGCCACAGACTCATGGTCTGGCCACATACAGGCTTAGTTTGGGTGCTAGAGAATTATGGTTGGGCTGTGGACCCACTGCTCTCTGGGGAAGGCTGGACCAGTTGAACTGGGGCCTGCTCAAGGGCAGCTGCTTCCATCCTGTCCTCTGGGAAATAAGAGCTTTGAATCCTTCCTTAGTTTGCCTGTCTGAACAAGCCGTGAGACAAAGACAAGGGTAGTATAGTTGCCATCATAGCCTTCATCTTTGGTCATCATCTCTGTACTGCACCATCACAACACTGTGACAATCAGTGTTCACTGCTCTCCAGAGTAGTAGAACTTATCAAGGAGCAGTGGCTTTGAGAGAACGTGTAAGATAGAGATGCCACCATGAGTGGCCAGGACACCTAGATAGCGTCTGTCACAGTAAATGTAGCTGTCACTCGATGTGGCTTTGGGGAGGTGGTTTGAGTGTTTTCTGAAGGCTGCTTTGGATAGAGCCTCCCCTGCAGGCCCCTGGAGATCTGATGAGATGCCCCTTGAAGGTGCTCAGCCAGGTGTCAGACGGGAAGGGAGGAGGAACCAGATATGACCCAGATCTGTTGTGATGCCTCCCATGTTCCCAGCCCAGTTCTGAAAACAAAATGTGTCCCTCCACACAACAGATAGACCTTCACTCTAAGAGCAAAGGCCGTGCACCATGAGTAGAACCCAGTAGCAGAGGTGCCTGGTGAACCCTTCAGGAATTGAGCATAGAGAGAGAGGTTTGGCAAGGGGAGGCACCAGAGCACCTGCCGGCAAGTTGGCAGACCCTCAGCAAGCGTCTCTCTGCCTGTGTTCCAGGTGTGAATGTGTCCCTGGTTACAGTGGGAAGCTGTGCGAGACAGACAATGACGACTGCACAGCTCACAAGTGCCGCCACGGAGCCCAGTGTGTGGACGCGGTCAATGGCTACTCATGCATCTGCCCCCAAGGCTTCAGGTATGACAGAGGAGCACCTCAGAAGGAAGGTAGCCTGGCAGAAGGTGGCAGGGATTCAGGGCTCCCTGCAGCGAACCAGGGCAACTCCATGTAGAAGACTTGAGTCCACGCCCATATTGTCACACGTGCATGATGCTACCTAACCGAAGATGCCACCATTCTTGGAGCCCAGCTTGTGGGGTGGCTGGAAACCAAAATCATTTGTAGCATCTTAAAAGATGTGAGGGCTGAGGGTGTAGCTCAATGTTCATGTGAGGCCAGATCCAGTCCCTAGCACCAAATGATAAAAGAGAATGAAAAAAATGTGGTAATTCAGTAGAGTGTTTGGGGTCCATCTCTGGAATTGGTGCTAGAAGAAATGTCAAATAAGAGGCATTGGTCAGGCAGTTAGATGTCTATGGAGTATGTAGAAAAAGCAGCCTGGGCTCCAGGTCCCCCCATCAACCTGGACCGGAAGGGTTAATCGTAGGGTTGCAGGAAACTAGGGAGCAGAGACCGTTATTCTTTTAAAGATAGTAGAGGGGGAAGGTTGGTCCCACGAGGGGCAACCAGTTCCACGAGGGACCACAGTGGGTCACCCAAGGTCTTAGCAGGGTAGTGGTGGGTCACCCAAAGCCTCAAGGCCTTTGTGGGTCCCCAGAGGCCTGGTGGGTCAGCAGGTGGGAGACCACAGCGGGTGAGAGACAGACAGATATGCTATTCAGAGAGTTTGGGTATAGAATTTATTTAGTGGGTTATGGAAGGAAAGGGGGAGAAGGGAGGAGGATGGGAGAGAGAGAGAGGGAGGAATGAGAAGAGAGGAGGATAGGGAGGGAGGAGGCAGGAGATCCACTTGCCTCAGTGGAAGGGGAAGGGTGTTGGGAGTGGGTGGGGCTTGTCTCTTAAAGGGACAGGGTACCCAGGTGACAGGCCAGCAGATCATAACAGAGACTGAAATCAGACTGGATAGCATGAATACAAAACATGCAGATGAACTTTGACATAGACAGTGAGCCAAGAAGGATCTGTGTGTTCTCCCCAGCCCTCATCTAAACCTCGGGAGACAGTCCAATGGTGTTAAGAATAGTCACAGTTGACAGGTAACAGTGCTCACTGCTCTTACAGAGGACCCAAGTTCGGTTCCTAGCACCCACGTCAGAGAGTTCACAACCACCTATATCTCCAGTTCTGGAAGGATCCAGCCCCTCTGACCTCTGTGGGCACAGACACTCACATGCACATAGACACACACAGACACGCACACATGATTCAAATTAATTTGTTTAAATAAATCATTTTAATAGAATATTCACCCTAGCTCAGCTGCGGTGTTGATCTCCATCTCCAAAGCTCTCCACCCCGGCCCCATCAACAACTCCCCATTCTCCCCCTGTAACACTAACAAACCTCACTCCAAGTTCTGTTGCTAATGAGCCCGACTGCTTGGTCAGGTGGTGCTGGCCTTTATGGCTGGCTCCTTTCACTTAGCGTGGCGCTCTCAAGGCCCATCTTTGTTGTCACAGTGTCAGACCGCCTTCTTCTGTGAGGCAGAATTTCCCTGCTGGCTGGCTGTGCCATACTCGGTTAATTCACAGTCTGTGCCCTCTACACACTCACCCCAGTCCGTTCTGATGATTCCGAAATCTTCATCCTAATCTGATTCAGTTATTTTTTTAAAGTTTTATATTTATTTATTGTGTGTGTGTGTGCACGCAAGCACTCACCACACACGCAACACACATATGCTTATAGCTCTCAAAGGACAATCTGTGAAAGTCAGTCAGTTCTGTCTTCTACTGTGGGTCCCAGGAATTGAACCCACGTCATCAGGCTTGGCAGCAAGCACCTTTACCCACTGGGCTGGGCTATTTTGTCTGCACTGACTCAGCTTCTGAAAAAAGAGAGAAACTGAACCGTAGAGGACCCGCTCCAGTTAGAAGCAAGAATGGAACTTCCCACTTCAGCTCTCCCCTTAACTACAGCTGTCTCCTCTCTCTCCTGTCCCCTCTCCAGTGGGCTCTTCTGTGAGCATCCCCCACCCATGGTTCTGCTCCAGACCAGTCCCTGTGACCAGTATGAGTGTCAGAATGGGGCGCAGTGCATCGTGGTGCAGCAGGAGCCCACTTGCCGCTGTCCCCCAGGCTTCGCTGGGCCCAGATGTGAGAAGCTCATCACTGTGAACTTCGTAGGCAAGGACTCCTACGTGGAACTGGCCTCTGCCAAGGTCCGGCCCCAGGCCAACATCTCCCTGCAGGTATGTTCTTATTCCCCTCCCATCTACCATCCTTGGAAGGACTCCAGTGTGGCACCCCTCAGAGTAAAGCTGGGGTTTCCTAGATCCGTTAGCAAGCCTGCCTCTTCTCCCAGAACATCAAAGACAGTGCTGGGCTTTGTAGGGGTTGGGCCAGCCTACAGCAGTCCATAAGAAACCTCCTGGTGAGTCTCACAGCGGGCAGCAGCTCTTTGTTATCCCCTCGTTCATTCATTAAAAGTCCCACCTGCAACTATCCTGTTCTGGACAGTGGGGACCAGGATGACTGAGAAAAAGAAGCCGGGAGCTAAGGGAGCACAGAGGAGGACATGCTCCTGGCCTATAAGGAGAAATCTGTCAGGAAGAGCTAAGTGGTTCCGGAGTTTATGTGGCACTTTCCCTAAATTCTAGGGAGAGGGCTAAAGACTGGAGTGACTGAGTAAAGAACAAAGGCTGGGGAGGAGCTGGCTGAGAGAGCTGCATTTGCAAAGACCTAAGGGCTCAGGCAAGCAGAACACATTCAGGGAATGGAAAAGAGAATGAACCAAGTGGTTTTGTCAACACCTTAGCCCCAGGGATGCAACTGGACATTGCAGGCCAATTCGTAGCCCAGACACTGCTGGGTGCTGCCACGCACCAGCTCTGTAACCTTCACCAAGGTTTAATTTGGAGCTTCCGCATGAGACACTCAACACCGATCTGATCTCTGCAGCCCTATACACAGCAGTGTCTGCTCCAGACCATGGGCCTGAAGGATACAAAAGAAGATACTCTCCCTGCAGAGCCTGTCCGGTGGGCAGGACTGTACCGTTGGCGTCCATGCTAACACAAATAGGGAGCTCAAACTTCCCCCACCCTCCTGCTTCCTTCCTTCACTCCTCCCCACCAGAACAGCCTCCAGTGCTCCAGACAGCCAAATGAGCTATCAGATGTACCTGCTCCACGTCCAGGCCTGTGGAGACTCAGCCAGCCGCCAGCTGGCCAGCAGTGCGGCTTCTCCCGGTGCCTGTCTTCACCCAGGTGCCTCAGCAGCACCTGTGCAGAGCTCTTAAACTTAGGTTTGCCCACAAAGACTCACGCTACCCTGCTCAGGGGTGAAGCCTGGACAGTGGTATTGTTAACGTCCCCAGATGACTCCGAACACATCGCTGTCTGCTTCATGGGATACACTGAGTTAAGCTCTGGTCTTTAGCCTTTGTTTACAACTATTAGTATGTGATGTTCTATGCAGAGAGACAAGCTTCAAGGGGCAGCAGGTATTTTGTTGGATCACACTGTAGATCACTAGTAGGAGAGGCAGATTAGAGTTGGGGCCTCCTGGTGTGCAATTATAGCCAGCCCAGTTTCCACCCCTGCATACTCAACCAGCCACAGATCAAAAACCTTTTTAAAAAATTTGCCACTGTCTTGAACATGTATAGACACACTTAGCCCCTGCCAAGTATGTCCAGCCCACAGCCTCCAGGCCATGTGTAGCTAAGGACAGCTATGAATGTGAGCCAGAGAAAACTGGAAACTTAAAACATTATGAGATGTTATTATTTGCGATTTTTTTTTCAAGACAGTTTTTTTTTTGTGTGTAACAGAGTTCTGGCTGTCCTGGAACTTGCTCTGTAGACCCGGCTGGCCCCGAACTCACAGAGCTCTACCTGCCTCTGCCTCCCGAGTGCTAGGATTAAAGGTGTGTGCCGCCACCACCTGGCTATTTGTGAACTTTTTATATACATCTGTTGCACAGTTCTCCGGCATGAATTTGTAGATGATAGGGTTACACCACAATCTCAAAAGATTGAGCGTGACGGTAACCACTACATATGCATTGCAGCTATAACCATAGCATTTTCCCTGGGTCGGGTATTGTCATGCATCTAGAGAGGGTGGAAATCACGTGGCAGGGGTGCATGGATTCAGTGCACCCTTTTATATAAGGGGCTTGAGCATCCTTGAGCGGTCAGTGACTTTGACGTCTTGGCACATAGTACATGCTCAGTGCACATTTGTTGAAGCAGTTTGCTCAGCTAGCATTGGCGGTATAAGCTTACCTCTTGCCTTCTGGAATAGACAGGCCAGATGGGGAAAGAGATATGGATCTGAATTCCAATCTGGTCTCAGCTCTGAGACAACCACCTGAAGAGGGTGCTGGGAGTTGATCAGGAGAGGCTGGAACTGGGGTAGGTCCTAACTCACACACCCTGGTTGCTCTCCGCAGGTGGCCACTGACAAGGACAACGGCATTCTCCTTTACAAGGGAGACAATGACCCCTTGGCGCTGGAGCTGTACCAGGGCCATGTGAGGCTGGTGTATGACAGCCCGAGCGCCCCTCCGACCACCGTGTACAGGTAAAAGACGCCGTGCCCAGCCCCAGGATGCGTTCCTCCAGAGTAGACCCCGGGTGACTCTGAGGCCGCTGTTCCACACAGATGCGCTTGCTGCTCAGAGTGGCAGGTGGGAGGGAGAAACGGGCTGCTGGAGGCAGAAGCAGGACCGGAAGGCAGGCCCGTGTGCAGGATGACACCTCATTACCATAAGATAAATGGCCAGCTGGCTACTTGTGCACGGAGCCAGGTGCTCCAATGGAGATGAGGCTGCTTAATGAGGTGCCCTTTTCAAAATGTCATCCTAATCTTTTATTAGTTTAAGAAAGAAAGCAGGGCGATTAGCATGTAATTCAAGAAGAGGAAATTCAGGAGCACCCGGGGAATGGGGCTGTGTTCAAGTGACTTTCAAACCGTTCTGAAAGACAGTGTTTCCTAGACTTGAAATCTTTTTAACAGTCACCCTGTGTTTGGGCAGCTTGCTGTAGCTGTAACAAAATACCAGAGATGATCAACTTATAAAGAGAGAAGGTTTCTCTTGGCTCACAGTTTTAAGAGATTTCAGTCTGTGGTCATTTGGCTTCACCACTTCGACTCTCCCATCATGGCAGAAGCAGGTATTGGAGCAAACTGCTCACCTCCTGGCAATTGAAATGCACAGAGAGAAGAGGGGACCAAAGTCCCATCATTCCCTTCAGGCTGTGCCCCTCAGTAAGCAGAGGACTTCCCACATAGGTCCTACTTCTTGAAGGTTCCACCACCTCCCAGGAGCGCCACAGACTCTGGACCAAGCCTGCAACACACACACACACACACCTTAGCTGCAGGCTGCACCCCCTGTTTTCTGCATGGCTGCTGTGCAGCGGTCGCCCCGTGTGCCACCTTCAGCCCACACTCAGTCTCCTCACATCCCTGCGCCATATCTAAGTGACATCTCACACAGACATGCCCATTCACCTTTGTGTTTTCTGCCCTTTCGTGAAGAACAGAGTGGGCAACTTCATCTGAAATAATTCTTCAGAATTAGAAGCTTGATGATACTCAAAAGCTTTCCCTTGTTAGAGCATCTTAGATGGAGGGCAGTGGTCAGTTCCTAAGCTGTGAGCTTCTTAGATGGAGGACAGTCAGTCCCTAAGCTGCCCAAACTCTGAAGAACTACTTGTGGTCACCATCACTGCAGGGTATGGACACTCAAACCTCTACCAAATACTCATTAGAATTGAAAGTTGGTTATATGTTATCAATTTTTAAATAACCACTAGACCTCTCAATGCCCGTCTGAGTTGCCCTTGAGTCTCATAAAACCAACAGCAGAAAGAGCCTAACTCGGGAAGCCTGTGCACAGAGGAGGCCACGCTCCCCCCAGGGGGCTTAAGAGCTTTTCCAGTTAACTAAATCTTTTCTTCAGCTGAACCTTTGTATTGAACTTAAGACTGTTAATACACAGGGGTAGAACTACCCTGAAGAGCTGGGAGGCACAGGCTTCTGGTTCTCCTCCAGCACACCCAATTTGAAAACCCTTGTTATAGCCAGCATGGTGTGAGCTGGTCATGGAGCGTGTGTGGATCTCTGAGTTCAGGGCCAGCCTGGTCTACATAGTGAGTTCCAGTACAGCCAGGGCTACCCTGCCTCAAAAAAATAAACAACAGTTTTGGTTGGAGGGTATAGCTCAGTAGAAGGGTGGTTATCGAACACGCAGTCCCTGAGTTCAGTCTTCTCTCTCTCTCTCTCTCTCTCTCTCTCTCTCTCTCTCTCTCTCTCTCTCTCACACACACACACACACACACACACACACACACACACACTGTGGAGTCAGAGATGGAAGACAGAGAGCAATGGAAGAGGCAACAGTGACTCTCAGAGCAGAGTGTGGTTTCTGAGGTGGCAACACCTAGTGACATGGTTAAAAATACAGAAATACTCATCTTCAATCCTTACCCTAGAAGTAATGGATATAAAATCTATGTTTAAGGAATCTTTCAGGTGACTCTCAAGAAAAAAATCTTTTTTTGAAACAAGATCCTGCTATATCGCCCCAACTGACCTATAACTCACTGTGGAGACCAATCTAGCTTCAAATTCCCAGAGACCTGCCTGCCTCTGCCTCGGAGTGCTGGAAGTAAAGGTGCACTCCATATCCAGCTTGATGCAGCAATTTCAGAAGCAGAGGTGAATGTGTAAAAAGTCCCTAGAGAAGGAGCCATTTAAGTTGGATGGTAAAGGGAGAAACGTTTATGTGCAGAGAAGACAAGTAGGTGGACTGGCTTGGGACAGCAGCGAAAACAAGAGACAGTGGCAGGAGCACCAGCCAGAGCAGAGGGCTCACAGTGGATGAAGAGAGACAAGGCCAGCCTCAGACCGTAGGACACAGCAGATACTGGGTCTCCTAACATCTTTGTTTCTGAAACTGGTGCCCTTGGACCAAGTGGGAAAGACAGAGAGTGGGGAGACAGGGCCAGTGGCAGCCTGACAAACCATATGCCTGAGAGAAAGCGCTTGGTGTCACTTAGAGGGGAAAGAAGTGGCCTTCCTCTCCTTCCCTGTCCGCCTTCCTATGGCACTGATGGGTATTTCCTAGGGCGCTGGTGAGCGTGAAACAGTACTTGGCAAATGAGCCGTGGTGTGGACTGAAGACAGGCCTCCGGAAGCAGCTGGGCTCTGTGCAGAGTGAGGAGCCCTCTGGAAACACTGTGCCAAGCAGGAAACCATTGCTGCCTCCTAAAGCTGCCACCGGGGAGTTGTATGCATTTATCAAGCCTACTAGGGAGATGGCATGCCCTTGGAAAGAACCAAATGATGGGCGTTCAAGCAGATGATTTGGATTCTCATGCCAACCCTGGTGACAGAGTGTCACTGCCCTTCTGTTCATAATCATAAGGGGCCGCAGGCTCTTGAAATCCCACATTAAAAGTGTTTTATGGGGCAGTTAATGTATATTTATATGCATATCATCCACATAGTCTAAGAGCAATTTCAGAGAACATACAGTATTCTTAATAATATATGTTTTGATTACAACCTATCACATGAGGTCATGTGGTGGAATTTTCCACTTGTGACATCTTGTTAGTGCTCAAGTTTTTCATGTTTTGGGAGTCTTTTGCTTTTTGTTTTTTAGATATAGGAATGCCCAGCCTGTGGTGCTATCTTTCACTCACTGTCTTGGTAAACACTTATCAGTTCCCAGGGCCAAATGTAGGGGATGTGAGATCAAATGCCTCACACAGAGAAGAAGGCACACATGTTGACAGACAGTGGCTACACAGGCAGAATGTGACAGGCCTCCCTGGAGGCTCCCTCGCGTACTATGGGGACACTTCTGAAGAAGGAGTAAATTATTCCTACTTGGAAGATAGTCGAGGGCTCCCGGGGGGGAGAGGGAGCCTAACTTACCACTAAGAGGCGTTTGATGCCCTCTGTGAATGCCATGCTGCAGAGACTGTCGTTCACGACTGGTTCTCTGTGAACTGACAGGAGCTGAGGGAGTAGCTCCTCAGAGTCATTGCAGTGACTTCTTGCCACCTGGAAGCTATGTCAGCCTTGAATAAAGGCCAAGAAACCAAACCAAAGCTGGCCTAGCAGAGGAATTGGCAGTCTACAGATTTCTGTCCCTAAGGTCCCCACGAACAAGCCTCAAGGAACTGTGAGCTGCCAGGGCCTCTGCAGACTTTCCGCTCCTGGAGCAGGTGGATTCCAGGGCCTCCTGTCTGTCCATCCCTGGTTCATCTCAGGTCCCCAGCAGTCATGGGACGTAAAGAAGCATGTCAAGATTCTACTGCAGGCCACAGGGCAAGCATGCAGCAAGCCCACCCAGGGCTTTCCTTCCCCAGAATAGGCCAGGCCTTCGGTATGGGGACCTGCCATAGTCTCTTGCCCACAGGGCCAGGGACCTGTGGGAAGGATCAGCTAACTGGAACTCCCGTGTGCACTATTGTGAGGAAAGGCTGTAGCTTACCAAGAGAAACCAAATATTCAGGTTTTGGGAGCATGACTTGGTTTTTGTCTTTTAAGGCCTGCCCTTTAAAACTCCATGCATGAGTCAGCTTTGCCAGTCAGAGCACACACCCTTCACAGTGTGCATGCATCACCACCAACCCATTCATGGCCAGGGGCTTAGTCCCATTTGATTCTGAACCACTGAATAGCATCACTCCTGTTTGAGGAATGGGAAGCCTGGTTGTTTAGAGGGAGCCCAGGATGGGAAGAGCTTGGCCCTAGACACAGGCCAGGTTCCCATTAAATCCACCCTCCTGCTGTGGCGGCTGCAGGCCACGGTATGAGGGTGCAGGAGTCAGTTGCTAGAGAGGGGTCTATAGACCCAGCTGCTTGCCTAAAGAAATCGCAAGCCTTTGTTCCTGCAAGCCTCTGCCGCCACCTATTGGTCACTCTTGGCATCCGGGAGAAATGACCACCTGAGTATCTTTTTTTCCCCCACAGTGGCCTAGAGTCCCATAGCGGGGAGACAGGAACTTAAGTCCTGGCTTCACTATTTCCACTTGAGGCACCTAGGCGATAAGTCTCCTGTTCCCGAATGAGGAAAGATGTGCCTGCCTGTGGTCTTGTTAGGGGTAAATGAAGGTTTTCAGCTTCTGCCCTTACCCATAGCCCACCCACTGCTGCTATTAAAAGCAAAAGAGAGGGTCAAAAGCATTTGCTGCTCCTGCGGAAGACCCAGATTCAGCTCCCAGCGCCCATATCATGCAGCTCACAACCACTTGTAACTCTGGTTCTAGGACAGTCGTTCTCAACCTCTGGGTCACGACCCCTGTGGGGGAGTCGAACAGCCCTTTCAGAGGGGTCACCTAAGACCACCCTGCATATCAGACATTTATGCTACAATTCATAACAGTAGCAAAATGACAGTTGTGAAGCAGCAATGAAATAGTTGTATGGGAGTCATTGCATGAGAAACCATATTAAAGGGTCACTGCTCTAGGAGATCCAGCTTCCTCTTCCGGCTTCTGAAAGCTCCGGGTATGCGCGTGGCACACACACCACATTCGGGCACTCACATGTACACATAAAATATAAGCACACCTTTAAACATAGACAAGAACTCTGTGGGTCCCTCTGGCAATACCTGTAGCCATAGCAGCCCTAGACAGGTGCCCTCCGGTCAGCCTCCAGAAACCTCAGTACTGCTACCACTTGGGGTTGTGTGACCCCAGAGAACAATAAAGAAGACTTTCAGGTCCCTTGTCGCCCCTGGAATCCCTAATGATCTCTCCAGGATCCTGATCACCAGGGTTTGCCGGTGCGCATGGCCGCTTCCCTTGGAGCAAACAGAAGGCTGAGATCTGGGTTTTGACTTTTACCCTCTTCTTGTTATTGTTATTGTTGTCGTCATTACTGTTGGTGGTGGCGGCAGTATAGTAGCACTCTCTGCTGATATTTTGATTGGAAGACCAGTGTTTACAACTTTGAAAAGATCTGTGTGCGTATGTGGTTGTGAGAACAGGCAAGTGCCTGCCATGGTCTGCCTGTGGAGGTCAGAGGACAACCCGTGTGTCAGTCTTCATCCTCCATGTTGTGTATTGCTGTGCATGCAAGGCCCGGGGATCTGTGAACTTCGGGGGATTCTCCTGTCCCCACCTCCCATCTCCCTGTCAGCAGGCTGGACACAATGCTTGTAGGAGCTTGAGGGTAAGACAGGCTGCAGTTGTCTCTGCCACAGGCAGTGCTGCCCCCTCCATCCCTGGCTGTGTGCACAGCTTTGTCTGCTTGCCCCGCACACCTTTAAAAAAATATAGTAGGGGCTGGAGAGATAACTCAGTAGGCAAAGAGTTTGCGGTGTAACAGTGAAGACCCCAAGTTCAGATCCTAGAACCCCCCATGAAGCCAGACACAGTAGTGTGCACCCGTCACTTCAGAGCTGCGGGGAGATTGAGGGGTGGGGACAGGAGAATCCCGCAGCAATGAGAGGATGGAGAATGGCTGTGTCTCTGGTCACACAGCCAACCTGTCCTCTGCCTACCATTTCCCTCACTCTATGAAATGCCACAGTCATTGACACTGTCCCTGCTGCCTGTAAAATCAGTAGGAATTCCAAGAAGGTTTCAAGGAGAGCAAGAATCTCCTGTCTGCCACCCACACGTGAACCATTGAGACCGATCCAGCAACTCTGCAGTGAGCCTGTTTTTCGCATCTCCGGACTCCTGTCACCTCCTACTCTTCCCTCCCAGCCCCTGCCAAGGATGGAGTCCTGGAAGGAACAGAACTTCGGAATCAGAAGTTTTGCCTATAAACCCTATCTCTGGCATGTAGTAGCTGGATGACCTCAGACAGGTCACTTAACCTCGCTAGGACTCAGTATCGTTATTTGCAAAGTGGGTTATCTAGAACCCACTTCGCAGAATTATCAGATAATATAAGGGAATGATTTAGCACTATACATGGCCCATCATAAGTCCCTGCTCTATCACATAATAGCTGGGGGAGGGGAGTAGACAGTTCCGTTTCCCTAAGCTTTCAGGTCTGTAGTTGTGGAACAAGGATAGACTCGCGTGGCATAACATGAGACCCTCTCTCCTCGGATGTGGCCTGCTCTGATCTGGTGGCTACACAACGGATTTAGGTAGAACAAAGACAAATTACCAGTATCTTAACCAAGAGAGAGTTTGTTTCATACATGCTAGGGAAAGAAAAAAATCACACCATACTGGAATATTGTCTTTCAGTGAGGTTGACGGAGGAAACGGGGCTTTTGAAGGGACCACATCTTCAGTGATCAAGTGTTCAGGCAGCACCAGCCTGAGGTGATGGGCTAGGGATAGCTTGTCCTCTCTGTGAAAAGACCAGAGCAGGACCTGGGGATCTATTACAGTGCCGCTAGGCTGGCTTGGTGCGGGGAGCAGAAACCACTACAAGGTTCGTCACTGGGGCACTGCTCATCTGAACATAGGAAGAGTTGGCATGAACGTTAACTGCTCACACAGGACACTGTGCTGATGTGAGAAAACAGCCCGGTCCTCAGGAGACACACCCGAGGGATCTAGAGGTCAAGGGTCATAACATGCATCTCTTACCCTTACGTCGCTCAGAGAAAGAGTGGAGGTGGGGGCCAAATGCAAGTGATTGAAGAGCCTGGGCAAAAAGATCTTTTCTGGGTTGTTTTGTTTTGTTTTTGCAACTTGCAGTTGTTTCCGAATGGAGACTAGAGCAGGATGCAAGCGGTGCGAATCTAAACTGCAGCCCCGTGCCTGGCCGCGAACGCTCCTCACCTCTGACTCCTTCCCTTTCTCTCCTGTGCAGTGTGGAGACGGTGAACGATGGTCAGTTTCACAGTGTGGAGCTGGTGATGCTAAACCAGACCTTGAACCTGGTGGTAGACAAAGGAGCCCCCAAGAGCCTGGGGAAGCTCCAGAAGCAGCCAGCAGTGGGCATCAACAGCCCCCTCTATCTTGGAGGTAACTCTCCCCCACCCTCCGTCACCACCTTGCCCCACCCTTCCCACCTTTCCAACTTCCTGCTTCTGTACTGACACCCTGAGCTGATGCCAGGTTTCTCCCTGATGTCTTCTTGCCCCCTACTGCCAAGGTCAGTCAGAGGAGACTTTCTGGAGGAAGTGATAGCAAAACTGGGTTGCCAGGCACTAGCCCAGCCATGGGGACCGACTCTGAACAGACACTGGCGAAGGGAAAAGGGTGGGGCCTCTGTGGGAATAGCAGGTGTGCAGGGAGGGGAGGGGAGGGAAGGGGAGGGAAGGAGGAGATGGAAGGGTGTCCGGGCTCTGCTACAGTTTAAACTTCAGGACAGTACCCCTCTGGCCTGCCACCTCTAGGACGTGACAAGAAGCACCACACTGAGGTCAAGGTTGTACCAAGGCCAAAATGGCAAACCATCACAAGCTGCCTAGACCAGAAATGAAGCCCCTGGGCTGGTGGGTCGTGAAGAATTATATGTAGAAATGAAAAACTAACATCAAAATGGGCACAGGGGTTCAGATTGGGACACGGGTGGAATGCTACCCTAGTGAGGGTGAGTGACACCCTGGGTTGTACCCAGAGACACATATGTTCACACAGCCACTGCAGCAGATTGCTCAAGGCTGAGTCCTAAGACTCGGGTGTCCCCTGCCACGGGCTGACCTGGACCCAGGTACTTGCACTTTGAAAAGGCCATCCAGATGCAGGGGACACAGAGTACTCCTGGCCCAGACCCATCTCAGGACACAGATTCTCCACAAGGAAGACCCTCCCTTGTACCTGCTCCACTGTGACGACAACAAAACTGGGCACTTTCAGGGCTGGGGAGATGGCTCAGTGGTTGGGAGCATTGCCTGCTCTTCCAAAGGTCCTGGGTTTGGTTCCTGGTAGCCACATGGTGGCTCACAACCATCTGTAATGAGGTCTGGTGCCCTCTTATGGCCTGCAGGCATACATGTAGACAGAATATTGTATACAGAATAAATAAATTTTTTTTTTTTTTTTTGGTTTTTCGAGACAGGGTTTCTCTGTGGCTTTGGAGCCTGTCCTGGAACTAGCTCTTGTAGACCAGGCTGATCTCAAACTCACAGAGATCCGCCCGCCTCTGCCTCCCAAGTGCTGGGATTAAAGGCGTGCGCCACCACCGCCCGGCCAGAATAAATAAATATTAAAAAAAAAAAAAAAAACCTGGGCACTTTCCCCAACTAACATGGGGCCTAGATAGGAATTAGCATGGAAGGGGGAGAATAAAAGCTTTATTTTATTTTATTTTATTTTATTTTTGAGACAGGGTCTCACGTAGCCCAGGCTGGCCTCAAACTTCATCTGTAACCAAGGATAACCTTGAACTTCTAATACACCCGCCTCTACCTACTGAGTGCTGGGATTACAGGCATGTGCTGCCATGCCCAGTATATGCAGTGCTGGGGATCCAACCTGGGGCTGTGTGCACATTTAGCATTCACAGTAGCTAAACCATAGGCCCAATAGTAAGAGGAGAGAGAAAACACAGACCAGACGTTGCCAAAACCAGTCAGGCCTTTACCGGTAGTCTGACTCAAAGGGTAGCAAATAATAGCCTGGAAACCTTGAACCCCTGAGTTTCACTGATGCAAGCTGCTCCCCCACCCACATCTTCTCTCCCGAAATGCAGCTCCTTTTCTGTGGGCTTTCAGACAAGAACAAGAGTAAGGGGCACCTCGACCCGGTGGGGACAGCAGGGTGGCCAAGTGTTCCCCCACCCACGCCACACCTAAGGGATGGCCTCGGCTAAGCCAATGGGACCGTGTGGCAGTTGGGGATAGGCCCTCTCATTTCTCCTTTGAAAGTTCACAGCATAGACTTCCGGGGGACTTTTTTTTTTTTCTGAGATTAAATACTGGTGATAAGTTGAGTTTTAACAACACTAGAGCAAGGACTCGTCCCTGTGAGAAGACCAGGTCTCTGACCTGTTAGCTCAGTTTGAACAGCAGAGGCCCAGAGCTATGAGCACTAACTGTGAAAACTTGCTGTGTGTGTTCTCACTTTGAAGGCTAAGGGGGTGGGGGAGGCCAAGGGTGTGTCTTCAGCCTGTCCCCTTTTCTTCCCGCAGGCATTCCCACCTCCACGGGCCTCTCAGCCTTGCGCCAGGGTGCAGACAGGCCACTGGGCGGCTTCCACGGCTGTATCCACGAAGTGCGCATCAACAACGAACTGCAGGATTTCAAGGCCCTCCCACCTCAGTCCCTTGGGGTCTCTCCCGGCTGCAAGTCCTGCACTGTGTGTCGACATGGCCTGTGTCGCTCTGTGGAGAAGGACAACGTCGTGTGTGAGTGCCACCCGGGATGGACCGGTCCGCTGTGTGATCAGGAAGCGCGTGACCCCTGCCTTGGTCACAGGTGAGTGTTAAAAGAGCACTAGGTTCTCAACTCACAAGCTGCCCTGCCCACGTGGAAGGACTGAGCACTGAAGGATGCTGGGGGAATTGTGGTCCTACCGTGGCTAGCACAACTGCTTAAAAAGCATGAGGGGGATGTTCTCAAAATATCTGTCTCTACCAGACAGCCCGTAGGACCTGCGAAAGCACTGCTCGACTTCGCACTGCCCGGTGTGATCAGAAAAGCCTCTTGGGAGGGACATAAAGCCCCAAACACAGCACAGCAAATAGAACACGGACGGATTCCAGTTCCCAAGTCTACATAACAGGGCACATGTGAATCAAGTTTAATGGTTCAGCCCTTCATTATTCACTCATGTGTTTATTGAGGGCCTACTACGTGCAGGGCCTTGTACTCAGTGCAAGAGACCCCAGTATTCTAGAAACTGCCATTGACAAGATATAATACCAGGCTTGAGAATGGTAATTTGGCTGGTTGGACAAGTCGAGGATTAATAGTCTTGATCAAGAAGGAAGGAGAACTGTAGAGGCCTAAACTTCCTGTTACTCGTGATGTGTGTGCCTGGCCCTGGAATTAGATGAATCCTCACCTGAACGTCATCAGTAGACTCAGCAATGTATCATGATTGGAAATGCAGGTGTTGAGAGCTGGAGAGGTGGCTTGCCTCCCAGCCTGATGACCTGAGTTCAGTCCCCAGGACCCACACAACAGAAGGCAAGATCCAGTTCCCACAAGCTGTCTCCTGACCCCCACATGTGCACACACAGAGAAATAAACATAAGTCAAAGTAATATTTTAAAAATAAAGAACTGGGAGCTCGAGAGATGGCTCCATGGTTCTTCCCAAGGACCCAGGTTCAAGTTCCAGAACCCATGGTGACAGTTCACAGCCATCTGTAACTCCTGTTCCGGGGGATCCCACACTGTTTTCTGACCTTTGTGGGCGCTAGGTACACACATGGCGCACATATATGCATGCAGGCAAAATATCCACATACATAAAAATAAATAAATCTTTTTAAATGTTCAAAGAGGTAAAAAAAAAAAAAAGAGAGAGATGGCTTAGTGGTTAAGAGCACTTGCTGCTCTTGCAGAAGACCTGGGTTCACCCAGGCACCTACATGGTGACTCACAACCATCTGTAACTCCAGTTCCAGAAGACTCAATGCCCTCTTCTGGTGTCCACAGGCACCAGGCACATACACGGCGCACATACACATGTGCAGACAAAACTATCATATACATAAAACAAATAACTCAGAAAATTTAATTGCAAAATGCAGACTTTACCATTCATCCATCCTTCTCTCTGGGAGATGGACAGCAGGCTCGTTCATGGGAGGGGCTATCACGGAGTGAGGAGTGGCGGGCTTCACACAGTACCTGGTATAGGGTGCGTGCCATCTGCTAACATGTTAAATGTCTCGTCCAAAATGCCTGACACTAGAAATGTTTCACGTTTGGGGTATCTTTTCACATTTTGAATTATGTACATCTACCTCTGAGATATTTAGGGGATGGGAACCAAGTGCATACACAGAGTTCATTTCTATTTCATAGACCCCCTCATACACAAGGCCTAATAGTTCTGTATGATTTGTTTGATGAGTCTGTGTTTTATCAGCAGCCTTTGATGGAGGTCAGGTGTAGGATTCCCCCCCACCCCCCGCCCCGGACTCTATGCTGATGTTTAAAATGCTTTAGATTTGGATACATTCTGAGTGAGGGTTTTTCAACCTCTAGTAGTAGAAATGGTCGTAAGAGCATTTGCTCTTTAAATTGAGGGAGGATTAGAATATTGACAGAGACCAACAAAATGACTCAGTAGGTAGAGGAGCTTGCTGTGAAGCCTAACAATCTGAGTTCAAGCCCCAGGACCCACATGGCAGAAGAGAACCTACTGTAACAAGTTGTTCTCTGACCTCTATGTGTGTGTCTGGTGCTTGCACACATACACACAATCAATAACATGTAATATTTGAAACTGTCTTTGCCAAATGCGGTGATGCACGCCTTTAATCCCTGCACTTGGGAGGCAAAAACAGGCGGGTCTCTGTGAATTTGAGACCAGCCTGGCCTACACAATGAGATCCTGTTTCAAAAAACACAAAAATAATGATTTCTTAGTGTCAACGGAAAGCTTGAAGTCTGTTGGGTAATGAATTGACACAGACAACTTCGATGTCTCTGTGGGAAACAGAAGCGGATAGGCATCTGTCTGCTCAGAGCTGGTGGTGGATATTCGCTAGGGCACATGGACTTCCAGTTACATGGGATTTGCATGAAAAGAGGTGCTTAGATGCTGGACTGAAGGAGGACCGTACCCAGCACAAGGTCCCACAGCTCTGTCCTCTGGGTGGAAGGGACAGAGGAAGCCACTAGCAACACTAACTCTGGTCTCGGCCTCTCCCTCTGCCCCCAGCTGCAACCATGGGAAATGTGTGGCAACCGGCAACACATACATGTGTCAGTGTGCAGAGGGCTACGGGGGAGCCTTGTGTGACCACAAGAATGACTCTGCCAACGCCTGCTCAGCCTTCAAGTGCCACCATGGGCAATGCCACATCTCAGATCGAGGGGAGCCCTACTGCCTGTGCCAGCCTGGCTTCAGTGGTAATCACTGTGAGCAAGGTGAGTCTGCTGTCCTTGTGGGATGGAGTGCGTGCAAAAGAAACTGGGGTTGAAGGAGCTGATTTTTCTCCAGAATGGACGATCAGATAGCGAGGAGGAAGCCATGCATGGTGGCTTAAGTGACCGACCCAGAGAAGTAACTGTACTGTCATTTCCAGGTCATTAAATCAGTTACACTCCAAGGCACATTCACTAAAGAAGGGTACTGCATAGAAGATGTAGCAGGTGACAGGGTCATTATGAACACTGACTGACTGTCCTGCTACCTTGCAGGGTTTCTCAGAAGAACATACACCATGTAGAGTGGTACCTAGGGATGTGCTCAGAGCTGAAATAAATGACTTATCTTTGTGAAACATCTAAGTAGGATTTTTTTTAAGATTTATTTTTATTATTTCTCTGTGTGTGTGCGTGTGTGTGTGTGTGTGTGTGTGTGTGAATGAATGTATGTCATGTGTGTGTATTTCCCATAGAGGCCAGAAGAGGGCCTCTGGAACTGGACTCACAAGTGGTTGTGGGCCGCCTGGGTGCTGGGAACTGAGCTTGAGTTCTCAAGTCCTCTGGAAGAGCTGTAAGCACTCTGAACTGCTGAACCATCTTTATGGCCCCAAGTTAGGACTCTTTAAAAGTCAGAAGCAACACTGTTGTCATGAAATAAAATTCTGTGTGTCCTTGAGCAGGACAGTTCTCTCTAGGTCGTAATTCCCCACCCAAAACAATGACACTCATTTATTGTAAACACTAAGTAACACTGTGGTGGATGAGAATTCAACGTTGATTCTTGAGTGAGATCCGTGAAGTGGTTAACAAGCCACCGAGAGTGGCCAGCACAAGCAAAATGGCCCGACAAGAAATACCAACAATGTTTTTCCTATACTGTCTAGTGGAGAATGCCTGAGTACAGAGGGAGGGGAGCACCCCCATGCTACCCCATCTCCTTGATTGGCACTGACTCGGAGCTAAGAGAGTTTGACATCACAGGCAGAAATAGACAGAGAGAGAGAGAGAGAGAGGCACACAGAGAGAGACAGAGAGAGGAGAAGGGAAAGAAAAAAGGAAAGGCATGGGGGAGGGAGGAAAAAGAAGGGAAGAAGTCTTCAATCAAAATTCCAAGACCCTATGAGCTCGCTAATGCTTTCTACCATACGTTTAAAGAAGCATAATACAGTTCTTCCCAAACCAGTTCAGAAAACCAAAGAGCACAGCGTACTTCCAACTCATTCTTTAGAATTCACATTACCCTTACACCCAGACAGAGAAACGTGTGTGGGAGAAGAGGGAAGAAGGGAAGGGAAGGAGATGGGGTTGGGGAAAGCCAAACACCTAGGGGGTCAATGTCCCTGATAAACCCAGAAGCCAAAGTACTTGGCTTGAAACTATCACTTTGGGGCTTCTCTTCCACATAATCATTGGAGCGCGTTCTCTTCGCCCCCAGCTTCCAAGCCACACCCTGTCACTCAGGGACTCTTGTGTCTCACATCTACATAGGCACCATTAACTAAACCTGTTGGTGTTTTAAATCTGAAGTAATTTTCACCTCAGACCCACGTCAGGATGGCATACGCACCGCTCATATCCCCTTTACCCCATTGTTAGTGTTGCCATACTTGTGCTCCCACGTTCCACACGCATGCACACCCACACGCCCTTCATCTCTCTGCTCCTTCCGAATCCTTTAAAGTCCTTCCCAGTTTGAAAGAGCTTTTGAAGGTGAATTCTACGCCTGTGCATCGAATTGAAATACATAACCCTTTAAAAAGCTCCGATGCGTTTTCTTCAGTCGCCTCTGCGGCTCACAAACGGATCATTGAGGAGGCTGGGTATATGTGTTGTGGTTCACCAGGCAGATAGTCTGTAAAGCTGAGGCGCAGGATGACAAGGGATGACGCTACGGTTCTGCTTTCGTTCCCCAGATGTTCTGTCAGTGTTGGGAGGAAGTAGGGGCTGGAGGTGAAGAACAGGGTCAGAGGTGAACATCCCAGAACACCCGGGGGTCCTCTTTACTGCTCTCCCACGGTTTCTAAGACTTCCAGAAACATCCTGAAGGGCCGTTACCTCATTAGCATCTTTTCCAGATCTCATCTGTGTGATCACTTCCCCAAAAGCCTCCCAGCCCCTAGACCAAGTCAACTGCCTTTCACGTGTTCTTATAGAAACATGCCCCTTAATAGCTTCTCTCTGCTTTGTTTTCTCATTACAAATAGATCCATTTCGGGGTCAATAGATTTGGAGTTCAGGCTCTAGATCAAGGGAGACGGACTAAGGGAGTAGTGGTAGGGCCAGTCTGGGACCAGTTGGAGCTCTGTTGCTCCATCCAGAGCTCTTCGCATACTGCCCACCCTGGCAACATGGGGAACAGGCTGGCCTCCACAGACCTCCTAGTTTCAAAGCCAGCAACCCAGATTCTTAAGTGAATCCAGATGTTTTCAATTTTAGTGTCTAAGCATCTGCCTAGTAACAGGATTTAGCCACTATTTACCAATTGCTAGTTCCTTGGAGGATGGAGGGGACCAAGTTCACTCCTGTCACCAGAATATCTTTGGGGATAATTGTCCTTGTGTAGAGCCTGGCGCAGTAAAAGTTCTCCATTATAGAGGGAGGGAGGGACAGACAGAGACAGAAGGATGGAAGGAAGGGTGGGTAAGTAGGTGGGGGTTGGGGGACGAGCTAGTGAATTAGTTTGTGCGGCTTCCGATCACGTGTCCCCTGATAGCCAATCAGGGAGCCACCCCATGGTTATGCCAGACCCCTTCACCATCAGTGCCCTAACGTTGCCTCTCTGCCCTCTTCAGAGAATCCATGTTTGGGGGAGATAGTTCGTGAAGCCATCCGCCGTCAGAAAGATTACGCCTCCTGTGCCACAGCCTCCAAAGTGCCCATCATGGAATGCCGTGGCGGCTGCGGGAGCCAGTGCTGCCAGCCAATCCGCAGCAAGCGGCGAAAATACGTCTTCCAGTGCACCGACGGCTCCTCATTCGTGGAAGAGGTGGAGAGACACTTGGAATGTGGCTGCCGCGCGTGTTCCTGAGCCCTCTGCCACCTACCCAGCCGTCACCTCTCAGACTCCAGCTCACTGGGCTGGGGACAGCCACACGGAACCTCCTTGAGATTCAGGTTCATGGAAAGAAAGCTGGAGAGGAAGAGGCAAAAGAGAGAATATTAAGTATATTGTAAAATAAACAAAAAATAGAACTTATTTTTATTATGGAAAGTGAATATTTTCATCTTTTATTATATAAATATATCACACGGTCTGAGTATATGTACTATATAGTGTGTTATTTTTACCGAGTTTTGTTTTGTGTTGTGTATTTGTTGTGTTTTATAAACAGCTGTTTAAAATTTTAAGACAAAATAAGACTAATAAAAATGTTTTAAACAAAAGGATAAGAATAGAGAAACGGTAGCCTGTCTGAGGCAGGAAGAGGGAATTTTATGTGTACATAGCTCTTTCCAGTCAGCAAAACTCTTTCCTGAGCTGGTGGGGAAGGAGGAGAGAAGGGAAATTCTTTTTCTCTGTGGGCTTCACTCCTCTTTTTCCCTCTTCCTTGGCAAGTAGCAAGCTTCTCATAGTTCTGGCTTTCTAGGCCCAATGTGCTTCTTGCTTCCAGATAAGCTGCTGGGCCCTGAAAGTCTCACTGCAGTTCAGAGGAATTCCTGCCCATCATCTGACTCAGGCCCCCCGCTGGGTGTGAGCCCTGGGGACCCTGACTTCTTGGCCAACCCCGGTCCCCTGAGGGAGTTGACGCTGACTTTGCTGAGCAAGCTGGGTCTGTTCTGCTGAATTTGCAAACAGCCGCTTTTCATGCCTCTCCCCAGGAAGCTTGTCCTCTGAGATGAGGCAGGGAAGAGGGAACTATAAAGTGGCCCCAGGCCCCACGCCTTGGCCCTCCCTCACAAGTCTTCCTTCCAACTAGTTTTATTGGGGTACAATTCCAGAGGGCAGGCACCAGGGCTGCCCAAGAACAAGCCATGCCTTCATGGATGCCCAACAGGCAGGCCTCTGGCATCTGGCCCTCTAAGCCACCATCTCATTGCCAAGGAAAAGCACCATCCAGCACGTATCTGAACCGCACTTCATCCAACCCCGACTTCTCTGGTGCAATGAACCCAGTTTCTTAACTAACGACACCCAGGCCCCTCTCGGGCTCCGTCGCTTGCCTTACACCACCATCAGATAGGTAGAGGAGCCTGGGCTGGAGCGGAGACTCAAACTCTAGATTCCCTCCAGAAGGAGTGGACACAGGAGACAGGCAGCAAAAAGACCAAAAAGGAAAGCAGGTGCGCTTCCGGCTGCCTTTGCTCTTTGTTGGGTTTTCCCTTCTGCCTCATTCGTGTCTAGGGAAATTCTAGAGGCAAGGCCTCAGGCATCCAGGAAGTTCTTGTTGCTATTAGCAAGCACGGTTGTCTAGCTTCAGACTCAGCTCCTGAAGGCCTTTCCTCATCTCCCACATCTTCCCCCAACCCCACTCCCCACTTTACAGCCTTCATCACTTAGCACCTGCATCTGAGCCGCTCACACCAACCTCAGGCTCTGCTCATCTATCCTCCTTTCTCTAGAGCCTCCGCTGCTGGAACCTCGGGAAGGAGAGTGTGGGACCTTTCTGCTCTAAGGGTCCCCTGAGGAGCTAAGCTACTCCCAATGGTTGGCCCAAAACTGAAAGAAGGGAGAGAGAAAAGAGAGGGAGGTAGAGGGATGGACACAAGGCAAGTGAAAGACAGGAAAGGAGGGCGAAGGGATGTGATAGAGAATTCACTTTTGGACAAGCATATGCGTGTGCCTTGCGTTCCAGGGTACCTTGTAATGGGTGTGTTGAAAATGTTCATAGTTAGATTAAGGTGATGCTCGGTACAACACACTCAGGTGCCACTGCAGTTGCAGCCCATATATTTATTTATTTATATGCATATATTCATGTAATTCTCAAAACAGCTCTATGTAAAGCCATTACTAACCTACTTTATGGTTGAGTAAGCTGAGATGGAGAAACTAAGGATCTTACCTAAAGGTCAATTACTAATAAGTTCTAGAAGCCAAGGCTTGAGCCAAGGCTGTCAGAATCCAGAATTTGCTCACTTAACCACTATATCACACTACTTCTTGTAGGAAAGAAACACACTGTGCCTTTAAGGATCCTACAGTCTGGGGCAGGAACAGTGGTTAAGTGGACAATTGCTTTGTTGTACTATTCTGGTCTTAGCCAAAAGGTCAAAAGGCGATAATTGCTTGATTATATATATACATTAATGACAGAATAATGAGGGCCATTCAGAGGAGGGTATTTCCAATCATGAGTATCAGTCAGGTAAGGAGTTTGACAGCACAGGAAATGACCCACTGAAAAGCAGTAAAAAGGGAAAAGTCTGGAATGTTTGGTGAGCAGCCAGAAGCCCGTGGTAGCAACAATGTGGAATCTCCCTCGTGGGGCCACAAGAAATGGGGAATGTGAAGGCACAGTCCTACAAAAACAGAAAAGTCACATGGCTAGGCCACGGGGAGCCAGAGACTTGGCATGAGCAGGGCAGTAGCAAGATGGTCTGTGGAATAGAATGGGGAGACAGAGACACGTTGGAATGAGAAAGCCGGCATGTAGGCTTTATCATTCAAAATGGCCTCGGGGCTCATAGTAGTTCAGTTTGTGGCTGGCATACACTAATCTCAGAGTGAATCTCTGAGTCTCCATGATAGCTCAGGAATTCACTTCTGGAAGAGGTGTCCTGGGATGTGCCCAATGTTCCCTCCCAATCGTCCTGTTCCCCCAACCCAGCCATCCCCAACAAATGGACCTGATTATTCCATCACCCTCCAACTCTGGGAGGAGACACTGGGCTGGAAGCTTTTTCTCTGCAGCCACAAGGACCCTGCTGCCTCCCTCTTCCACTCATCCTGTGTTGTCTCTGAATCCAGCCATAGTCAGCCAAGGACGGAAGGGCTAGATTCTGCTTCCAAGCATGGCTTTGAAAGACCTGACCATATGAGATGCCAAACACAAAGACCATCCATAAAATCATCCCCAGAATGAAGTTTCTCTAAAACTGAAATTTAGAAACTTTATTCTCGAGAGGAGCCAGATTCTAAGACCAGAACCATTCCATGCACAGGAAGAGGTGGGGCAGTTTTCACTCTGAGGGGTGTGGCTTAATGTGTGTGTGGGGGGGGTGCTTATATAGAAGAGTCCATCTGCTCTCTGACCCCTGAGTGGGGTCAGGAGATAGCACACCCTTTTGGGACTCATCAGAGCGGGGTGGGAGGGGGGTGTGCCCCAGATGGTTGATGAAATGCTACATCTCAAAGCTCCGTGATGAAGTACAGCGCAAAGCCCTGAAATGTATGATGTCATTAATACTGTTGTCGTTGATGTGACAGACATGCCAAACAGACATTTTTAAAAGAAAACTTGGCCTATTCCATCTCATGGCAAGGAGTCCGATGCTTCAGAAAATGAAATGGGAGAAGATTTCCCAGGGTCAGCAAAGGAAAGGAGAAATGCTCCCAGGGGATCCTCAGGAACCCAGGAATGACCAGACTGAGACTGAGCCAGCCTTGCATTCCCCAGAGAAGCAGTCACCCACTGTCTCTGCTTAGAGCAGGAACCCTTAGCAACAGATGAGATACCCTTCCAAGAGTCGTAGGATCCCAGATAGCAGAGGTGGAGGGACCCTTGGGGTTGCTGTGGGTCAGAAAACAGGATTCGAGAAATGAGATAATAATGATCACAAATCAAAGTTACACAGCTGATTCGTACCTAAAAGCACAAGAGCTCCAAGGAATCCATACAGCCAGTTGCTCTTGCTTTACCACAGTGAGGATCCAGGCAGAGCGCAGCCTGAGACTGAACACATAAACAGCAGTGCATCCTCCACCTCCCCACTGCCACCTCCCAGGGTACTCATAGATGACCGGAAAGCTGGGACCATGCACAGCTTGAGCATCACTCACCCGTATCGTCAGCTGGGAATATAAACAGCACCATAGGAAACACCGGGACAAAGCTAATCATAGATGGGAGCCAGTGAAACCAGTTAAGGCAGAGTTGGCATTTGGCAAAACTTACTTCTCTAACTCAATGGATTCTAATATGAAATTTTTTTTAATAAACTTAACACTGTTACAATGCCACTTCCTCAGTATGGAATAAAGAATATGCATTTCTTGCTTCAACATCTGCCATCTTCTGATGTCATTCAAATAAACAGATGTGTCACGGGGGAGTCCACGGTGCTCTTGTGAATGCATAACTCAGTCTTGCTCTCTGGTGTGTGTTTTGGTTTTGCCCCTGACTTTTATACCCTATAAGTATAGTATAAAATGTAGTATAGGTACTACATTCGTGGGGTTTGGGTAAATCTGTATGGAATTAGTTGAAAGAAACTAATTTCTTAGGCCATTAAGTAAGAAAAAACACATCCAGAATTCCCATACACATTCCCTAAGGCCTACGTATATGGCTTGGGCTCCAGGGTCTATAAGAGATGTGGCTTGAATAGGGTTCAGTCACAGACTAGATGCCAAGGGTTGTGGTGAAGGGAGCCTCTCATTTTCAGAATGGAAAAAACACATAAACAGAAGGTGAGTCCTCCAGGGTCTATTTCATCCCCTCTACTTGTATTTTTTGTTTGTTTTGTTGTTTCGTTTGTTTGTTTTTCAAGACAGGGTTTCTCTGTGTAGCCCTGCCTGTCCTGGAAATCACTCTGTAGACCAGGCCGGTCTTGAACTCACAGAGATCCGCCCGCCTCTGCCTCCTGGGGGCTGGGATTAAAGGCGTGCGCCACAAACATCCAGCTCCTCTACTGGTTCTTTCACCAAGCATTTACTGCACATCTATTGTAGCCGCCTCGACGGGTTACTCTGTCTAGGGTTTGTAACCCGCCTGGCTGGTCAGTTATTCCAGGGTCACGGAGAGGCACCACCTAAAAGACATAGGCTGATAAGGGGAAGGAGGCTAAGCAGATTTGTCGAAGCCTCCCCTTATTAGAGTCATGGTTACAGCTTATATAGCCCCTGGATGAGGAGCTTGGGGGGCTGGGGCATGGGTCTTGCCACATGGTCCACGCCCGTCACGTAAGCCAAGAGGTTACAATGGGTCAGATCACGATTCCTTGGTCAGGAAGTCACAAGTTGACCCACCTAGTTCTCTAGATAGTCTGGAATGTGAGGCGGGTTCTGCTAACAGATAGCTCTCAATTAACAGTTAATTTGGGTGTGAGATAGGCTTGGTCAATAAGACTATTCTCAATACAATTGGGAAGTGGAGCTCTCTACAAAACTCCTCACTGCGGTGCTTCCTATAATAATTTGGGGGGACACGGCTCCTGACAATCTATTACATGCCAGGTATCATTCTAAGCAATAAAGATTCCAAAGATAATGAAGACCAGGTCTTGTTTTGGAGTGTGTTAATTGACAGGTGAGTTGTGTGCCAATCAACTCCTAGGGATACTGATAACAGATATCCATAATCGCTTAAGAAAACAAAGTAGAGGAAGTGTGACAGAATTACAGGTGGGTGCTTTACTAAAAAGACAGCAAGGTAGGCCTCTGTGATGGACTGAAAAGCAGGATACGAAGAAATTAAAAGATAAAGAGAGTGACAATGCCACTCTTGCCGGTCACCTCCTCTCCTGTGGTTATTTTCATGGGCAATGATGACCCAAACATTTTATAGGCCAGAGAAGATGATACAAGGAAATCCACCCACCTCTCTGCCCTGGACACACTTGTGAGGATATGGACTCACCCAATGAGGACTGCTGTGCATATGGAAGCTGCCAGAGGCTAGCCGAATCTTATAACCTTGGGGAAAGGCCCGAGACTGCCCTTGTTGAGATGCCAGCAAGAATAAGACACTGGCAGCAGCATAGGTCCCAGTGCTAAGATCAAGAAACCCCGCTTAGGCTAATCAGAGCCTTCTCTGAGTACCTAGATAGAACCATGTACCAAAGAAGAAGGGTTGGGATACAGAAGAAGCATTCTATAGAGCTCCTTGAAATGCCTTGCTGGGAACACATGGCAGCTGGTGTTCTATACTTGGGTTTGGAGTACTATTATCAATGGGACGCTGGGACAAGGGCATTCTGGACAGGGGAAACACCACCATCCTTATGTCATCCGGTGTCCCTATTATATAACCAGTCCAAATGGATACAGAGCAAGAGTCTAGATTTACTATCTTTAGGTGGCATCTGAAATATGGTGGAGTAGGTGATGGTTAACTTCAGACTCGTTTTCTTTAATGCTCCCTGATGTGGGATTCCCCTCTGTATGCTGTGAATACATTTTATTACCATCAGTTAATAAAGAAGCTTCTTTGGGCCTATGGCAGGGCAGGATAAAGCCAGGCAGGAAATCCGAACAGAGATAGAGAAAGTAGGCAGAATCAAGGAGGCACCATGTAGCTGCTGAAGGAGAAAGACACCCGCCCTGGGACCTTACCAGTAAACCATGAGCCGCATGGTAAAATACAAAATAATAGGAATGGGTTAATTTAAGATGTAAGAGTTAGTTAATAAGAGGCAGGAGCAGCTGATGACAGTGGCAGTGGGAGTATGAAACTGCTTGCTCACATTTGGGCAGATCGAGAAGCAAAGACAAATGTTGCTACTCAATAGACTCCCTTCCTTCTATTCTTTTATCCAGTCCAGCCTTGTAGACCATGGGATGAGTCTGCACTCGGTTAAACCTCTCTGGAGATACTCTCTCACACATGCCAAGGGGTGTGTCTTCTAGCTGATTCTTATGACAAGGAAGAGTAACCAAGAGCATACATGAGTGAGAGAAAGGTCGCTAACAAACCGCTGGGGAAACCGGATATGCATCGGTACCTATTCCTAACCAGCTCCTGAAATGCACTAGTGAAGGTCAATGAGCTCGGTGTGAGACGTGGATCTATTACACTACCGGAACATAGAGAAAATGCTTCTGGACGTGGATGTGGGCAAAGATGATCCTGAGAGCTTAGGCATCAAAAGCAAACAGACAGGTGGGACCGAGGAGCTACTGCAGAGCAAAGGGAAAGGTTCACAGAGTAAAGAGTGACCCACAGCTATGGAAAATATGCGTGTTAAGAGGTTGACAGCTAGAATGTACAAGGAAAATAAAGGGAGCCAATAAAAAGACAGAACCTGTTTTAACAATGGGGAAAAGACCTTAATGAATATTCTAAGAAGATACACAACCATCAAAAGCCTTGTAAGAAAATGCTCCAAAGTGCTGGGAGAAATGCAGTTCAAGACCACGTTGAGATTTTCATATACTTTAGCAAGAATGGTTGTCAAAAGCATGACAGACAACAAGTACTGGCAAGGATGTAGAAGGGAACCCCCTGCACACTATAGGGGAGGATGTAAATTAGTACTGCTCTTGTGGGAAGCAGTTTGGTGTTCCTCAGAAAAGTAAAACTGATACTATTATATGATCCAGCATCCTTGTTTTGTTTTGTTCCAAGACAGCCAAGGCTACAATCAGAAACCCTGCCTCAGAAAGAAAGAAAGAAAGAAAGAAAGAAAGAAAGAAAGAAAGGAAGGAAGGAAGGAAGGAAGGAAGGAAGGAAGGAAGGAAGGAAGGAAGGAAGGAAGGAAGGAAGGAAGGAAGGAAGGAGAAGAAGGAAGAAATGAAGAATCATGGTTACTTGTAGAATATTATTTTACCTTTAGTCCCAGCACTCGGGAGGCAGAGGCAGGTGAATCACTGTGAATCTTCCAGGACAAGATCCAAAGCTATAGAGAAACACTGTCTTGAAAGAAAAAAAAAAAGAATATTATTTTAAATAGGTAAAGATGTGTTACATTTGTTTATGCTGGAGAATATTACTTTAACTGTGTAAAGGTGTGTTACATTTGTTTATGCTGGAGAATATTACTTTAACTGTGTAAAGGTGTGTTACTTTTGTTTATGCTGCATTTGTTTAATTATGAAACGATGTATTGCATTTGTTTCACCTTGCCAGCCTACGGCAACTGATTGGCCTAATAAAGAACTGAATGGCCAATAGGTACGCAGGAGAGGGATAGGTGGGGCTGCCAGGCAGAGAGAATAAATAGAAGAGAGCTCCTATTTATCAGGTGGAAGAAATAACAAGAGAGTGAGGAGGAGAAAACAAGGGACACCTCCGGGCCAGAAGCCAGGTATCTGCCAGCCAGACATAGAGAAATAGGGAAAGTAAGACATAGAAAAGTAAGGAAGGTAAAAAGCCCTGAGGCAGCCGGGCGGTGGTGGCGCACGCCTTTAAGCCCAGCACTCGGGAGGCAGAGGCAGGCGGCTGTGAGTTCGAGACCAGCCTGGTCTACAAGAGCTAGTTCCAGAACAGGCTCCAAAGCAACTCAGAGAAAACCTGTCTCGAAAAACAAATGAGAGAGAGAGAGAGAGAGAGAGAGAGAGAGAGAGAGAGAGAGAGAGAGAGAAAGCCCCTAGGCAAAGTAGATAAAGAGAAACAGGTTAATTAAATTAAAAGAGCTAGCCAGAAATGTGCCTAAGCTAGGGCAAGCATTCAAAACTAATAATAATTCTCTGTGTCATAATTTGGAAGCTGGTTGGTAAAGCCTGGTACAGGGACGGTGGAAAGCGGTTAGGAAGAGGTTGGCCAGTGGGTACAAAACTGTATGGAGAGAAGAAACAGAACATCTAGCCGATCAAAAATAAATTTTAAACCTCAATGCAGCCTAAAACATAGCTTCACTAAAACTGATGATGAGGAAAATAGAGTCATAATTGAGGGGGTGAGGGTGGAGAAAGAATAGCTACAATGTAGGCCGAGTCCTGGGATAAGCTATTGCTAGCTGGGGAGGCGTTATGTTCACCTTTTATGTGTGTCTTGGGGTGACCTCACTCTAGGGACCTTACTTTGTAAGTGGCTTCATCTTCTTTGCCCTTTTGATGGGAGGTTGCCTGGCTAGAAGATGCATTCTCTCGGAATGAGGAACTAAAACTGGGCAGTCACCAGTGCGCATGCTCTTCACATCCTTTCATTGAGACCACAGCAGGGCTGCCAGCAGGTCCTGTACCAAGGCAACCTATAGAAAAGGTTATTGGGGCTGATGATTCCAGAGGGCTAGGATTCATAATGGAAAGGACAGCAGGCCACAGATAGGGTAGCTGGAGCTGGAAACCGAGAGATGAGGGCTTACATCTCAAACTGCAAGCTGGAAACAGAGAGCAAACTCAAAAGGACCAAAGTCTTTAAACTCTAAAGCCTGCCCCCAGTGGCACACTTCCTCTAGCAAGGACACACCTCCTAAGCCTCCCCCAAATAGCACCAACTGGGGACCAAGTATTCAAATGCCAGAGACTGAGGGTGGAGACATTTACCAATCAAACCATCACACTGCCTAACCAATGAGGGAGCGATCTGAATCATACAGTTAAATATCACAGAGGGAGGATGGGATCTAGGACTCTACAGTGCCCTGTCCATTGTAACATCCTGATGTGTATGTAGCAAACCCCTGGTGAATGTCTATGATTGGATGCTTTCCCACACAGAGTATATTGAGCAAGATGCTCAGCTCATCAGATTATGGAAAGAAGACCACACTAATCAAGAGACTGAAACCATCCCCCTTACCTTGGAGCAAAGCTGTGCTGGCTAGATTTATGTCAACTTGACACAAGTTAGAGCCATCTGAGAGGAGGAAACGTCAATTGAGAAAATGCTTCCAGAAGATCCAGTCTGTAAGTAAACAAGCCTATAGGGTATTTCCTTAATTAGTGATGGTTGGGGGAGGACCCAACCCATGGGCGGGGAAACTTCTGAGCAGGTGGTGGTCCTGGGTTCTATAAGAAAACAATCTGAGCAAGCCATATGGAGCAAGTCAGTAAGCAACACTCCTCCATAACTTCTGCATCAGCTTCTGCCTCCAGGTTACTGCCATGTTTGAATTCCAGCCCTGATTTCCTTCAGTGATGGACTACAATATGGAAGGGTAAATCAAATAAACCCTTTTCTCTCCAACTCGCTTTTAATCGTGGTGTTTCATCATAGCGATAGTAACTGATATGAAAGTCAATACAACTCCTGGGAAATGACGGAAGTAGCTCCCATTAACAGTGACTGTCTGAGTCCGGTCATTTCTCATACCTTCCCACAATCCTCAAAAACACAGCAAGGTAAGAATTGTTACTCCAAGTTACAAAGCTCTGGAATTGTATCCAATGTGGCCACAGCCTAGAGTTCAGTGGGTAGAAAGTCAGGGGGCTGACTGAGCTATTACTTTTGTCTTCTTTATTTCTTCTTGTCCCTAGTCCTCCCACTAGTAATCTCGCCATTCAGAAGATATCAACTGGCTCTCTGGTCAGCTGGAGCTGAGAGCCCCGGACAGAACAAGACCGACTCTACAATGATGCATCCCTTGACCTCAAAACCTTAGGCAGCTCAGGACTCAAGCCCTGAATCCCAAAGGAAAGAAGGCTCTGCCTTTGCAACACATCGCCTCAATCTTGGACTTTGCTTCTCTAGTATATGGAGGGTGTTCATTTTGAAACAGACTCTCACTATGTAGCCCTAGCTGGCCTTGAAGTCACAGAGATCCACCTGCCTCTGCCTCTCAAGTGCTGGGGTTAGCAGTGTGTGCTACCACACCCAGCCAGATCAGGGGTTTAAAGAGGGGAAGATCTACCTACTTTGGGAGGAAGTAACCAATGTGTAATGGAGCTCCCCAGTGAGAAGACTGTTTCTTAAAGTTAGTATTCTTCAGGATTCAAGCCTAGGCAGCAGGGTTGCCACAAGTTGAAAGCTACCCTAGGCTACATAATGAATATCAGGCCAGACTTAGCTACAAAACAAGACCCTCTCTCCAGGAATAAAAACAAAAATAAAATGAAGAAATTTTGGATTCTCAGCCTATTGGTCAGTGGTGCAAAAAAAGAAAAAAATACGCTTTGCCTTTTCAGAACTGATCAGGAATTCCTGGAGGGAGCACCAACCTGCTGCAGAACAAAGTCCTCCTCCTTCCATCCTTTCCCTCTACTGCTGCCTTTTCTGGGCTCACAACTCCATTCTAGACAGCTCCAGTTTTCTGAGGATGCCTGCTCCTTGCTGTCACACGTATTTACGCCAGGTAATGGACTATCCCATGACTCCAATGGGCCATCTCATCTGCCTGCCTCTGCCTCTGCCTTCATCTTGTCTCTCCGAATGTCCTCTCGCTTCCTCCGGCCCACCATTCTATTGTCCATAAACATGTAAGAATGCTTGCCAAGTCCTGTGCCATACTGTTGTCATAAGAATGAGGTGGAGGCCAGATGGTTGTTAGAACCCGGCGTCTGTACTACATGCTATACGGTACTACACCTGTAGCTCGTGACACTACGGGACCGGTTGTGCGAGCCGGGAACTGGGCTGAAAATTTAAAAACACACTCACAGAGAGACACAGAGAGACAGGGCCATGGGTCACTCTTGATACAAGAGTGTCAACTTTATTGAGCTCAGGGGACGCTTTATATAGGGATCCGTAACTGATAGCCACGCCCCAGCTCTCCGGCTCTTTCAGCTGCAGACCCATCAGAACCCACTCCCCTGCCATTAAGGGTCTCGTGCTCTGAGCAGCTGCAGCCGGCTCAGAGCAGAGGAAAACAAGTTGTTTTTCTCAGAGCAGCTGCAAACACAGGAAAAAGAAGCCGCTCACAGGGAATTCAGGGTCCGGGGATCCACAGCCCCCAATAGCTCCCCCAACAGATGGTGGTGGCGCACGCCTTTAATCCCAGCACACGGGGAGGCAGAGGCACGCAGATCTCCGTGAGTTCGAGGCCATCCTGATTTACAGAGCTAGTTCCAGGACAGCTGAGAAAACCTGTCCCGGAAAATAAATGATGGCGGAGCCATGACTCTTCAACAACTGGCTTGCCATTCTTAGAGTCTCGCTAAGTCACTCTCCTGCCGCAAAGGATGCCAGGTATTGGGACCTGGCACCTCAAGGCAAGTTGTGTATTGAAGAAGGGACTTGACCTCCGCTGTCAGGCCTGATTGCAGCCGAGGAAAGGAGCCGGGAGTTGCTTCCTTTTCCACATCCCACCAACAAAATGAACCCAGGTGTTCTCCATTCTTGCCATCTCTAAAACGGAATTCAGAACAGTCTCTGTCCACAGAAATGGTCAGGTAGACAAATGAAGGCAGTGATACCCAGCAGAATCTCCCTGGCATCATCTGTAGAAGGTGGTATAAACAGAAACTGTGACACAGAAATGTGTCCCTGCACCTTTAATCTCAGCCCTGGGAAGGCAGAGGCAGGTGAATCTCTGTGAGTTCCAGTCCAGCCTGATCTACATAGTGAGTTCCAGACCAGCCAGGGATACACAGAGAGACACTATCAAAAAAAAAAAAAAAAAAAAAGTGCCACTGTATCCCAGCCTGACCTGCACCCGCCACCTTCCTCTTCACGTCATCAAGGCTCCCTGATCTCTATAGAAAATCAGTCTCCATGAAGGAGTTAACTTGGGTCAGAGATGGAGCTATTCAATTCTCACTGCAATGCAAGGCACCCACACACCAGAGAGCAAACCAATGGGGGTGCCCCATCTTGAGGCTTGAGCCTCTAAAACTGTAAACTAAACAGACCTCTTTGTTAAAAGACAAAGAAGTGACTTGGAGAAGTTTTTTTTTAAGGCACAAAATTGTATGAAAATGCACAAGAAACAGGCAAAACTTGAAAACATGTTAAGTGAAAGAAGCTCAATACAAAAATCCCATGATTCTGTTGTTGAAATGTCCCCAACTGAATCATTACCACTGAAACAGAAAGTATATCTGTCATCGTGACCACTGAAACAGAAAGTAGATCCGTCATCGCCAGGGACTGAAAGGAGGAGGAACAGAGAACAACTGTTGAGCAGGTACGAAGTTTGTTTTCAGAACAATGAAGAATGTTCTGGAACTGGGTGGTGGTGATGGTTTTACAACACTGTGATTGTCACAAAAGTGGCTGCCTTGCATGCTTTATAATGGTTTCCTACAATAACTTCAATATTGTGTAAATTTTGCCTCCATTCAAAACCTTTATGAGGGTTAGTAAGGCTTTATAGTGAGGCTCTATTTCAAAAACAAAAAATAAAGTAGAAGGAAGGAGACAGAGGACAGTGGGGGGTGTAACTATGTCCACTAAAAGGTAAGCTCAAGAATATTTCCAGGCGTTTTGTGGATTGAACTTGGGTTTGGTCTTTTAGAACATATCCATCACCAAACTCAAGAATTCAGTGGATTCACACAGTGGAGGGTAACGATGAGAACAGACAATATCCAGCTACATGCAAGATCATAACTGTGTCTCACTGACACTCTGTTAAGCTGAGGAAGACAAATCCAAAACCAGTACACATTCTTGATTTCATTTCTATGAAATCCAAAAATAGGCAAAAATTACTAAGAGTGTAGCAGCCAAATATGACTCTCTCAGGGCCAAGGCGTGAAAGGAAATAACAGAACCAGGGGAAACCTTTTGGTATATCTTATATAGTATATATGTTTTTATTACTTTATAAATAATACCAATCAAAATTTCTACTACCTCCCCTCCTCCCACGTCCCTCTCACTCCCCCACACGTCTTTCTCCCCCCCCTCCAGTACTGAGAGAGAGCAAGGCACCCTGCCCTGTGGGAAGTCCAAGGCCCTCCCCCCTCCATTCAGGCTTAGGAAGGTATGCATCCAAATAGAATAGGATCCCAAAAAGCCAGTACACGCAGTAGAGACAAATCCCAGTGCCGTTACCATTGGCTTCTCAGTCTGCCCCAGTTGTAAGCCACATTCAGAGGGTCCAGTTTGATCCCATGGTATATATGTTTTTAAAATGTTTTGGCATTTTATTTTCATTTTCTGCTTATGAGTTTTGTCCAAATGTATGTCTGCGCACGTGCACACAGTACCTGCAAAGGCCAGAAGAGGGTGTGAGGTCCTCTGGGAATGGAGTTACAGACAATTGTTGAGACACCATATGGAAGCCGGAAACTGAATCCAGGTCCTCTGGAAGAGCAGTCAATGCTCTTAACCACTGAGCCATCTCTCTAACCCCTAATGTGATTGATACACACACACACACACACACACATACACATATATATATCTTGATGTGGGTGGCAGTTAAATGAGAGTGTGCATATATTAAAAATTCATCAAGCCTCTACACTTAGGACTTGGGTACTTTACCAAATATATGTTATACCTCAATGCAAACATAGTTAAAAATTGTGTCTGTTAAGACTATCCCACACAACATGTCAACTACGATGTCTCAAATGCCTTAACATGCATAGCGTTTGAAAATCTAACCTATTTCACATAGCAACACTTCTATGTGAATCAGGCCAGCAAGCGGTCTATTTGAAAACTGGTCATGCTAATGCTGGTTCCAACAGTAGGGAGTCCCTGGATGATGCGAACAGAGCAGCGTTTTAAAGGTTCTCCCTGAAGCAGCGGATCAAGGTGTGAGCCTGGAGCCAGGTGGTCAGGAAAAGGAGGCCTTGGAGATGGTGCTAGAAGGCAGGACCAGAGCTGGAGCCTTAGGATGAGGGGTTTTGTCTACCCCTTCAGGCCTCTGGACTGCCCTGCCATTTTCATCAGCTCTGGTGCCTGCCTGGAGTCACCCCACTGGTTCTGAGACCTTGGTATTCCCCACTGAGGTGGCTGGGGGAGAGGGATGCCCCTTCTCCTCCCACCGGCATTGTGAGGGCAGAAACCTTTCCATGATTCTTCCTAGCATGCAGTGTTTCTTTTTCAGGACACTTAGAGTCTGGGGCCCAGGGAAGAACCAATAAGGAAAGAGAAATCTGTGGCATGCCCATGAAATCCCTTTATCTACATATTATCTCAGCACTACGACAGTCTTTTATTATTAATAATTTTAAGCCAGCATCTAAAGCAATGAGTTTCATTCCAGAATTTTCATTAGCTGTTCGAATAGTCAGGACTCCTTACTTCAAGCTCAGCAGCTGAAGAGTGAACAGCTCTGCCCAATGAAAGTCTAAGAGCTTTCTCAAGAGGAACTCTTGGCTCAAGGTGCTGGCCTGGTTCTCGCCTGTCCCCAGGGACTTGGTGAACTTGTCCAGAGAGTGACTTGCAAGAGGCTGTCTTCTGTCTGAGCAGGACTAAAATTTCATACACTGTGCTTGGAGTGGAGTAACCTATGACTCTTCCTCCACAATGGTCATGCTTTTCTCAACCAGCCTGGTCCATGGCACCAGGACCTGGCACTGGTTGAGTTGGGCAATTACTCTCTTACTCCATCTTTCTGGCCAGAATAACAGGATACTGATGCTAGCAGGCATTCTGAGGTTGGGGTGGGTAGAGGAGAGAAGGCTAACATGGGTAGGGGTGGGTAGAGGAGACAAGGATGCCAGAGCTGCTTGCTAAGCCGCCTCCATTCCTCTCTCTGTCACCCAGGGAGTAACACTCCGACCTCCCGTCCCAACAGAACACCAGCTGCCCACTAGTGATGGCCAGACCGTGTCGCAGTAGCATGATAGGGGCACTTCCGTTCACAAATCACTGTGTGTGAAGAGAAACTGGGAGACGAATTGATAAAGGAAATTGGACTTGTTTACAGTTAGATCAAAGAAAGAAGAGAAAGAGACTTGGTCACTGCTTTCCTTTCCTGTAGCAATATTTCAGGTTTTGGCCGGGGGCGAGGGTGGTGCGGAGAGGCGGGGGGGGGGGGGGGGGGGGGGGGGATGAAGTCCTGCCTATGCTTGCTTAAATTGTTAGGACCGTGGGAGGCAGAACCTGCCCCCCCCCCCCCCCCCCGCCTCTGACTGGCACCAGCACTTTAGCCTTTCCCTACCCCACCACGGGATTCCTAGTCACAGGATAATCTTTGGGTTCATTGTCTCACTAGGGTGATAGCTGACTGGAGAGGTAGGTACAGTACCTTTCTTCAGAGCAACCCTGACCCCTCTGGAGCCGCAGCATTAGGAAGGTTGAGAACCCCTGCTTGAGCGAATCTTCTGTCCTATCAGGATGATTACAGCAACCGTAGACTCTCTGCTTTCATAATGTGAAGCCACTTTGTCCCTATGTCCCATACAGAGAATGAAAATATGGCCGCTGTCACATCATCCTTCCGCCCTTTTCTAGTTATCGGTTAAGAGCATTTGTTCTTCCAGAGGACCTGAGTTCAGCTCCCAGGAGCCACACAGTGGTCGCAATCACCAACTCCAGTTCCAGGGAATCTGACACCCTCTTCTGATGTCTGATGTGGTGCGCATACACATGAAATAAAATAAATGTTTTTATTTATTTTTCCTTTTATTTAAAATAGATCTTTTCCTCACATAGTATACCCTAGTTACAGTTTCCCCTCTCTCTACCCTTCCCATTTCCTCCCCCACCTTTCCTCCCATCCAGATCTAGGCCCTTTCTGTCTCTAAGTAGAAAACAAATAGGCTTCTAAGGGTTAATAATAAAATATAACCAAGTAAAATACAATATAATAAAAACTATCACATCAGAGTCAAACAAAACAAACAGAAGGAAAAGAGACCAAGAGAGAGAAGGCACAAGAATCAGATACTCAATTCACACACCCAGGAACCCCATTAAAAACACTAAACTGGATGCCATAATACACACACACACACACACACACAGACACACACAGAGGACCTGACACAGACTCATGCAGGCCTGTGCATGCTGCCTGTGCGTTCAATCTCTGTGAGTCCATTTGAGCTTCTGTCATGTTGTTTTATAGGGTCTTGTTCCCTTGGTGTCCTCCATCCTCTCTGGCTCTTACACTCTTTCTGCCTTGTTTTCTTCAGGGTTCCCTGAGTCCTCTAAGTCTCTCTCTCTCTCTCTCTCTCTCTCTCTCTCTCTCTCTCTCTCTCTCTCTCTCTCCCCCCCTCTCTCTCCCCCCTCTCTCTCTCCATCTTCTCTGGCTGTGGGTCTCCATCTGCTGCTAGGAGGAAGCTTCTCTGATAGTGGCTGAGCAGGGAGGGCATTGATCTGTGAGTAGAGCAGAATGTCATTAAGAGTCATTTTATTGATACTGGACTTGTGTTTTTTGGTTTTGGGTTTTGTTTTTGTTTTTTGAAACAAGCTTTCTCTGTATAACAGAGTTGTATATTTGTCCTAGTTGTCCTGAAATTCACTCTGTAGACCAGGCTGGCCTCAAACTCACAGAGATCCGCCTGCCTCTGCCTCCTGAGTGCTGGGATTAAAGGCATGCACCACCACCACCACCGGGCTACTACTGTTTGTTTGTTTTTTTAATGTGTTTGTTTTGTGACCAGTAGTATTTGGTTTTGCCCTAAGTCTTTGGTATAGGACTATCTAGTCTCTGTTCTTGGTCACCCAAACAGTTTCAGGTATGGGTTCTATCTTGTGGAGCGGGGCTTAAGTCAAATCAGATGCTGGTTGGTGACACCCACAAGCTTTGTACCACCACTGCGCTAGCGTATCTTGCAGATAGGACACATTATAGACCAAAGAGAATGTGGCTGGCTTGGTATGTGCCCTTGTCTTTTGGCAGCATCCAGAGTACCTTCCTGTACTAAAGACACTAGAACATAGGAGTGAAGGCTCTCTGTAGGCACCAGTTTGACTTTTCCATGTTCAATGAGATGTGTAGGTCTTGTCTTCAGCAAGGGGGCCTTGCTGCAATTTGTGGAGAACAACTGTAGTCTTGGCAACAGTCTGGGTAGTTTGGGGATTCCATGTGATCTTTGGCCAACAATTCAATTAGATATAACCCAATCCCACTACTAGAAGATCCATTTGGTAACAAGAGATGGCCAGTGGGGCTCTGTCTCCCCCATTATTTGGCTTTTTCATTTAGATTGCCTTCATATATATATATATATATATATATATATACATATTTTTAGGAAGCTTCTACTGTATTAAGGTCCCATATGACCCTCAAATGACCCTTAATTTTAGCTGTCTTTCCATGTGTTCCCTCCTTTGTCCCCTTCTCCCCTCTCTGCTCACTTGATCCTCCCATTCCACACCTCCATCCATCCATAGCTATCTATTCTATTTTCCTTTTCTAACAATCTGTACCCCCTAATCCCTTAAGCTATACCTAATCTGTGGGTTCTATGAATTGCAGCTTGGTTATTGTTGTCTTAATAGCTAATAGCCACATATAAGCAAATACATACCATATTTGTACTTTCGAGTCTGGATAACCTCACTAAGAATGATTTTTTTTTCTAGTTTCATTTATCTGAAAATTTCCTGTTATTTTCTTTCAACAGCTGAGTAATACTCCATTGTATACATGTACCACATTGTCTTTATCCATGCTTCTATTGAGGAACATCTAGGTTGTTTCAATTTCTGGCAATTATTAATAGAGCAGTAGTGAACATGGTTAAGCAAATGTCTCTGTGGTATATGCTCGAATGGTGTAGTTAGATCTTGAGATGATTGATTCTCATCTTCCTAAGGAATCACCACACTCCTACTGACAATGGATGGGTATTCCCCTTAATCCACATCCTCACCAGCATAAGCTGTCACTTGTTTTATTGATCTTAGCCATTATGAAAACTGCAAGATAAAAATCTCGAAGTATTTTTGGCTTGTATTTCCCTAATAGCTAAAGATGTTGAACATTTCCTTAATTATCCCTCAGCCATTTCAGTTTCTTCTATTGAGAATTCTCTGTTTAGCTCTATACCCCATTTCTTAAATTTGGGTTATTTGTTTTCTTAATATCTACTTTTTTGAATTCTTTATATAATTTGGATTTTAGCCCTCTATTAGATATAGAGTTGGTAAAAAAAAAAAAATCTTTTTCCATTCTGTAGGCTACCACTTTGAATAATGACATTCTTTGCCTTGCAGAAGCTTCAGTTTCCAAGGTCTCATTTACCAATTGTTGATCTTAGTGTCAACGACTGTGCTACCGGTGTTCTGTTCAGAAAGTCGTCTCCTCTGTTAAGGAGTTCAAGGCTCTTCCCCACTTTCTCTTGTATCAGGCTCAGTGTATCTTATTTGAGGTCTTTGATAAAACATCTAGACTTAAGTTTTCTGCAAAGTGCTAAATATGGACCTATTTGAATTTTTATAGCTGCATCTAGTTCAACCGTTTGTTGAAGATGCTGTCTTTTTTCCAGTGTGTGTTTCTGGTTTCTTTATCAAAAACTCAGGTGTCCATAAATATGTGGATTTATGTCCCAGTGTTCAATTTGATTGCATCAATCAATACATCTGGTTTTGAGTCAATATCATGCTGTTTTTATTACTATACCTTTATTGTACAACTTGAAATTGGGCATAGTGATATCTCCTGTAGGCAAGGCTGCTTGTTCATTCCCGGCTGCCCAGACCACAAAATAATCACTCAGAAACTATATTATTTGCAATACTGTTTGGCCAATAGCTTATTCGGCTAACTCTTATATCCTAAACTAACCCATTTCCACTAATCTGTGTATTGCCATATGGCTGTGGCTTACCAGGTAAAGTTCCGTTCCCCGCATCTGTCTCTGGCAGGGCTACATGGTGTTTCTCTTACTCCGCCTACTCTATGTATTTCTCTTTTAGCCTGGCTTTACTCTGCTAAGCCATTGACCAAAAGCAGTTTCTTTATTAACCAATGAAAGCAACACACAGATAGAAGGACTTCCCATACCATTTTCCCTTTTCTGTTTAAATAAAAAGGAAAGTTTTAACTTTAACATAGTAAAATTACATATAACAAAACAGGTATCAAGCAATAATTACAGTTATAATATTTATATCTACCTTGTCTTTTACCATAACTAAGGAAAACTATAATTATATCTATTCTTCAACTCCATCAAAGACTCCAGAAGGATATAATATTACCTAAGTTAACAGGAAGTACATTGTAAGCAACTTCCAAAACTCTAGAATTTACAGAGACATCTTGCTTCCTGGACAGTCATCCAAAGTTTTTCTGTAACATGAGGGCATCCAATCTTCAGCCTAAGGCCCATAGTATCCAGCATACTTTTCTATGAATCAGGAAGTCCAAAGATCTGTTCTGCCTTGTAATGGCAAAGTCTATCACAGTTGCTTTCTTCTGTGTCCTGCAGAATGTCTGGCAGACTGTTTCATGAAGCAGAAATCCCAAAGGACTGTCTCACCTTTAGGCAATTTCAGTAGTCATTTTTCCTGGTCCTCCATGTCTAGTTCATACAGCATACCATTAAGCAGTCCAGGCAAGAGCAGTTTCTTGCCCAAATGGCTAACTCCATGAGGAGCCTCTTTGATGCCCATCATCCTCGGTGTTGCCAGGAGCAGATGTGTCTCACTGTCATGAAAAGTCCTAAGTTCTTAAAACATTTTAAATGCCATATTCTGAAGGTCTCTGAAAGATTTGAAGAATATCTATCCATCTGAAATATATCTCTATACATCTAGAAAACCTAACTAACATGACCAGAAGCTTGACTATTTTAGATGATTATCTATTAACCTATATTTCTTAATTATACATTACATTTTTAAATGAGCTGCACAAACACAATACTTTAATCAAGAACAGAAATATATATATATAAACAAAATTGGCCTAAAATTTTTATCAATAGACCAAGATCCACACCAATGCAAATTATTCATCTCTATAGCATGTACCCCTTTAAATGTAAACAGACATTTATAAACAATCATTAGGGAATTTGGGTTTAGTTCTCTCCAAACTGCTTCCAGCTTTTTGTTGGGCAAAGTAGTTGGGGATTCATGGAGACCTTTCAGGGGTTCCTGATCCATCAAACCACATTAATCTGGAAGGATTTCACAGGTTTTCATCCTCTGTAGAAACAAAAGAAGAACCTCTTTTCCAAAGCAACAAATCCTTAGACCCAACGATTGAAGTCATAGTACTTTTAAAATATATATATGTTTGTTTAGCTTAGCAGCCCATACAATAAAATGTCTCTTTGTACTTAGCTCATTGACAGTCAAAAAATTCAAAGAAAACAGAATGATATACATAATCTAGACTCTCTGTGTATATTCCATCTTTATGTAGCTTGTTATTTTTATTCTATTACCTTTTCCACAAGCTTAATATTCATTTATTATCTTTACTCCTTTAATCTATGACAGTCTGTACTCTTCTATATTACATTTACTGTCTCTTTACTCTTTTTCTTCTCTATCCCAAGCCTACGTACGTGTTTTAAACACAATGTCTTGTTTAGAGGTCCAACAAAAAGCAGAATGCAGAACTGGAGTGTGGAGGGCCAGTGAGCTCTTCCCAGCAGGCCTGAGAATGATTGGGAATCAGGGGACTTTGGGGCCTGGCTGGAGATCAGGTTTGCCCACTGTCTTGAGAAAAATGTTCCAGTGAGGAATCCTGATCTCTCACCCCCAATTCAGCCAGGTGGCCACCATGGTCCATCCCTTGGAATGTTACCACTGCAGTTGTAGCTTGGGTTGCTTTTAAATGTGGATTGCTTTGAGGAAGATAGGTCAGCTCCCAGTGGGGAAGAGAAGCGAAATTTTCTTCAGGTTTTATTAAACCTCAAAAAAAAATTAGGGATTGGATCTGGAGGAGCAGAGGGAGACATGAAGATCTGGAGTCAGCCTACCTGCTTCGCTGGCAAGAGTCAAAAATAGTTTTTTTTTTTTGAGGACTATGCAACCAACCATCTTTATTTTTTAAAATATGAGCTTATATTAATACAAAAGTAGGAATTTTAAGAGAAGTTACATATGTAGAAATTTAAAAATTATATAGAGATACTTTGGGTAAATGACATAGTATAATTTTGGCTAATGATGTCATTGTAGAGGAATGGATAAACAGTTTTTAAAAGAAGGAGAAAGAGGAAATAGATATGGAGAGTGTCTTAGTTTGGGTTACTATTACTGTGATGAAACTCCATGACCAAAAGACACTTGGGAAGCAAAGGGTTTACTTCTCTTGTAGTTCCACATCACAGTTCATCAACAAAAGCGGTGAGGGCAGAAACTCACAGAGGACAGGATCCTGGAAGCAGGAACTGAGGCAGATGCCGTGGAGGAGTGCTGCTTTCAGGCTTGCTCCCCATGGCTTGCTCAATTTGCATGCTTATAGAATCCAGGACCACCCATCCATGGATGGCCCCACCCATAATGGACTGGGTCCTCCCCCATCAATTACTAATTAAGAAAAGACTCTACAGGATTGCCTACAACCTGATCTTATGGAGACATTTTTGTTTTCTTTTGTTATTGTTTTGTTGTTGTTGTTTCAATATAGGGTTTCTCTGTGTAGCTCTGACTGTCCTGGAATTCACTCTGTAGATCAGACTGGCCTCCAACTCAGAGATCAATCTGTCTCTGCCTCCCAAGTATCAGGATTAAAGGTGTGTGCCACTATTGCCTAGTTGGAGGCATTTTCTTAATTGAAGTTCCCTTCACTCAGATGACTTTAGCTTGTGTCAAGTTAATATAAAACTAGCCAGCAGAGAGAGAGAGAGAGAGAGAGAGAGAGAGAATGTATTAGGTTCTTATTAAAGCAAAGTGCTGACAGTATCCTGATTCCCGCTAAAAGTAAGCCTATCCGCCTCTCATTCTGTAAACTGGGTTTTTCTGGTTTGGGATTTTGTATAAACAGATACACATTTGTCATGAGCATGCTCTGCCAGAATCATAGACAGGTTTATGTCTTCTGAAATGTCAATCGTTACTAATAGCAACACATTCGCTAGCTACATAGGCGTTGTTGGGTGTAATTTGCCAAGAAGTCCCAATGTCCCTTTGACAGCTGGATATCGAGAACACAGGTTACAGATGCAAGTTTTTTTATTCCACTCTTAATTACTAGTCATGTTACAGGGTGGTGACAGAACTGTTACAGAGGCTGCAGAGTCTGAAGAGTTTGAAAGGTCTTACTAGAGCCAGAGAGCTGATAGAGATGCAGAGAGAGTAACTGTCGAGGGTTGGCGCTCAAGAGCTGCTCAAGGAGTGCAGGTCCACTGAGACCCAGGCTTGAGTTGAGCTGCAGATATTCTGGACCGTGAAGGTGAGATACAGACCTGGACTGGGCTGGATGATGGGCAAATGGATGGGTGACTGGCAACTTGAGTAGGCCATGTCAGGCAGTGTCCAAAGGCAGTCTAGAGGTTTCCCCTGTTGGTTCTTGGACACATGCTGGGTGGTCAGATGACAGGTCACCGGGGTCATCAGCATCATGGTGCTAGGTGTCTTCCAGGCAAGGTGCTGTACACGCCCTCTGTCTAGTAGGCCTGATGGGTTCTCCATCCCAGTCTTGCAAATATGGTTCTAGTCTATCCATGTGCTCATACGTTCTGTGATGGTCCTCTTGATTGCCAACTTGTTGGGATTTAGAATCTCCAAGGAAACACATCTCTGGGCATGTCTTCGAGGGATTCTCTAGTCAGGTTAACTAAGGTGGGAAGATCTATCTAAATGTGCTCATACCATTCCTGAGCTGGAATCCTGAAATAAATCAAAAAGGAGTTAGTGAACTGAGTACAAGCCTCCATCACTCTGCTTCTTGCTACAGATGAAACATAACCAGCAGACTCTTGCTCCTACCGCCATGCCCCTCTACCATGATGGACGAAATATGTCTGAATTCACCCTGGAAGCGTGTAGGTGGTACTTTTTCTTTGCAGGGGAATAAGTTCTCAGTCTGTGCCTCACAGGTAATGTTGGACCAATGTGGTGTCTTATGTGCATAAAGTGTTTGAACTCAAATTGAGGCAAATGTTGCTTATAATATGGAGTCACCATAAACAAGGTACAGCCTGCAAGTCACATTTCATACAATATAGCATAACTTAATACAATCTTCACACATTGTACAAATTATTCTTTTTGTACCTGGCATCTTTTGCTTAACATTGTGGGGTGTGAGGTTCATATGCAACAATCCATCATTTTTTTTCTCATTTTCAAGATTTCCCAGTCTCAGTACTATTGATATTATAGGATAGGTGCTGTTGCCTGCACAGGATAGGTGGATGGATTCTCTTTGACATGAGTATTGCCATCTTGTATTATAATCACCATGACTGCCCAGAGTCCCTGAATAGTTTTTCCAGTATAGTTTCCCAGTCAAATATAAAGAGAAGAAAATGTTAGAATGGCCTGTGTAGCTTTACAACTGGTCGTTGGCTCTGGAAACTGTGCTTGAGGGTGTGGGGCTAGTGGGTGTGTGTGTGTGCAGGTGCACATGTGCCCTGACATGTGGAGCTCAGAAAATAACTCTCAGGACTCAGTTCATTTCTGCTGCCTTGTGGGATCCATGGCCGAGCTCAGGTTGTCAGGTCTGTTGACTAGGACTTCAATCCACTGACCCATCTCACAGGCCCACTGCCTGGCTTGTTGATGTTAGGTTAAGATAAACCAGGTACACTCAAGCTTGGACAAAGTTGATTTTCTCCTGACCGCTTGACAAGACCCTGTCTTGTGACTCAATCTTTGGAATACACATGGTGCTGCTACCCAGAACCACACTTCTGTTTCAAGTCCCCAGTAACTTGCACTCCACACAACCCCTTTATCTCAAGGCACATTGGGGCCAATTCCCACACATTGGGACCTGGTTACTGAAGGATCATAGAGTCTTTATCAGCATCCTAATTCCTGCCAGCCAGATGCCAACACCAATTCTTCCTACCCATAAGTTGGCATAGTCACAAAATCCCATAGACATTACCAAATGTTTCCTGGATAGAAATCGTCCACAGTTTAAGCTCTCTTTATATAATACGCGATTACAGGATTATATCAAAGTATTTGTCCTACTATTGATAGACATTTCTGTTGTTTCTAATTTGAGGCTATTGTGAATATCATGAAGAAAAAAACAGTATTTTTAAGTTCCAAAAGAAAAGAACAGCAAACCAGGAGAGAAAGATAGTGTGTGTGTCTGTGTCTGTGTGTATCTACGTGGATCAGTTTAACCACAGATCCTCCTTTAAAATACTTTGGCAGGTAATATTCTAGCAAAAAATAAAAATTTGTAGGAACACTGAAGCCATACAGCAAATGAATGTGACAAAATACACTGCGAAGTACACTATTATAAAAAAATATTTGGACAGCCAAGCCTGTTGCTGCAGGCCTGTTATCACTGCTCCTCAGAAGGGCAGCTGAAGCAGGAGGATCACAAATACAAAGCCTGACTGAGCTATAGAAGACAAACCGAGGCAACATAATGATGCCTCAAACTTAAAAAGAGGAAGAAAGAAAAACGAATGAGAAAAAGAGAGGGGGTGAAGAATTAAAAAAAAAAAAAAAAGTAAAACGAGAGCATGGATAGAGTATTGCCTAGCTTCCACAAACCTTCAGGTTCAATTCCCACAGCCATAATTTACCACGTAACTAATTAAAATAATCAGCACAGCTGGGAGGTAGTGGCACAAGCCTTTTATCCCAGTACTTGGGAGGCAGAGGCAGGTGGATCTCATGAGTTCGAGACCAGCCTAGTCTACAAAGCTGGTTCCAGGACAGCCAGTACTGTTAAACAGAAAAATCCTGTCTCGGAAAACCAATACTAATACTAATCAGCACAAAGTTTTCTGAATGCAGTGGAAGCGTTGTCCTGACATCAACTTGAAGACCTGGATAAACTGCACAAAATGCTTTCCTAAGTCTGTGGAAGGGGCACTGAGGCAATGCAGCCTGGATGAGCCAAAGCTCTGCAACCAGGAGAGAGTTGAAAGGAGAGCTGAGCTTGCAGCTGTGTTTTCCCCTGGGTGCATTTAGGATGTGTGAGCATGGACTGAGCACCAGGACTAACCCTGGCAGATTGCACTCTAGAAACCACAAATGTTTTCTGGGGTTGCCTGAAGCACAATAAATAAAAAGCTCAGAGACAGACATTAGGGTTCAGCCTGAAGAACAGAAAAGCAAAGCAAACAGCCACTAGCTCTTATCTTGACCTCCATTCGAAAATGGTGATCCTGCCTCCAGAAAATCTCAGAATTGGACTAACACTGAGAGCCGTCTCCTCCCATTTTATAATCCTCTCTAATTCTGGGATTAGGGGTGTGCATCACTACCACCTGGTTTCCATGGCAAGCTAGTGTGGCTACAGGGATTAAAGGTGTGTGTCATTGCTGCCTGGTCTGTAAGGCTGTCCAGTGAGGCTGTTTTACTTTTCTGATCCTCGGGCCAGCTTTATTTATTAAAATACAAATGAAATGCCACTACAGTTACCCTGAGCTGAAGGGACACAATTAGGAATGAAAGGAGAGTCAAGAACATCTGATATTCTTCATTAGATGTTTGCAGAACATACAGGAGGCCAATGGGCTCAGCTAAGAGCTCTTTAGAGTCTGAATCCAATGGAGATACTCAGATCATAAAATATTGGGGGAGGGGACCTTCTGAAACTCATTAAAATTAAAAACATGTTTAACTGTCTCCATAAACATCCACCCATCTGCCTTTCAAAGGCAATGCTTGGTAAATGTTAAAGATTAAAATTAGGGCCAGGGAGAGGACTCAGTAGGCAGATGTGGTCACCTTGGAAGCCTGAAGGCTGGAATACAGACACCAAGCCCCCATGGAAATGTCAGGGAGGGCATGGTGCCTGCCTGTAATCACAGCATGTGGGGGACAGAAACATGGGATTCCAAACTGTCTAGATAGGCTAGACAAATCTTGCCTACACATGTGCATGCACACCCATACATACATACATACACACCAACACACGTGAACACGCATATATACATATACAAAAGCGAAGGACTAAAATCATACAACGCATGTCCCCAGCCACCACGGACATGAATCAGAAATCCACAGCAAACAGCAGTATTGGAACCCCTTGAGTGTTTAAAAGTTAAGCAATGGATTTTCAAATAACCAATAGGTCAAAGGAGAAGCCACAAGAGACATTGGGAAATATCCTGTGCCTGGTTAAAAGGTCAGAGTAGAAGGTATGGGCTGCAGCTGGAGCAGAGCCTGGCGGGCAATGGCTACTCGGAAACACCTGTGTCACTAAAAGGACAGGACCCGAGCATTAAACTGTAACCAAGAATCAATTCTACAACTCAATAAAAAAAATTTGAAAGATCTGTGGAAGAGGATAGCCAGGGCTAGGGGTCAAGCTCGGGATAGAGGGCTTGCCCAGTAAGTATGCTCAAGGTCCATGATTTTAATTTTTTTTTACTTTTTTTTTTTTTTTTTTGGTTTTTTGAGACAGGGTTTCTCTGTGGTTTTGGAGCCTGTCCTGGAACTAGCTCTTGTAGACCAGGCTGGTCTCGAACTCACAGAGATCCGCCTGCCTCTGCCTCCCAAGTGCTGGGATTAAAGGCGTGCGCCACCACTGCCCGGCCATGATTTTAATTTTTATCACAAAGATATTCAATGTCTAGTAAATGTATGAAATGCGCTTGGCTTCTCCAGCCCTCAGGAGCATGCAAATGGAAAACACCTGACACAAACCCATCAGACCCAGAACGGCCAAAGGGTTTGTGCTGGCTACTGTCACTGAAGTCACTGGAGAGGAAGGAGCCTTGATAGTAATACTTCCTCATCAGGACCCTCATCCCACAAATAATGACGCAGGAACTGATTATTAATTATGAAATTTTTGCCTTAGCTTAGACTTTTTCCAAGATACCTTTTATAACTTAACTGTACCTGTCTCTGTTGATCTGCATTCTGTCATGTGGCTCAGTTACCTCTGCTCTGTGTTGTATGTCCAACCTCTTCAGAGTCTCCTGGCAAATCTGCCCTTCTTCTTCCCAGAGTCCTCTGCTCATAAGTGCCACCTATATCTCCTGCCTAGTTATTGGCCGTTCAGCTTTTTATTACACCAATCACATCAATGCATCTTCACACAGTATACAAATAACCCACCACAAGCCTCAATTGAGAAAATGCCTCCAAAAGACCTGATTGTAAGCAAGCCTATGGGCATTTTTTATTCAGTGATTGATGTGGGAGGGCCAGAGCATTATGGGTGGTCCTGGATGCTATAAGGAAGCAGGCTGAGCAAGTCATGAGGAACAAGCCAGTAAGCTACAATCCTCCATGGCCTCCACGTCAGCTTCTGCCTCCAGGTTCCTGCCCTCTTTGAGCTCCTGTCTTGACTTCTACTGATGATGAACAGTGATGATGATGTAAGCCCACTAAACTCTCTCCTCCCTAGGTTGTTTTTGTCATGGTATTTCATCCCAGCAATGATAACACTAAGACAGGGCTCACGATCTCATGCATGTGCATTTCATAGGAATCTATGGAGTCAAACTCACAGAGGCAGAAAGCACACCAGTGGTTGCCAGGGCCTTCCTTGACATTTACAAAGGCAGTAGATCTTAAGTGTTGTCTCTCAGAGATATACTACAGACGTATGATGGAAACCGTATGGTGATGGAAGTGTTAATACAAGAATGAGCATCACTTACAGCTGATGTGTATATCAAAGCATCACATTGTCTATCTTGAACACGTGTAATTTTATTTATTTTTTTTTTTTTTGGTTTTTTCGAGACAGGGTTTCTCTGTAGCTTTGGAGCCTGTCCTGGAACTCCCTTTGTAGACCAGGCTGGTCTCGAACTCACAGAGATCCGCCTGCCTCTGCCTCCCGAGTGCTGGGATTAAAGGCGTGCGCCACCACCGCCCGGCACACGTGTAATTTTAAACTGCCAATTATATTTCCTTTTTTGTTTGTTTTTGTTTTTTGGGGGGGTTGTGTTTGTTTGTTTGTTTGTTTGTTTTTGAGACAAGGTTTCTCTGTGTAGCTTTGGAGTCTGTTCTGGAACTCGCTCTGTAGATAAGGCTATCCTCGAACTCTCAGAGATACACCTGCCTCTGCCTCCTGAGTGCTGGGATTAACGGCGTGTGCCACCACTGCCTGGTCTGTCAATTATATTTTGCTGAAGCTGGAAAAGGAAAGAAAGTGTAGGTGAGTACAATACTCCACCCCTAACATGCTTCTCTGGCATCTGTAGAGTTAGCCGTTCAAAGAAACTGCAAGCCCAGCATCAGCTCTGAAAAGCCCGCCTAGGATAGTAAACAGTGGGTGCAGACCAAGGTTGTTCTCGTCTGATCTCTTCTTCTTGGCCTCAGAAATCTCACAGGAGTTGGAGATGGCTCAGGGATTAAGAGCACTTGTCCTCATAAAGAACCTTGCTTTGGTTCCCAGGACCCACATGATGGCTCACAACCTTCTGTAACTCCAGTTCTAGGGGATCTAACACCCTTTTCTGATCTCCGCAGGCATCAGGCATGCACTTGTGCACAGGCATACATGTAGGCAAAACATCTATATGCATGAAGTAATAAAATACAAATTCTACTAAGAGTATGAATAGCTATTTGCACGTGATCACCCTCCTAAGGAAGACTACACAGGTCTAACTTCTAAGAGAAGAGACTTGTGCCAGCTTTTCGCTTTATCCCCAGGAGTCAAACAGCATGTTCTTTGTGCATGGTGTGTTCTCATGCATGGCTCCTGGTGAGCATAGGTAGGCAGGTCTGCTGCACATATAACTAGGGAAGAAACCAGCTGATCCCAGGCACATCTTTCAGCTTCCGTTAATACTGACACAGAGGCTGGAGAGATGGCTCAGCAGTTAAGAGCACTGACGGCTCTTCCAGAAGACCCAGGTTCAAATCCCAGCACCTACATGGCATCTCACCACTATCTGTAACTCCAAGATCAGACAACTTCACACAGACATTTATGCAGTCAAAACACCAATGCACATAAAATATAGTAATACTGACGCAGATTTCCATGGTAGTGGCAGCATCTTCCTTGCCCATCTCCGACATGAGAGTATTGCTGTTCTGCACACTCACCCCTCTCACACAAAATACCTGCCTATAGTTCTAATTTTAGCTATTGTTGTTTAATCGGGAGGTTTTAAATTTACTCTTTCCCCTCTGAAGTTCTATTATTTTAATCTATGAAATAAGCTTACCGTATACTTCAGAGGAACCAATTCTATACTATGTCTAATGACATGAGAATCTGAGCGTCAAAGTCGGGAAGCAGGAAGATAACAGACCCTTAAACAGAGCCCAACAAAGAGACAGTGGCCTGGGGAAGGATGGGGGGAAGGAAGTGGTGCTGGCAGTGGTCAACTGGGGAGAATGTGTGCAGGGAGCCAGAGATGTGTTGTCACAGTCTCCTTGGTAACAGTCACATAGACTCATCTCTCTCTGAGTGACTTTGATCCCTAGAACCCACGTGCCATAGTATGCATGCACCTGTGTGCAGACACACACATACATACACCAATAATGAATTTAATTTACAAAAAGTTTTAAAAAGAGCAGCTGATATGCACAACACATACACATATGGAATTCTGAAAAATGAAGCGTGGATGTCCCATAGGAAACAAGATTATACATATATTTATTAGGCAACAATGAAATGCCAACTATCATTAGACATGTGTATCAAGAAAGCAAAAATTTAAGTTCAGAAAGAGCAGCAAGATGGCTCAGTGGCTAAAGGGGCTTGCTACGCAAACCTGGTGACCTGAATTCAATCCCTGAAACCCACATAAAGGTGTAAAAAAAAAGTGCACTCCACAAAGTTGTCTTTTGACCTCCAAATGCACACTGTAGCACATGCACACACATACACACACACACACTAATAATTTTTCAATATAAAATTCAAATAATGCCAATGTTGCTGGGCATGCCTTTGATTCCAGCACTCAGGAGGCAGAGGCAGGTGAATCTTCAAGTTCAAGGTCAGCCTGGTCCACAGAGCAAGTTCCAGGATAGCCAGAGCTTCACAGAGAAACTCTGTCTCAAAAAAAAAAAAAAAGTAAGGATGGGAATGTACCAGTGTTCACAAGGCAAGAGATAAGTGCCAGTCAATCCTCTCACACTGCTGGGTAGAGGGAAGATTGGAGCAGCTACACTGTAAAACAATCTAGCAAAATTTTCATACTTCCCCAATTCTGAAGCACATATTCTTTTAAATTTAAATTATTAAATTTAAACATTTAAATTGATATCTCTTTTAGGTATGTGAGTGGTTTTGTTCTCACTATATGCCTGTGCATATGCCTGGTACCCATGGAGGTCAGAAGAGGGTGTGGGATCTCCTAGAATTTGAATAATCAGCGGCCGCGACCCACCGTGTAGGTGCTGGGAATGGAACTGAGGTCCTCCACAAGAACAAGTACACCTAACCATCCAGCAATCTCACTGAAAGAAGCAGACGAGCCAGGTCTATTCATCCAGATGCCCGCTGGCACGTGGTTTCTCGTTTGCTAAATTGAACTCATCAGCTTGTCCTGCTCAACCATTCTGCCCCGGCTGTTTTTCCACCTCTGTTCCCTTTGGGGGTTTGTGGTACCATCGAGTGCACAGTCACCTAGGAAGACAATGAGAGTCAGCGTGTTGTGTTCCACTCCCTCCCTGTTGCTCCTCAGTTACCCCACTGAATGAGTCATCTTTTAAAGTGAGTCTAAATCCCGTCACCTCCTTCTTTTGTGACTACGACTGGCACCCATTTAATAGAAGATCTGCCATGCATTTAATATGAGATCTCTTTTCCACGGCTTCCCCTGCTCTCTTCTATTCACACCGCTGTACTTGGCAACTTTCCAGCTCACGTTTCAAAGGTCAAGGCCTGTGAGCTGGCACATCTCCTTGTCTAGCCTCTGCCTCCTCCTCTTGCTCTTTGTGCTCCCCATCCAGCCTTTGATCTTGAAATACCAGCCTGGTTACACAATGCTTCATCTCTGCCCCGGAAGATGCAAGGTCAGTCAGTTATGAAAACATGAGATTATCTAATCATTAACCATAGTGAGTTATCAAAATAGTCACTTTAAATGTCTTTATGCTGGGCTTTAATCCCAGCACTTAGGAGGAAGAGGCAGGCAGATCTCTGTGAGTTTCAGGCCAGTCTGGTCTACAAAGCAATTTCCAGAACAGCCAGGACCATTATTCAGAGAAACCCTGTATTAAAAAACAAAAACAAAGACATTTTTATAATTTGGGATTTTATATCAAGGCAATCTTACAGAAATATTATTTGAATAAGACAAAAAAAAAACCCTGTGCATTTCTTGTCTAGAATTATTTATATTTAGCCCCACTTGGTTTCATATAGATAAATCGGTTTTGTTCTAAATTCTGACATCATATCCACTCAATATTTGAGTGTTTTTTCTAACAGCTAGAACATTCCCCTTCATAATCATATATCATGATCAAAATCTTTAACATTAATATAACACTACTTATTATCCAATCCATACTGCAATTTTATCAATTTTCCTTAAAAGAATTTTACTATCCCCAAAATGTCCTTCTGGAGTGCATGATGCCAGTTCAATCCAGTTTGGGTGAGGTCAGCTTGGATGAATGCAGCGAGTTTCTCCACTTTGTTTTTACCTTGAGTTACTGGGTATGCACTTGCTCACTGATGTTTTCACCTCAGTAGTTTTCAGTATGACTTTAACTGGGCCTTCAAACCATCTCCAATGTATCAATGTATCTGTTTAAGATTTTCAGTTTCTTTTCTTTCTTTTTATTTATTTATTTGATACGATCTCTCTACACAGACCTGGCTGTTCTGGAACTCACTCTGTAGACCGGGCTGGTCTTGAACTCACAGACATCCTCTTGCCTCTGCCTCCCGAGTGCTGGGATTAAAGGTACATGCCACCATGCCTCACTAGGTTTCTTTTTTATATATTTTATTTATTTTTCTTTTATATACATTGGTATTTTGCCTGTATGTATGTCTGTGATGGCGTCAGATCTTGGAGTTACAGACAGTTGTTAGCTGCCATGTAGGTGCTGGGAATTGAACCCCGGTCCTTTGGAAGAGCTGTCAGTCCTCTTAACCACTGAGCTAACTCTCCAGCCCCTCACTGGGTTTCTTTAAGTTTCTTTAAGGAAGAGCTAGAGCTGAAAGCTACTTTCAAAGCAATCTGAACTGTGAGCTGTTCTGGAATTCTTGTTTTCTCAGTCCTTTGCATGAGCAATTTGCCATTACCAGTTTGTTTCCTATGTTACCAACTTAGTTTTCAACACAGAGAATGGAGGGTGTAGTGATCTGATAACACCATTAAGAGAGAAGAGTTAGGAAAAATACTCTGTAAATTAAACTTCCCAAAAGTGAGAGACACAAGCTTTCAGATTGAAAAAGTCTCACTCCAGCGAGACCCACTCCAGAGCCTCATCACCATGACAGATCACTTTAGCATGAGTGAGTGTGTCTGTGGGACCAGGGAACCAGAAAAGGGCCCAGGAGAGGGAAAGGGAGTCTTGGGGGATGAGGGGAGTAGAACACATGTGATACAAAAGAGGAAGTGGAGATATTGGAGATGGAAAATGAATGAGATGGATGGGGATTGGGTCTCTAGAATTGTATATATATATATATGAATTGTATTCATATATATATATATGAATGAATGAAAAAAGCCATAAGGAAACCTGATATTTGATAAGTTTGTGTGTGTGGGTGTGTGACAGAGAGAAAGAGAGAGAGAGAGAGAGAGAGAGAGAGAGAGAGAGGAGAGAGGGGGGAGAGAGAGGAGAGAGGGGGGAGAGAGAGAGAGAGGGGAGAGAGAGAGAATGTGGAATAACCCTTATGGGATGATAAAGCTGCTTCTAAAAGTCATAGTTCATTAAGTGAAAAATCCCCCAGGAGTACACTTTCTCCTACAAGTTGTTGGTCAGGGAGGCCCCTGGTCCCCCTAAAGCATTATAGGTTATTGCTACTGATGCTGGTTATCCCTAAGATTGTAATACCCTCTGGCTGAAGACACCATATGCCTTGGCTGCAAGGCCTAGAGAAATCAAGCTAGAACTGGACTGGAAGCTCTTCCCTGCTAGGTGGCCCTCATTATGCTGGGAGATGCTCTGCAGGCTGCCAGGAGATCATTGACATTAACAGGTTTATTCAGCTGTGGGCCCTGCATGCAACCATGCCAACCAGCCAGACACAGAGTTAGTGGCTCAACAGTGGCAACTATGATCGAGGTCAACATTTCTTGCATGGACTTGAGGCCCCTGTCACAGGAGGGAGTTCACATTTGGTATGAAAACCTGGTTAAATGCCAGTGGCTAATGAAGTCACCATGAGAAAACTACTGCTACGGTTTGGCTGAATGGACATGATGTGCCCATCTAATCAATTTCTACTTAACTCTGTTCATGTGGGCACTGTTATCATCTTTAGTCTAGAAGCTTCAGTTTGCAATGGTCAGCAGTGACTGCAGAGACTCATAAAGGGTCAAAGTACAAAGACTAGCTGACTGTCAACTACCCAGCCATACAAGGGGACGTCTGTATCCTACTCCACCCCCTAAGGCTCTGGGAAGGAAAGGAGGAGGGAGAGCGGTGTTGAATGCTGGCCTCCAGGCACGAGACCTTGAACTCACAGACTTGAAATCCCACAGACCTGAACAAGCCTGGGTCCACCAGCACCTTGTCATGGAAGGAAAGAGGCTCATGGGGCCCCACCCCTCTGGAATCTATAGGCTGTTAATGTGGCTGGGAGAAGGGGAGACATTTTCTCCAGTGGTGTAGACATTGGTAAGGTGCCCAGAGCCCTGTGAAAAACTCTGGTGAAACTCGCTGGATCACACATATAAAAAGGACATGGAAGGAGATGGGTTTGGGTGGGGAGAGGTAGGAGATTAGCAGGCGTGAGGGGGAAACAGAAAAGAGTAATGGGAAGGAGAGTATGGTTGAAATATATCCAGGGGTAAAAATGTCTTGATGGAACCCATTATGTATAGATAATACGTGCAAATAACATTTGTGAAAGAATTATCGCTGCTGTGAAAACACCTCAGAGTCACTGCTTCTCTAAGACTACTCCTGTGGGGCTCTAGAGTTTCTTTTGCAAGTCTAATGAACACAGTGGGTGCTGCTTGTGACCTTGGGTTTGCACTCCTGGACTCCTATTCCTAGCTTCCTCCTCTGCTGCTCCCTTTCGTAATCTGTAGAAATGGGGATAATTGTACCTCCTCATAGAGTTATTAACAAGATGGCAAGAAGACAGCGTGTCAGGGGCTTAGCCCTGTGCTTAGAGGGGACTGAGTGTGGGACGCCTCTGTGCTGAATCCTCCTTTCCCTTTCCGTCATCACTGAAGCCAAGGATTAAGAAGAGCTATCAGGGGCCTAAGAGATGGCTCAGTGGTTAGACAGCATTTACTGCTGGTACAGGAGACCTGGGTTTGGTTCCCAGAATTCACATGGCAGCTCACAACTGTCTGTAACTTCAGATCCAGGGGGATCTAACACCCTCTTCTGGCCGCCACAGGCATTGCATGCGCATGGTGCACATACATACACCCAGGTAAACACACACATATACACACACACAGTACATACATACATACATACTTACTAAAAATTTAAGAAGAGCTCTCAGGGCAGGGGTGTGGCTCAGTGGCAGAGGCAGGTTTAACAAGCACAAAACCCTGTGTGGGTTTGCTCTCTAGGAACAAAGAAAATGAAAAAGAGCTGATTGCAAGGACTGGTCACCTCTCCTGCTGCAGAAATAGCAGCCCTGAGTTTGCTGTCATTGCTGTCTGAGCCTATCTCTTCCCTGACCCAATGAATACTTAACTTCTTGGAATGCAGGAAGATTCTGCCTTGAAAAGCCAGGGTGTAACTACTGTTCCTCCTATCCTTGGGAAATTTTCGGAGGCCAGTTGCCAGCTTGTATCTTAATCCCCACGTGAGAGATAAAGGCAGGCTGACTACTACATTGTAAAATGAGAAGAGAGAACTGGCACTCTCTGGGTGCCAGCTGTGGGTCATGACCTGAGCCGAGCAGAATTCTGCAATGACCGTATATGACTCCTTCATGGTAGATGAGGACAGCTGGGTCCAGAGAGAGGGAAGTGGTCCACAGTCACCTAGCCAGGGAGTGAGAGGGTCAGAAAGCCATTCTCTCAGACTGCAAAGTCCTGGCTGCTTCTAGAATACCTGCTTTCCCTCTCCTGTCGGTCCTACGCTTTACCAATAGTTTGTGTCTTCTCAGTGGTCAGTAGATAACGAGTTTTCCGTGAATTATCTCACCTAACCCTCATATTAACCTACAATGAAAATAACCATCTCTTCTGAGGTGAAGAAACTGAGGCTTGAGAAGTGTCATTTTAAGTTGGGCGGTGGTGACGCACGTCTTTAATCCCAGCACTCGGGAGGCAGAGGCAGGCAGATCTCTGGGAGTTTGAGGCCAGCCTGGTCTACAAGAGCTAGTTCCAGGGTAGGCTCCAAAGCTACAGAGAAACCAGGTCTTGAAAAACCAAACCAAATAAAAACAAAAAAAGAAGTATCATTTTCCCAGGGTCATGCTCTCATGAAGGGTCATTTCAGGGATTCAAATCCATATTTGTCTGATATCAAGGAGTAGGCTCTGAGCTTCCCCCCATTCTTCTCCTCCATCCCCATCACTCAGGCCCACCCAAAGCATCCAAATGAAAACCTAAACTGAGTCCTTCCACCCCGAGTCCTCCGACTTTCAGGTTGATTCTCTGACTATGCCAAGAGCTGCAGACACTTGAAATTCAGACAGTCACAAACCTCTGGGTGCCCATGCCCCAGGATCATTGTCCTTATGCCAACGCAGTCCCAGTGGGCTGGAATCAGAATTAAGTGGATTAAAATCTCTTCAGGCATTTATAGTAAATTAAAATGTCTTTCAGCCTGAAATATTTTTTCCCAAGAAACTGGGCCAAAGGCCAGCCTTGTCTCTGAGCCTGTCCCCTGAGGCTGCAGGCTCCCTTTCCTCCTAAGACAGTTTCTCAGAAGGATGAAGAAACAAGCCAGGCTGTGTACCCTGCACCAGGACAGGTCTGTGCCCAACAGATGCAGGGGCGCGTAAAAGGCGGGCCCCTTCCCTGAGGTCCTTCTGGTGGTTCCCTTTGTGAGTCTCTGAGATCCAGCTCAAACCAGACTTTGAGATACATTCTTACTTGGCTTTTTACCAACCTTATCTTGCTTTGTTAACTCTGTTTTGTTCAAAAACAACTCCATGAAGTATCAATTCCATTCAGGCCGTATGTTTCCAGGGAGCTAACTCTAGAGGTGCTCCTGCAATAGGCACTTAGAAATTGCTTTTGCTAGACCCCATTGAGGGGTTGTGAGATGGCTCAGCAGACAGACACGCTTGTCCAACAATCTGAGTTAAGTAAATTTCCAGAACCCACATGGAAGAAAGAGAAAACTGATTCCCGAAAGTTGTCCTCTGTCTCCTCTGACTTTCATATGTGCCCTGTCATGTGCACACTTGCACACTTCACACACACACACACACACACAGGTCTGCACAGGTCTGCAAAGTAACTAAAAGCAAGATAAAATCCCGTGTTTATTTGTTTGTCTGAGATAAAGTCTCACTCTGTAGCCCAGACTGGCCTCTGACTGGCCTGGCCTGGAACTTCATATGCAGACCAGTCTGGCCTCAAACTCAGAGATGCCCCTGCCTCTGCTTCAGATTAAAGGCGGGCCTCACCACACCTGGCTTCTGCCTTTCACACCTGTCTCCTTGTATTAGGTCACCTTTTTACTACCTCTGCCTATAGGCATATAAATCATTCAAAGAGTCAGGCAAGGTTGCCCAAGCCTTTAATCTCAGCACGTGGGAAGCAGAAGCAAGTGGATTTCTGTGAGTTCAAGACTGTTCCAGTCTATATAGTGAGTTCCAAAACAGCCGAAACTATAGAGAGAGAGACCAGGCCTCAAAAATAAACAAACCATTCAAAGATTGTCTTCTGGAAGCTGATAATATCTAACTATCACAACCCCCACCCCCCTAAGGCTAAAGGCACAGAGAGAGATAAGAGGAATTGAGGTGTCTGGCTCTGGAAATGAGCCTTAAGTCATAGTCCTAAGCCTGTAGTCACCGTGGGTTGGAGAAACAACCAAGCCTGTCAGGGCAGACTATACCCTGAGATGATCGCCACTGTCTATGACGGCCAGACTGTACCCTGGAACGGGGCGATCATCTTTCAGGAATCAGATTGCCTCACTCAAGCAACAAGGGCTTCTACAGATCACCTTGCTGAACCAGAACTGAGACAATGATCAACCAGACCCCACCTTGACCAGAATTGCTTGATTCGTTCTACCCCCCCCCCAATTCTTCCTCCATCTAAACTTCTTCACAGTTACTCATCTCTTTAATTGGCAAATTGAGATGACTGGCCAAGCCTAGCAACCAAGCTTTGTGATTCCCAGAGCCAGAGTTTTGTCTGAAAACTGTTTTAGAGCAACAGAAGTGTTCCTAGACAGCCCCTCCTTGGTTAGGTCACTTGACAACAGAACAAGGAACTAAATGGGTGTACACCTGAAAACGATGGCAGAGTGTGAAGCCTCCAGCAGGTCGTGGGTTAGCTTTCCATGACTGTAACAACAGCCTGAGGCAGTCAGCCTAACCGAAAGCATTGGCTTCGGCTTCTGGTTTCAGGAGTTTCTGTCTGTGACCACGTAGGCCTGTGTCACTTTGGGCCTGTGGTGAGCAGATGTCACTGAAGAGTCCAAGCATAAGAAAATAAAAATGTAGATTCCAGAAATAAGAATGTAAAAATAAAGAAATATAAAGTTATACGTCTAGGAGAATGAGAACAGACTGTCGGCAACTTTCTCAGCAGATCAAGGATCAGTCCTTCACAGTGAGCTATTTTCTCAGATGCTTAGGTCATTTCATTTTACAACTAGCTGTTCTATTTACAAGGCCAGAGCTTCTCTCTGCAAACTGAAAGTAGTGTCCTGACCATTCTTGAAAAACAGATATAAACTAAGTTAACCTCTAGGAGACAGAGATACGTGACCTCTGGGTTAGGCACTGTCTCTGTTATGGGAAACTAGCACCATTAAAGGGGAGGCATGGGCTGGGCGGTGGTGGCGCACGCCTTTAATCCCAGCACTTGGGAGGCAGAGGCAGGCGGATCTCTGTGAGTTCAAGGCCAGCCTGGTCTAGAAGAGCTAGTTGCAGGACAGGAACCAAAAGCTATGGAGAGACCCTGTCTCGAAAATAAAAAAATCAAAAAACAAACAAACAAATAAAGGGGAGGCATGGGACTTCAGTATACACTCCCTGGAGGTATCAGGAGATACACGGGACAAGGTAGAAACACAGATTTGACTAATGAGCTCTGATAATGGAGGTTGTAAAGTATGGCAGTCTATATCTGAGTTTTACCTTGATATAGTGTGAAAAGCTTTCTGATATCTTCTAAGTTCTCAGCCTAAGAACCAATTAATTCTAATTTATTAACCTTCTAGTACTCTAGCAGTCCCTTTCCTGACTAATTGCTAAAGATATCTGTTTTCTTGCAATTAGTGACTTTCGCTGTAATCTACTCTAAAACATATTTCATGATAGCTATCTAGTTGCCCATTGACGTTAGAACTCACTCCCCTCCTTAGGGCCTACAATGACTGACCCACAGGTGGGGGGCGAGGGGGCATAAAATTGTAAAAATTCCTTTGTTCAGACCTAATACTTGGTGCCCTAACTATAAAAGATGGGTTCAAAAACTGGCCTTTTGCCACAGCCTAACAAATACCATCTCTGGCTGTGGTCTCAGCTAGCTGATAAGCTTCTGTGCCCCACGGTTTTTTATTTTTTATTTTTAAGTTTGCTTCTGGATCTGGTTTCTGGAATGATGTTTGCTTCTTTTTTATTAGACTTGGTGGTGGTGACCTCCCTGGACCCAACATCACAAAGTGGTGCGGGACAATTGTATTCTGTCAATTATGTTTTAAATAAATGCTGATTGGCTAGTAGCCAGGCAGGAAGTATAGGCGTGACAAGTAGACAGTAAGTAGAGGCGGGGCAATGAGAACAAGAGTATTCTGGCAAGTAGGAGCAGGGCACATTTGGCCCACTTTGTGATGGGAAGAAGCCTTTCCCCACCCAAGTCCTGTGTCCCAACAACCTGCAGTAGAGGTTGTCAGTTTACCCTCTTCTGTGGGTTGGAGCAGCTGACTCAGGCAGGGAACCCTCAGCATGGTGGAGCTCAGCACATCCGTCTGCCCAGGGGACCCTCTCTTCCACCCTTCCAGAGCCTGACTTATGCGCATCTCTTTTGGCAAGCTTGAGGCACCTTCTGGGAGCGACACACAAAAATTCCAATTGTATAATTTTGATTCCACATCCCAGTTAAATGCTTTGATATTTGCGGCTCAAACTGGCAGGGCAGGAGATAAAGATGAACAGAGAACTTCATGCTGATTTAAAATTTTAATTTGCCCTTATTTAGAACTATATGAAATAGCAAATAAATACCACAGCAAGTTAAAGAGTGTGCGGGGGAGAAAGAGAAAGTGTCTTCAAGAGAACCTCTTCCCTCTGTGTTTTCTCTGAATTGAGCTTGTTTTGAACAAAGAGGTTAAGTTAAAAAGCCTTAGCCTGACAGACAGTGGTGGCACCTGCCTTTAACCCCAGCACTCTGTGAGTTCAAGGCCAGCCTGGTTGATAGAGTGAGTTCCAGGACAGAGAAATCCTGTCGGGACAGGGAGGGGCATGACGTGTTTCTTTCTTTCTTTCCCCTTACTTCTACTTTCTTCCTAGCTGGATGATTGTGGGGACAAGGCAGGCCCTCCCGTATTTGTGTCTCCAGCCCAGTTTTGCATACAAGGCTCCTGTGTCAACCTTGGCCAAGGCCTTTGCGAATGGGCTAGGCCAAAAAGATTCAGGGTATATGTCAGCTCCATTAGCGAGGGTCTTGTTCTTGTCCTCCATGGTCAGCTCGCCCCCTGTATGTCTATGCCTATGTGTGAGGGCACATGCATGCCAGGACACATGTGTGGAGGTCTGGGGGACAACTTGTGGGAGTCAGGCCTCTCTTTCTATTATATGGGTCCTGGGATCAACCGTAGGTGGTTATATTTTCATGTAATTTCTCCTCAATTTGTATTTTCAAACATTTAACGTAGAATCAAGGGGACAAAGTGATGACTCAGTGGTTAAGAGCAATGACTACTCTTCCAGAGTGTTGTAATACGGAGTGGCAGGGCTGCGTCCCCGGCACCCAGCCGCCCGCATTGGCTAGCTTATGCCCCGAAATAATTACATGGAAACTGTATTCTTTTGATCACTGCCTGGCCCTTTAGTTCCAGCCTCTTATTGGCTAGCTCTTACTTATTGATCTAACCCATTTCTAATATTCTGTGTAGTACCACGAGCTGGCTTACCAGGAAAGATCTTAACCTGTGTCTGTCTGGAGTGGGAGAATCATGGCGACTCCCTGACTCAGCTTCTTTCTCCCAGCATTCTGTCTGTTTACTCCACCCACCTAAGGGCTGGCCTATAAATGGGCCAAGGCAGTTTCTTTATTAAATGAAAGTAATTCCTCCATCACCAGAGGACCAGGATTCAATTTCCCAGAACCCACATGCAGCTCACAACTGTCTGTATCTCCAGTTCCAGAGGACCTGATACCCTCAAACAGACATACGTACAGGCAAAATACCAATGCACATAAAAAATAAAAAATAAATCATTAGAAACCTTCATCTTAGCCTGGAGGAGTGGAGCATGCATTAATACTCATACTCAGGGGGCAGAGGCAGGTAGATCTCTGTGAGTTTGAGTCCAGCCTGGTCTACAGGGTGAGTTCTAGAACAGCCAGGGTTGTTACACAAAAAGACCCTGTGTTGAAAAGAAAACAAAAACAAAAAACAAACAAACAACAACAAAAAAAAAAAAACAGGATTAAGTTCCCAAAATAGACAAAGAGTGAAAGTGGGTAGAGTGATTTAAATGAGAAATGTCTCCATAGGCTGGGACATTTGAACACTTGGCCCCTGGTTGGTGCGATTGGGGAGGCTTAGGAGGTTCAGCCTTATGAAAGGAAGTTTGTCACTGAAGGTGGACTGAGGATATAAAGCCTTGAGCCACTTCCAGTGGACCCTCCCCGTGTCATGCTTACGGTAAAAGATGTGCTCCTTCAGCTCCCTGTTCCTTCCAACCAGCGGCCACTGGGCCTCCCCACCTTGACGGACTCAGCTCTCTGGAGCCTTGAGCCAAAATAAACTCTGCAAGTCATTTCAGGCCATGGTGTCTTGATCAAAGCAACAGAAAAGAATCAAAATAATCAGTCCTTCCCTTTAAGTTGTCCGTGTCAGGTTTACTGTCCCATAGACAAAACCATGACTAAAACATAGTCAGTTCATCTGCCTCCTTTCGCGATGAGACAGGAAATCTATCCAGGCAAGTCCAGCTCCCACCAACAGCTCATGTTGGGGTTGCTTGGACCACCTAGGAGTTCTCATCTTCTTCCTCCAGTAATTATTATCGAAAATAGCCTCCTTAGCATATTTCTCCATGACCGCCTCTCTTTGGTCTATATCTCCCTCCTGGGAGCAACCTGAGCAGACCAAACAAGTGCCTAATGACAGCCTGTCCAGACAGGAAATCTCTTCAGACTTCACACTGTGAGGCAGAGGATGGTTCCTGCCAGGACAGGGTTTGAGACCCCTGACCTCATGACACCCCCACCCCCAATCTTGGCAGCCTTCATCTTTCACTCTAGTTTCAGAAAGTTAGATCTGTAACTTGGGATTCTCCTGATTTCACATGTCAATTATATGTGTGTGCGCATACGTGTATGTGCGTGCGTGCGTGCGTGCGTGCGTGCGTGTGTGTGTGTGTGTGTGTGTGTGTGTATCTCCCTAAGGTAGAGGCTGGAGGATCAGAAATCCAAGGTCATCCTTGAGTATGGATTTGAGGTTAGTAGCCTAGGCTGCCTGAAACCCTGTTTAGAAAGGAAGAAGGAAAGGAAGGAGGGAGGAAGGAAGGAAGAAGGGAGGGAGGGAGGGAGGGAGGGAGGGAGGGAGGGAGGGAGGGAAGGAGGGAGGGAGGGAGGGAGGGAGTTGAAGAGACGTCTCAGGTGGTTATGAGTACTGGTTGCTCTTCCGAAGGACCCAGGTTTGATTCCCAGGGTGCACACTGTGACTCACAACCTTTGTAACTCCTATTCCAGTGGATTCTATGTCCTCTTCTCCCATCTACAGGTACACGATACACATACATACATACAGGCACACACACATAAAATAAAAATGCAAAAACCTTTTTAAAAAGGGAGGAAAGAAAGCCTTTGAATTATAGTAAGAATGTGGGCCTTTTTTTTATTAACTATGTGTGTGTGTGTCCACCCCACACACATGCATGTGCCATGTTGCATGAAAGGAGACTGAAGATAGCTTTCAATAGTCAGTCCTCTCCTTCCACCATGTGTCCTGGGGTCGAATTCAGGCTGTGAGAGCCTTTACCTACTAAACTACATTGCCAGCTCAAACACAAGGCTCTTGTCGTGTTTTCGCCTTGCTGATGCCTGTGGAAGGCACGCTCAGGCATTATGACATGACATTGTCATGTCAAAGTTCACACATGAGAATTGTGCAATTGAGTTATAAGAAAAAAATCACACACACGAAGAGATTTTGCTTTGTTTTGTTTTGTTGGTTTGTTTTGTTTTCAAGAGTAACAGCTCTGGCTGTCCTGGAACTCGCTTTGTAGACCAGGCTGGCCTCGAACTCACAGAGATCAGCTTGCCTCTGCCTCTCAAGTGCTGGAATTAAATTAAGTGGTGCCACCAGCACCCTGCCCAAAACAAACAAACAAACAAACAAACAAAAAATTCGTAATGTTTTAAGCTGTGATTTTGTGTTGGGCCACACTCATAGCTATCTCGGCTGTGGGTCAGACATGCCTTGGAGTTACAAAGTGAAAGGCAGTATTGGGAGATGAGAAAGTCCCCTACAGGCTCATGGACTGGAACACTTGGTCCCCAGTTAGTGTACTCTTTGGGAAGGTTGTGATCCGTAGGAGACAGAGTCTTGACGGAGGAAATACACCACTGATGCGGGCTTTGATGGTTTATATCCTCACCCTCCCACCTCTCTCTGCTTCCTCTGTGGGTGTGAAAATGTGACCAACTGGCTTCCTGATCCTGCCATGCCAGGCCTTCCCTGCTGTCATGGATTCTATTCCTCTGGAACCGTGAACCAAAACAAACCCTTTTCTTTCCTAAGTTGCTTTGGTAATGGTGTTAGTCAGGGCAAAGGAAAGTAACTGGTGAGATGGTTCAGTGGATAAAGGTGCCTGTCACCGGGCCTGATGACCTGGTTTCATTCCCAAGGCCCCCATAGAGAAAGAACCAACCCCACAGGTTGTCTGTCCTCTGACCTCTACAAGCTCACTGTGGTGCACACACACACACACACACACTTTCTCTCTCTTCCCCCCTCACACACAAACACACACACACACACACACAAACACTCTCACACACAAAGAGAATAAGTAAATAAATAAATGTGAAAACTTAAAAGTAAAGGGCCAGGCAGTGGTGGCTTCACCTTTAATCCTGGCACTCGGGAAGTAGAGTCAGTTGGATCTCTGGATTCATGGCCAGCCTGGTCTACATAGTGAGTTCCATCACAGCCAGAGCTACCCATAGAAACCCTGTCTTGAAAAATGGAAAAGAAAAGAAAGACAAAATTAAGGCGATTACATTTCCAGAGCTGACCATCTCTGGGGGAAGGTGAACCAAGAAGCCTGAGTTTTGGCTCATACCACTGTCCTCAAGCCAATCATGTAGACAGAAGAACAAAATTTCCTGGTTACATGCTTCTGCGGACCTGAGGGTCAGTTATTAAGTTGATTTATCATTACTACAGCAGAACACCTGAGAAAGGCTACTTTATAAATGAAAGAGGTTTGTTTAGCTCAGGGTTCTTGAGATCCAAGGTGCAAATGTCTCAGTGATGTCATTCTTCCTGACAGTCTTGAGGTAGCAAAAGACAGGCGCTCACATCTCTGTGTCTATGCGTATCTGATCTCTTAATCCCTTCTCTTTTTTTGTTTGTTTCTCAAGACAGGGTTTCTCTGTAGCTTTGGAGCCCATCCAGGGTAGAATATGGTGAAATAGGGGGTCAGGGTGCCGTACAGTATTGTCTCAGGCCTGACAGGGGAATGCCATGAGAAAGTTCCCCGTGTCCCTAAGCAGCTATTAGCATTTGATCACTAGCATTCCATTTAAACCAACTGAATCCAGTGTGGAAACATTTGCCTACATCACGGATACTCAGGAGGCTGAGATAGGAGGATGGTTTATGCTAAGTAGTGTCATAGATAGCTTCAGCTGTCAACCTGACCCCTTTTGGAAGAATCACCTCTAGCAGATTGTCCCATTGGCATGTCTAAAGGGCATTTTTTAAAATTGATTTATTATGTATACAGTATTCTATCTGTGTGTATGCCTTATTACAGACCTTATTACAGATGGTTGTGAGCCACCATGTGGTTGCTAGGAATTGAACTCAGGACCTTTGGAAGAGCAGACAATGCTCTTAACCGCTGAGCCATCTCTCCAGCCCCTAAAGGGCATTTTCTTGATTGCTGATTGATGTAGGAGAGCCCAGCCCACTGTGGGTGGAGTCATCCCCAAGCAGATGGGTCTAGATTACCTTAAAAAGAAAACTGAATCCACGCTCAAGCGCTCCTGGTAAACAGTGTTCCTCCACCATCTCTGCTGCACTTCCTGTCCCTAGGTTCCTAATGTGAGTTGCTGCCTTTCCTCCATGATGAACTGTAACCCAGAAGCCAGTTAAGTCCTTTCTTGCGAGGCAAGTTGGTTTTGGCCAGTTTTTTAGCCCAGTCACAGAAAGCAAAATAGAACAGGCAGCATGGTGTGACTTGGATTTAAAAAAATAAATGAATGACGTTTTCTCAATATTGCATACAGCATAAATGATGGCCATTGAGAGAACTGAGGCATTTTTATAGTTCTGTATCACATTGAAGGTTAAGATTCTTGCCACGCAGACTCAACTTCTACTCAAGTGAGATGGGGCAAGGCCTGTCCCTATGCACTCCCGTGGTCTCCTAGACAGAAGCCTCTCAATCAGAACGCCCCCCTCTCTCTCAAGCACTGACTAGCTAGTAGACGGCAGCTAAGCACTACCAAACCATGACCTTCAGCCTACAACTGTGGCCCCAGCAGAAGGGCCGCGGGAAGGAATTTTGCACTAATCAAAGCTGGCTAAGCCTGTTGCTTTTGAAGCCAGCGTGGCTCAATTGACCTGCTCAACTGAAATCATTGGAGGTAATTAAGAGGGTGTGGCTGGACTTGGCCTCCTGAAGGAAGGAGGGAGGGAGCTGTACGGATTGTCCTTTGCGCAATTCTTGCATTGTGAAATTGGCGCTGGTCTCCACTTTCCTCTTCGTGCCATCTAGCTTTGGGAATGAAAACCTAGGGATCCCAGTACTCAGGACTTGGAAGCAGGCCGATCTGGAGTTCAAGTCTATTCTTAATGATAGACCTGTCTGGACTATGGAGACTATCTTAAAAGCCATAACAACAACAAGGGAGCAGAGACATTGGGTGAGCTAAAGTGTTAGGCCTGCAATTGCCTAACACTGGCCTTTTATCTAAATTGGTGATTCCCACAAGCTCGAGGCCTTTTTCATATATGTAGAATCAATTTTTCAGTTGTCACAACTCTGAGTGGGGGAAGGCAGTGTGGGTACAAGCCAGGGTGTTCTTACATCTTACAAAGCACAGGACAGCTCCCCAGCAGAGAATCCCACAACTCCAAATCCTAATTCCTACTGAAAACAGGAAAGAGGCAGGAGAAATGGCTCAGTGGGTAAAAGCACACTTCCTAGGCAAGACCTGAGTTTGAACTCCCAGAAACCCAAGAAGCAAGGTGCCAGAGTGCTCTCTGTAATCCCACTGAGAGATGGGAGGCAGAGACGGGAGAATCTCCACACACTCGCGAGCCTTCTGGCCTGGTGTGAGCAGAAAATAACAACAAGGAAGAGACTGAGGTGCTGTAGGAAGATCTGCAGCTTGTGATTACCCGCCTACTGGGGCATGGTCTTTTATACTGTGTAGGCAGACACAGAACCTGAATCTGCCCCTTTCTTCCTTCCTCCTTTCCTCCGGCTGCTCATTTGGATTGCAAGATTCAATCAGTCAAACAGAGGATTCTGATTTGTGAGTTTACCCCTAAATAAATATTTCTCATTTCTGAGCTAGTATGGGATTTCTTTCAAGCGTCCGTTCATTACTTGGTTTGTTCCACACTGGGTTGAATTGGTGGAAGGTGAAGCAACACCCAAGGTTGTTCTTTGACTTCCGCACGTGTGCCCACGTTCACACACGTGAAATTGAGAGTGTGGACACATGCATGCACACACACATTCACAAGAAAACAGGGGAAAGAAATTCAAGTAATTAAGGCTCTTTCACGTGCCGTGTGACACACACATAGGCATGCACACGCATGCGCACACATGAGTACCATTCAATCATCTCTCCAACTCTGAAAAATGATATTTCCCAGCCGGATGGTGGTGGCACACGTCTTTAATCCCAGCACTCAGGAGGCAGTTGCAAGCGGATCTCTGTGAGCTGGAGGCCAGCCTGGTCTACAAGAGCTAGTTCCAGGACAGGCACCAAAGCTACAGAGAAACCCTGTCTCGAAAAAAAAAATGATATTTCCCAGATGAAAAACAAAGCCCCAATTAAATAAGGACTTCACTCAACTAGTAACTGAGTCTAGCTGCTTGGCTAGCTCCATGATGGCAAGAACCCATAATTTCAACCACTCCCATTTGCCCTATTCATCACAGAAGTTACAGCCTAGAGAACTGGGTAAGATGCATTTGAATTAATCATGGGTTAATAAGTGACCACGAGCCACCGTCCCTGACATCCACACTTGTTTCTCCCATAACACCTCCAGAATATAAAAATCCTCCCAACTTCCTTCAAGGGTTGAATCAAAGCAACGTAGCATGGTAGAAACAGAAGTCTCCTCAGGCCAACTTGAGTCAAAATAGGACTTTATGGTAATGCAGAGTTATTCTAGAAACCAATGGGCTTGAAAGGCTACCCGGCAGGCATCCAAGTGACATATGATCTAAGCAGATCTCAATTGTCCTTTTCCCTCCTAACATGTTACTCATGGCCTAGGAAAGCAGCCCTGGCTTCATTTAGAGTCTGAGGTTATATGGCCTCTCACCTGTGGGTCTCTTTGTGAACTAAGTCTCAATCTTAGTATATTCTTTATTAGCGTAACAGAATAATCAAGTCTGGGGAGATTTATGAAGAGTAGAGACATATGTAGCTTACGGTTCTCGAGGCTTGAAGTCCAGCATGGGGTGGCTCTATCTGTTCAAGACCTCACTCTGCATCCAAACACAATTGGAAAGAAGAACCGTCAGTGGGTCTTGTTGGATGGAAAGGCCAGACAAGAGGACAGCAATGCTTTGTGACAACTGATTCTTCAGTAACTGATGCTGCGAGAATTAACCCAGTCCCAGGAGAAAGCCTTTAACCCTATTAATGATCTGACTACCTCTAGAAGATTCTTGTTACCCTGGGATAAACTTAGAATGTAAATCTCAGAGAGGCCAACCCACACTCAAACCACAGCAATCTGTCAATATCCAGGTGGTGACTTCCATTTGACTATAAAAATAGAAAAAACATCTGAAAATGAATTTCTTTCAGCCCAAAACGATGACACCACCCAAGCTCAGGCCATAGAAGGCTCTGTTCAAGGTCATCTTTGACTATAGAGCAAGTTCAAGGTCAGCCTCTGTTTTATAAGAGGAAAGAAAAAGAGAGTCAGAGCCGGGAGGTGGTGGCACACGCCTTTAATCCCAGCACTCGGGAGGCAGAGGCAGGCGGATCTCTGTGAGTTCGAGGCCAGCCTGGTCTACAAGAGCTAGTTCCAGGACAGGAACCAAAAAGCTACGGAGAAACCCTGTCTCGAAAAATCCAAAAAAAAAAAAAAAAAGAGAGAGAGAGAGAGAGTCAGGGAGGAGTAATGAGGGAGATTTTTAAAGTAGCATTCAGTCTCTTCTATTTTTACATTATTTATTTATGACAGTACATGTGTGGAGATTAGAAGACAACTTCTGGGATTCGGTACTCTCCTTCTACCATTGGGTCCCATGGGTTTAAATTTAGAGCCGGGCAGTAGTGGCACACGCCTTTAATTCCAGCACTCGAGAGGCAGAGGCAGGTGGATCTCTATGAGTTCGAGGCTAGCCTGATCTACAGAATGAGTTCCAGGACAGCCAGGACTACACAGAAAAACTTTGTCTCAAAAAAAAAAAAGTAAATAAGTACATAAATGAGAGTTTAAGCTTAGGTCATCAACTTTAGTAGCAGGTGCCTTTACCTGCTGAGCTATCCTGCCAACTCAAACAGGATTCCTTTTCTTGTTTTTATTGCAGGGAGGGCAGGCATTGAAACAGGGTCTCTCTATATAGTTCTGGCTGTCCTAGAGCACAATGTGCAGACCAGGCTGTCCTCAAACTCACAGAGATCCACCAACTTCTGTCTCCTGAGTGCTGGGACTAAAGACATGTGCTGCCATGCCTAGTTAAGATTCCTGTCTGGATTCTGGAACTTCAGGATGATAATTATGACATTTCATTTTCACTTCATTTTCTAAAATCCAGGGTTGTCTCAGGACATGTTCAGTGTGCAGTGTTAACCCTCTATCTAAACTTTTGCTGTTCGGAGCATCAAAGAAGACGTCATGGAACAGGGTCAGGGGTTCGGGGTATAGTGGTATATTATTTGTGTTTTAAAAAAACAAACATGCCTGAAGATCAGAGGGCAAAGCAGCCATATAGGCAAGGAAGTGATGGCACACACCTTTAATCCCAGAATTCTGGAGACAGAGGCAGAAGGATCTGTGAGTTCAAGGACACACTAGGCTACGAAGATCGAAGATGGAATCTGTCTAAAAGAGAAACAGAGCTCCCATAAAGATGATCCCAGCACTTGGGATCACACACCTTTAATACCAGCACTGGGGAGGTGGAGATGGGAGCGATATAGCTGGGCAGAGAGAAGAATATAAAGAGGAAGAGACAGGAACTCATTGAAGTGTGGAACTTGAGGATTCATGGAGCCAGGATCTTGCCCCTTTGGTCTGAAGATTTGGTAGAGGTGAAAGATCTCTCTAGTGGTTGATTGATTTGCTTTTCTGATCTTCAATTGACTCCCAATGTCTGTCTCTGGGTTTCTATTATTCATGTTACATGGTGGGGGTGGAGCGATAGCTCGGCACTTAAGAATACTTATTTCTCTTGCGGAGGACCTGGGTTCATTTCCCAGCACCCATATGGTGAGTCAGTACCATCTACAGATCCAATTTCAGGAGGTCCAATAGGCACAAATGTGGTGCACATATATGCAGCTAAAACATCCATACATGCCAAATAAAGTAAAATGAGTTCATGGGGTTTTATGGTGGCTTTTGGAGTTTGGTTGCTCATTTGAGGAGGGAGTTTGAAAGTTGTGCGCTATTAGTGTTTGTTCGTGTCTGCCCTAAAGCTCCATGATTATGAAAAGGGTCTCTCTGTGTAGCTTTGGAGCCTGTCCTGGAACTAGCTCTTGTAGACCAGGCTGGCCTCGAACTCACAGAGATCCACCTGCCTCTGCCTCCCAAGTGCTGGGATTAAAGGTGTGCGCCACCACAACCCAGCTGAAAAGTATCTTTTTAAAAGATGAATAGTGTTACCTCACTCAGGATGATTTTTTTCCAGTTCCATCCATTTGCCTAAAAATTTTAAGATGTCATTTTTTTTTATCACTAAGTAGTACTCCACTGTGTTAATGTGCCACATTTTCTTTATCCATTCTTCAGTTGAGAAGCATTTAGGTTGTTTCCAGGTTCTGGCTATTACAAATAATGTTGCTATGAACATAGTTGAGCACATGTCCTTGTGGTATGATTGAGCATCCTTTGGGTACATGCCCAAGAATGGTATTGTTGGGTCTTGAGGTAGATTGATTCCCAGCAGTTCTGAGAAATCGTCATATTGATTTCCTAAGTGGCTGTACAAGTTTGCACTCCCCCTTACTCCATATCCTATCCAACATAAACTGTCATCAGTGTTTTTTATCTTAGCCATACTGACTGGTGTAAGATGGTATCTCAGAGTTGTTTTGATTTGCATTTCCCTGATGTTTAAGGATGCTGAGCAGTTCTTTCAGTGCCTTTTGGTCATTTGGTTCTTTTGTTGAGAGTTCTCTGTTTACAACTGTATCCATTTTTAATTGCATTATTTGGTATTTTGATATCTAGTTTCTTGAGTTCTTTATGTATTTTGGAGAGCATCCCTCTGTCAATGTGGAGTTGGTGAAGATCTTTTCCCATTCTGAAGGCAGTCATTTTGTCTTAGTGACTGTGTCCTTTGCCTTACAGAAGCTTCTCAGTTTCAGGAGGTCCCATTTATTAATTGTTGCTTTCAGTGTCTGTGCTGCTGGGGTTATATTTAGGAAGTGGTCTCCTGTGACAATACACTCAAGGCTACTTCCCACTTTCTCTTCTATGGAAGCAGATGTAGAGATTCACAGCCAAGCACTGGGTCAAGCTCCTGGAGTCCAGAAGAAGAGAGGAAGGAAGGATCACATGAGCAAGGGGGTGGGGGCAAGATCATGTTGGGGAAACCGACAGAGACAGCTGACCTGAACTAGTGGGAGCTCATGGACCCTGGACTGACAGCTAGGGAGCCTGCATGGGACCAAACTAGGTCACCTGCATGTGGGGGGCAGTTGTGTGACTTGGTCTGTTTGTGGGACCCCTGGCAGTGGGACCAGGATCTATCCCTGGTGCATGAATTGGCTCTTTGGAACCTATTCCCTATGGTGGGATGCTTTGCTCAGCCTTGCTGCAGTGGGGAGGAACTTGGTTCTACCTAAACTGGATATGCCAGGCTTGGTTAACTCCCCATGGGAGGCCTTACCCTCTCTGAGGAGTAAATTGGTTGTGGTGGAGGGAGGTGGAGGCGATGGGAGGAGAGGAGGGAGGGGGAACTGCGGTTAGTATGTAAAATGAATTTTTTAAAAAGGTGAATTGTGTTGCCCCGGAAAAAGAGGCAACATGACATTAGAGATGGCCAGGGAAGAGGAAGAGCTCTAGGGGGCGCGGGGAATGGAGAGTAGTGGGGGTGAATAGGTTTAAACTATGGAGCGTACAATAAGAAACTGTCACAGTGAAATCCGCTGTTTTGTGTAATTAGCAAGCACTAATAAAAGCACTTCAAAAGAGCATGTTGGGCCAGACTTTGTCCCTTTAATCCCTGGACTGGGGAGACAGAGGCAGGTGGATCTCTGTGAGCTGGCGGCCAGCCTGGTCTTTGAAGCAAGCTCCAGGCCAGTAAAGGGGTACTGAGTGAGATCCTGTCTCAAAAAAAAATAAAATAATAAGTCGGGTAAAATTAAAAGGATAACTTGAGTTTGGAGAGATGGTTCAAAAGTTAAGAGCACTCACTGTTTTAGCAGAGACCTGAGTTTGGTCTCCAGAACCCACATGGCCACTGACAGCCACTCGTAACTGCACTTTCAGGGACTCTGGCCTCTTCAAGCTCCTGCGTGCATGTGGAGCACATAAACTCACACAAGCAAAACACGCAAAACATAATAAATAAAAGAAAAGAAAACCTATTGCACATAGTTACGGAAGGCTAAAATTAGAGAATGCATGTAAGACGCCCAGCCCTGTACCCAATATATAGTATACAGTAGGTGCTCATTAAATTCCTCTCATCATTGTTAGTTGATCTTTGATATTGATACAGTCAGAAGTGACTGGCAAGGCCTCAGATAATGAGCAGGACATCCCCTGTGTAAGAAGAATAAGGCTATTTGGCAGACTAGTACACCTTGTGCAACAGTCTTTGGGTAATTCTGAAAGTAGAAATTCCCAACAGGGCTTAGCCATTTGTTTGGTTCCAAATAGGAATCACTCCAAGCCTGTTGGAAATTCATTCATCCTTTAGTCTGGAGTACCAGCAGACGTGAAGGTTAAAAGGTAAAAGGCAAAAAAGACTAGGAAGCCACAGGTCCACACCAGGGCAGCACTCTGGGTGGACAGTCTAGTTTGCATTTAAGCTGGTCAGTTTGCTAGTTAAATGTTAATTTGAAGCAAACTTACACCAACGCCTAACATCTGTGCTGAAGACGTCACCTAGGGAGGCGATGGGAGCTCCTTCCTTAATAAGGAAGCAGGCCATGGCTGCTGAGGTTAATGCAATCGTTCTTACTTCACCCGGTAATTCCATCACTACCATGTCTTCTCTGTACTTGGCTCTGATCCTCACTCCAGTCAAGCTGCTGTCTTTACCATACCCAGAGTAAGCTTTCCTGCAATGCACTTTTAATCCCAGCACCCTTTGAAATATTTGCTGGGTTGTTGTTCCTTGGACAAAGTCCAAAGTCTTTTTATATGGCTTATACCCGCCTTTACAGTCCACTTAAAACCCTCCAGTGGCTTTGAATTGCGTTTACAATGGAATCTAAGTTCTGCTTGGTATCCTCCTAGGCCCTGCGTGAGCTGGATCCCACCAGCCTCTCTGACTCATCTCCCTTACTCCCTCTACTCAAGCAAACAGTCCAGCTTCCCATTTCTCCCAGCATGCTTCAGGGCCTTGGCCCTTGCTCCCCCCCCCAAAAAGATTCTGCTGTGCCCTTTCCCCAGTTCTCTCAAACTTCTCAAGTCACTCCCTCTCCCCGTCTCTCTACCATGCTGACTTTCTTAGCAGCTTTTATCATAAACCAAAAGCAGCTGCCTTTTCTGCAGGTCCCTTTGAAGCAGAAATCCTACTGGTTCCTAAGCTCACACAATAGCACCTGGCAAGTGATAGGCCCATACTCATAAACAAAAAGACAAATAAAGGCTCAGTAGGTGAGAGTACACACTGCTCTTTCAGAGGACCTGACTTATGACGTTCCTGGAACCCGTGTAAGGTGGTTCACACACACCTGTGACTCCAGCTCCTTGAAGTTCAACACTCTTCTGGCCTTTGCAGGCACCTGAACTCATGTTTGTTCACACACACACACACACACACACACACAGAGTTAGATAGAGAGACAGACAGACAGACAGACAGACAGACAGACAGACAGACAGACAGACAGAATCGGAATTCCCCTTTGCTAGATTTGGATTGCAAAGCTCAGGGACTTGTTTAAGTAGGAGAGGCCAAAGCCCAGACTCTTGGTACTCCTGAGAGAGACATGCCAGCCAACCACTTGTTACGGGCCCAGGCCTGGGGCTGTGACATCCTGGGTCAAAATGTCAACTGATACAAAGCTGCAGTCAATCGAGGAAATCTTGGTCTTCACAGTACCAGCTGAGCTAGAACCAGTTGGCCTAGAAATGGAGTTGGTAATTGTCCTGACTGGGCCAGCAGCTGTAAGTCCTGTGTCCCCCACACTGGTCAGCGTCATTCTAGCCTGACCGGCATGCTGCCCACTCCTCTACTCAGCTGACAATCTCCTGAGGGGCCCAGACTTCAGTTCTGGTCCCTTCCTGACTGGCAGGCATAGGTTCTGCCCAGGAAGTAGCAAATGGTTGGGACATAGTTGGAAAGAATTTTGAAAAGGTGGGTTTTTTTTTTAATATCCTGCTTTGAGAGAGAGAGAGAGAGAGAGAGAGAGAGAGAGAGAGAGAGAGAGAGAGAGAGAGAGAGAGAGAAAGAAAGAAAGAAAGAAAGAAAGAAAGAAAGAAAGAAAGAAAGAAAGAAAGTTTCAGAGTCTTCACAAGGCTCTATGCTTCAGAAAGCCAATCTTGCTGACTGGCTGGTTGACGCAGCTTGCTTTTGCTTTCCAAAGCAGAACTGGGTGAACTATTCTCATTAGACACTCTGGCCTCCTGGCCTCAAGGCCCCTACAGTGTCCTCGTCTGCTCTCATTTCTTCCTTATCCTCGGGCAGCACGCCCTACCAGCGCCATGCTCCATGACTGTCTTCCAGCTGTTCACATCTGGCATCCCCGAGCAAATCCCAGAGCACGTATGCACAGGGACGCATGCACTCAAAACTCGCACGTCAGCAAGCGTGCACACACGAGCACACCATGTTCAGCTCTCTGGTGCTGGTGGAGTTGGGAAAGCTTTGCTCACTCCTCCGTTAATTCTTGCACACGTAATAAAGCTCGAGTTATACGTGTATCAGGAACTACACTGAGAATCAAAGATATCAATGGGGAAGAATAAAGGACAGAATCCTCGGCCTTTTTTTGTTTTGTTTAACATATGTCCTGAAACTTGCTCCTGTAGAACAGGCTGGACTCGAACTCATAGAGATCCACCTGCCTCTGTCTCTGGAATTAAAGGTGTGCATTATCACTGCCCAGCTGGGAACTTTCTAAACTGAGGAAAGCAGTCAGACTGAGGCAGGCTAGGAAGACAGGGAAATTGTGAAGGCGCGGGAAGAAAAAGGTGTCTCACTGACGCCACTCTCAGCCGAGAAGCAAGGATTTGTTGTAAAGGTTGGCACAGCAAGATAATATTTCTTCCACATATAGATTTTTATGTTAAAAATTTTATGTTAAAATAATAATAAATCACAGATTCAATGCAATGCCCAGCAAAATCCCAGCAAAATTCTTCATAGACCTCGAAAGAATGGTATTCAACTTCATATGGAAAAGCAAAAAACCCAGGATAGCCAAAACAATCCTGTACAATAAAAGAACTTCTGGAGGCATCACAATCCTTGACTTCAAACTCTACTACAGAGCTACAGTACTGAAAACAGCCTGGTATTGGCATAAGAACAGACAGGAGGACCAGTGGAACCGAATAGAAGACCCAGATATCAATCCACACATCTTCAAACACCTGATCTTTAATAAAGAAGCAAAAAATATCAAATGGGAAAAAGAAAGCATATTTGACAAGTGGCGCTGGCATAAATGGATATCAACATGTAGAAAAATGAAAATAGACCTATATCTATCACCATGCATACAACTCAAGTACAAATGGATCAAAGACCTCAATATAAAGCCAGCCACACTGAACCTTATAGAAGAGAGAGTAGGAAGTATACTTGAATGCATTGGCACAGGGAACCACTTCCTAAATACAACCCCAGCAGCATAGACACTGAGAGAAACAATTAATAAATGGGACCTCCTGAAAAGCTTCTGTAAAGCAAAGGACACAGTCAACAAGACAAAAACAACAGCCTACAGAATGGGAAAAGATCTTCATTAACCCCACATCAGACAGAGGTCTGATCTCCAAAATATTCAAAGAGCTCAAGAAATTGGACACCAAAAGATCACATAATCCAATAAAAAAAAATGGAGTACAGACCTAAACAGAGAACTCTCAACAGAAGAATCTAAAATGGCTGAAAGACACTTAAGAAAATGTTCAACATCCTTAGTCATCAGAGAAATGCAAATCAAAACAACTCTGAGATTCCATCTTATACCTGAAAGAATGGCCAAGATCAAAAACACTGATGACAACTTATGCTGGAGAGGTTGTGGGGAAAAGGGAACACTTCTACATTGCAGGTGGGAATGCAAACTGGTACAACCCCTTTGGATGTCAGTGTGGCAATTTCTCAGAAAATTAGAAAACAACCTTCCTCAAGACCCAGTAATACCATTTTTGTGTATATATCCAAAGAATGCTCAATCGTGCCACAAGGACATGTGCTCAACTATGTTCATAGCATCTTTGTTTGTCATAGGCAGAACCTGGAAACAACCTAAATGCCCCTCGACCAAAGAATGGATAAGAAAAATGTGGTACATTTACACAATGGAGTACTATACAGCAGAAAAAAGTAACGACAGTTTGAATTTTGCAGGGAAATGGATGGAGCTACATTATTTTGAGTGAGGTAATCCAGACACAAAAAGACAATTATCACATGTACTCACTCATAGGTGGTTTTTAAACACAAAGCAAAGAAAGCCAGTCTACAAAACACAAACCCAGAGAATTTAGACAACAATGAGGACACTAAGAGAGACTTACATAGGTCTAATCTACATGGGAAGTAGAAAGTAAAAAAAGACAAGATCTCCTGAGTAAGTAAATTGGGAGCATGGGAACCTTGGGGGAGGGCTGAAGAGGGGAGGGGGAGGCAGAGAGGGGAACAGAGAAAATGTAGAACTCAATAAATATCAGCAGCAACAACAACAACATATAATAATAATAAATCAAGATTAATCAACCTGAGCCGGGCGGTGGTGGCGCACGCCTTTAATCCCAGCACTTGGGAGGCAGAGGTAGGCGGATCTCTGTGAGTTCGAGACCAGCCTGGTCTAGAGCTAGTTCCAGGACAGGCTCCAAAGCCACAGAGAAACCCTGTCTCGAAAAACCAAAAAAAAAAAAAAAAAAAAAAAAAAGATTAATCAACCTGAATGAATATGACACTGGACATCTTGGGTATTTTTCTGGTGCCTCAAGCAAGACTTCACTGTTAACATGTTTACAGTGAAGTTATCCTGTCTTTCCTAACCCTCACGATCTTATCAACCACTGAGGAACCACTCTGATCTCAAGTTTCTTTGCTTGTTTTAGTTTTTCCAGATAGTGTGCTGGGATTAAAAGTATGGGCTACCACACCTGACTACTGCCTTCCTTCCTTCCTTCTTCCTTCCTTCCCTTCCTCCTTCCTTCTCTTTCTCCCTCCCTTTCTCCCCCTGTCTCTCTCTTTGGTTTTTTGAAATAGGGTTTCCTCTTTGTGTGTAGGGCTGGCTGTCCTGGAACTCACTGTGTAGACCAGGTTGGATTCAAACTCAGAGATCTGCCTTCCTCTGCCTCCCAAGTGCTGGGATTAAAGTGTTCTACCACCACTACCAGCTTTGATATCAGGTTTCATAGCAACTCTTTAAGGATAATAATTTCAAAATCTACCAAAATCCTCTATAAGATTATTGTACCGACAATGAAATATGACTCTCAAAAAAACTCACGCCCATGCCCCTGGGGGTGTGTGTGTCTTTTTTCCCCAAGAACCTCTCATTCTCCTAATCCTTGGTCTTAAAATCTAGGCTAAACTGGGTGGAGTGGGTGTACACCTTTAATCCCAGCATTCTGGAGGTGGAGACAGGAACTCTGAGTTTCAGGCCAACCAGGACTATAGTGAGACTTTGTCTCCAGAAACAAACAAACAGAAAAAAAAACTATGTTAAAATATATAACTCCAACTTGGCTTAATATTGGCTTATTCTGAAATTCCTTTTTGCATTGAAGTCAAGAATTCTGTTTTACTGGGAACTCCTTAGGCTGCGTGTGGTCTATGCCTCTGCCCCTTTACTCACAAGGCTAAAAATACTGCAATGAATGCTTCAGATAGAACTATTGAAGTCCTCTGAGATCAAGTAGACACCGAGGGTAATCTGACCTGCTTTTGTGTGGTAGTGCGGTAGAACTGATATCTAAACTGAGGACTGAACACCAGCATGAAAGCTGGGTCTGGTGCCACAGGCCATTAATCCCAGCAATCAGAGGCAGAGGCAGGAGGATCTCTGTGACTTTGAGGCCAACCCTGATGATATAGAGAGCTCCAGGACAGCTAGGACTACAAAGAGACCCTCTCTCAATTTCTTCCTTGCCCCCTAAAATATATATTTAAAAAAGAAAAAAGAAATAATATCAACATGAATGTCTTGCCTCCCTTCGTTACCACAAAGGCCACCCTTTCATTCCCAGTGCCAGGTCAAGGTCAAGCATTTACACGCAAGGAGACATTTCAGACACACACATAGGCACACACGCACACACTCTCACTGGCCATTTGATACCCACTTTATAGATGAGGAAAGTGAAACACAGAAAGACAAAATCCCCACTCCAAAACTGCACAGTCCATAAGAGATTGCAACCTAACACGGCCTCTTCGTGTCTAATTCCTAACCATCTCTCTCTACTCAAACTTAGAGGAAGCCTTGACGAACACAAAATTAGGATGAGGCAACCCAGGCCCAGGAAGAGGGTCAACTGTAATTAGAGTCGCCTGTGCTCCAACATGATAGGAGGAACTGGATGACTCTCAGGTCCCACCCCCTTCAGTACCACCCTCATAAAGCGAAGTGACTCACTGAGATCCGAGGGGCTAACCTGCTTTGGTTGTCATTAATCACTGGTTTCCACAAGCTTTTACAAGGATGAGAGTTCCCAGGTTGCATCTAAGAGATTTGGGCTAAACCTGTTTCACTTCATGACTTGCGAGTCTCTACTCTAGGCTAGACCCTATTTGAGGTGTGAAAGCAAACAGAATCAATTACAGTCCCAACCAGGTAGTGAAGGTGACAGACAAGTAAACAAGTTACCATCAGGCAGTGAGCTAGAAGAGAAAGACTCATCATGTTCAGAGAGGCAAAAGCTTAACTTACACATTAGAGAGGAAGTTTGAGAAAGCATATGGTGGGGTGGGGGAGTTCTAGGTTGGGTTTTTAAGTAGAAGCATGAGAACCCCTCTTTTTGCTTGTTTGTTTTTCGAAACAGGGTTTCTCTGTTTAGCCCTGGCTGTCCTAGAACTCGCTCTGTAGACCAGGCTTGCTTTAAACTCACATACATCCACCTGCCTCCACCACCCACGTGCTGGGATTAAAGGTAGGGACCATCGCTGCCTGGTCTTTTACCAGGCTCTCTTTTAGAGCCTTCTTCTACTACAAAGGAGGTAAGGGTACCCCACAGCAGCATGCACCTGTGTGCTAGAAGCAATTCCTGCCCCAGTGGGGCATAGTATGGAGGCTAAGTAGAGGCAAGCAAAACAGTTCTGGTTACCCACAGACATCACTCATGGTTGGTTTTAGAGCCTAGCTAAGGGCTTGGATTTCTGTTGAAAACATTGTAGCAGGGAGAGATAAGGTCCTGGGTCCTGGAAAGAAACATTTGACTTGTTTTTGGGAAAGTTCTCTAGCATTAGGGAGTGTGGCTCAGATAGGCAGGAAAGGCCTTGGGGAGTATGAATGGAGAGGTGATGGCTGGCGCTGTGGTGAGGGGATGAGGTTGGGCAGTGAGGTTGGAGGAGTGGAGAGACAGCTGTGCGAATGAGAGCAAGAGGGACTCGGGGCCTGGGCGAGTGTGCACTGTGAGGAGCCGGAAGAGTGCAGGTTGATTCCCAACCTCCTGTCTTAGGGCACAGAGTGGCGCCTGGAACCACTGGTGGAGAAATGGCTTTTAGGACCAAGTAGGTGGCAGGGTGGTGGGACCGGATTTGCTGAGATTGAAGAATCAGGAGGTAGGTGAGACCTGGAAAGAGATTCTTCCCTGTCACATAAGGAAGTATCTCATACCTGATGTGTCACCAGGCTAGAGGCCCGTGAGGTATTGGAGCAAGTTGACATCTACAGCAAAACACGGATGGTATATCCAACTTGAGGGAACAGTGGCTCTGGGGTTCAACTGGGACAATGAGAGCCTTGGATTTCCCACCTTTTTCCACCCAAAACCCAAACCCTAAACCTGCCCCGCATGTCTCCCTCCCTTGCCTGTCTGTCTCGTCTAGTTCATCTTCCGCAGCCATTTGGCAGCAGCATAGGCCTGGTCATTCCTAACCCTTCCATCTTTCTTGTTTTCATGGCACTCCACACAATGTGGAGCAAGGCTATAGACATGTATACTTGTTGCCTGTCTTCTTCGGAATGTAAGCTGCAGGAGAGTGAGCCTTTATCCTGTGTGTGACCACATCCCTACCCCCTGACATCCTAGGAACTCAATAGCATTGGTTAAATGATGTTCTTGATCAAAATGCTTCCTTACCGGATGAGGCTGCCACTGGTTCAAGACCTTACATAATTGGCTCTGCTTCTAGGCCCCCAACTGGGGTGACTGGTTCCATACAAGCAGGATCATGCAGGGGACAATCAGATACATGTCATGGCTCTTCTTCAATCCACATTCTTCACCAAGAAGGAACATTGTCCCCATGCTTGAAACCCTTCAGTGGCCTTCGAGGACCTGCTTGCTCAGCTGTCTGAATTCACCTTCCACCATTTTGCCCCTTACCCTACACTCCCTGCCCATTGGTTCTTCTAGAACCAGGCACACACTTCCCCAGCATGTTTCACGGGTCCCAGTTGAAACACCACAGCCCCAGACCCTCTCCGGCACACACGGGGTTCCCTACATGTCATTTATTACCGTCCGTTCTTGTTTGTCGATTTGTTAGCTTGGTTGTTGTTTCTCTTTCTTTTATTTTTCTCCCCTGAGGAAATGCCCTAGAGTGGCACATGGTCAAAGCTTGATTAACATTTGGCACCGGAAATGTTTGTGCTTTCACTATCAAGATGACTGGACAGATGGCTCAGTGGTAAAAAAAGCCTTGGCTGCTTTTCTAGAGATTCCACGTGAGATTTCCAGCCCCCACATCAGGGCTCACAACTCCAGTTCCAGGGGATCTGATTCTCCCTTCTGGCCTCTGTGGACACCAGACACCGCACTGGTACACAGACATACATGCAAAGCACCCATACACACAAAACAAATTTTTAAAAAAAAGTGACACTTGATAGCTCTTACGCTATGATGATGATTTGAGTTTATGCCTCCAAAGGCTGACTGCAGTATATTCTTGACCTCAGTTTGATCTAGGCTACCTTGAAGTGTGTGTGTGTGTGTGTGTGTGTGTGGTGTATGTGTGTGGTGTGTGTGTGTGGTGTATGTGTGTGGTGTGTGTGTGGTGTGTGTGTGTGGTGTATGTGTGTGGTATGTGTATGAGGTGTATGTGTGTGGTGTGTGTGGTGTATGTGTGGTGTGTGTGTGTGTGTGTGTGTGTGGTGTGTGTGGTGTGATGACTTCATAGTCATCAAAAGTCTAATCCACTGCCTACAAATACCCACTCAGCAGAAGCAAAATGAGGATGTACCATACTTCCTCTCTCTTTTTGCCAGATGGACTAGATTTACTATGGTTCCTAGACAAGAAGCATTGAGACAGGAAAACAATCTCTTGGTCCATTTAGGTGCTCTTCCCGGCTCCCACACTCAGTCTGCTGGGAAGAGTTTTGAGGCCATGCTGAAAAAGAGAAGATACAACTCATCAGACACTGGTGTGGGGAGGGGAGACATGGGGGCTGAGGAAGGACAGAGAAACCAAAACCTAGATGACAAGTCTGACTCAATTGCACTAGTGACATTTTATTTCTTTCATCTTTGAGATTATAATAGAGTTACATCATTAACCCCTTGCCTCTCCTCCCTCCAAACTCTTCTATATAACCCCTCTTTGCTCTTTTTCAAAGTCATTGCCTCTTTTGTCATGAATTACTATTACATGGGTATATGTATATACATATATATTCCTAATATAACCCAGTCCGTCTGTATAATGTATACTAGTATGTCTGTTTTCAGGGCTGAACATTTTGCATTAGTGAACCAATTGGTGTGCTTTCCCTAAGGGAAAGACTATTTCTCCTGCTTTCAGCATTCCTTAGTTGCCTGAAGTTCTTTACGTCCGGTTGAGGCCTTGTGAACTTTTCTCCTGTCCATCGTTGTCCTTGTTCAGGTCATGTTAGGCCGTCATGGTGGTGAGACTTTATGGGTGTAGCATCTGACACTCCTAGGAGCACTAGTAAAATCTTAAAGACTGGCTCGATTGAATATGTATTGCACTGTTCTGGAAAGGCAAAAGTGCAGCCAGGGTGTGGTGGTGCACACCATTAATCCCAACACACTGGAGGCAGAGATAGGCAGATCTCTGTCTGTGCAAGGCCAGCCTAGTCTACAAGAGCTAATTCCAGGACTGCTAGAACTATTACACAGAGAAACCCTGTCTCAAAAAAGAAAGAAAGAGAAAAGAAAAAAAATGAAAGGAAAAAACCCTTAACCCTTCATTTTGTACATGGATAATTTTATGCCCAGAGAAGAAAAAGGACTTTCCAGGGATTTTACAGCAATTTCGTGACTGATTTAAGACGAGGACTCTCAATATTAAAAGATCAGTACTTCGATGGCACAGAGCAGAGCCCATCTGGCTGTCCCATATTTAAACAGAGGACTAGTATTTCACACGGTACGTGGTTCAAACCTTTAACTATGAAGTTATGGGAGCCACAGGTCCACTGTGTCTAGTCACAGGAGCTGGTACTGCTTCTGTCCCGAAGTTGCCCAGGTTCCCTTGGTTTTTTGTTCTTAACTTTTTCTCTTTTCCCATGACCCATGGCCATCCTATCACAAGGCATGTGTATTCTTACTTTCCTCTTGGCTTCCAGGCTGATACTATCAAAGAGGCAGCCGGTCACAGCCCAAAGACCCGGGAGAGTCTGTGACTCAGAGAACTAGCCGGGGAATCCTCTTAGATGATGATATCCTTTGGAGAATGCCAGATCAGAGATCTTGGCTCTCACTCAATAAAATGGCATAGTCCATCTAGTGTTGTGTGCGGGCTGGGGTACCAAGAGAATACAGAAGAGAAAGAAAAGGTTCTGCCTACCATTCAAGGTTCTGAGTTGACAGTTTTACACCTAGAGGCTTAGGAACCTGATTTACCCCCCCACACACACATAAGTAATGAAACTGTACTGAGAATTCCTCTGATGGGTGGTTATCTTCCACTCTGAGGGTGGTAGCTACAACATAGGAAATCTCTGAGAAATCGCAAACTGACCTACTCCCCCAGGGCCAATCAGGTGGTAGGAAAGCCATTCCCTTCAGAAAGCTTGGTCTTCAGTATATTAGAAAAAAAGTTTCTATAAAAATGTAAATAAAAATGGTCTAAAGATCAAATGTAGAATCGCAGGTGAAAATTATTTTTAAAAGAACCTTTTGGAATGAGGTCCCCTCAAATAGATGCAAGCAGTCTAAATCAGTGGTTCTCAACTTTCCAAATGTTTGACCCTTTAAAACAGTTCCTCATATTGTCGGGATCCCAAACATAAAGTTATTTTTGTTGCTACTTCATAACTGTAATTTGTTACTTTCATGAATCATACTGTAAATATCTGATATGTGAGTTATTTGACCCAAACAAGTCATGACCCAAAGGTCCAGAATTATTGGTCTAAATACTCCAGCTTCCCTCCTTATCATTGCAATAAGCATAGCAATAGAACTAGCAGCGTAAGCACTTACTGATCTCTATCTCCAGGACAGACCGTGTGTCCAGCACTTTGTTTGGTATGTTCTCCTTGAATCCCATCTCAACCCCAGGAAACATGAGCACTGTTCTTCTCAATGAGAATCAGATATAAAGCAATCTGCCCATATTTATTACCGTAGAAAATGAGGACATGACCACTCAATGGTAGAGGAAGGTTTTATTGCAGATGTGTGTGAGAGAGAACAGCCAGGAGCACCTGGAAGAGTCCAGAGCAGAGCGAGAAAGTGGACTGAACACGGCTAGCAGACTGGTCAAGGCCAGGTCTACCCGTGAGAGAGGGGAGAAGAGCAGGGGAAGAAGGAAGAAAAGAGAGAAAATCAAGTGAGAACGGCAGGAACATAGGGAAGAGTGAGACTAGCTGGGTTGTAAGTAGAGTTGGAGTGAAAGAAGGGCCAGGAGACTGGCCTTGGGGGGAACATTGAAACTATAAACAAGTACTTGTATGTAGGGACTGAGCGAGCCTGGAGGCTAGCATGAACCTTGACATGCTGCTAGGCACCACAGCTATGTGGTATTTGAGAGCCATATGTCCCTTTGCCCTAGGTAAGAAAAATGACTCCTTTTGGTAGACAGAACTGGCCTCACGAGTTCCTGAGTAATGCTGGCTTTTATCTAACTGCAAGACATCCTCCTACAGTCCAGGCTGAACTCATTTCTGGATATTTGAACTGACTTTTGGAGTTTTGGAGAATTTGAGTTTCCTTTGGACCTGACAATTACCAAGTGATGGGAATAAGATCTGAATTCAAGTTAGGGCTTCATTGTGTGCGTGGTAGATGGACACAGATGTCAGGGGTTCTCTTCCTTCTTCCTGTGAGACAAGACCTGGATTAGGCTGGAGGCCAGCATCAGGCATGCTCCTCCTGTCCACCCCTCCTCCAACCACCTGAAGCTATTAGCCCTAAAGGGTTGCTAAGGAACTTAAAGGCAATCACAAGATTTTGCAGATGCTTTGTTGTTTCTTTCTCTCTTCAGTGCCTGTCTGAAACAGGCTTTCACAGAGTAGCCTAAGATGGCGAGATCACACAAATCTACCAGCCTCTGTCTTTAGAGGGCTGGGATGAAAGGCGTGGACCATCATGCCTGGTCCTCTGAGGTGCTTCTGAGGTTGTGAAGAAGATTAATTCTCAAGAAGGACTTCTTGAGTTCCTCTGGGCAGGGTATAAAAGACATTTATCTATTCTGGGAAGGATGAACAAACATCAGAAAGCGTCCTCCACAGAGGAACATTTGAGTAAAATCTAATGGGCAACCATTTCCTTGGAATGCGCTTGTCCTTCACACTAGGTTAAGGAATGGTGGTGGCTTAATTTTATCTCCTGAGTTATTACAGAGCCTGAGCAGGCCCTCACAACTCTTTAGATTTTGAACTTTATAGTCCTTTTCTATCCCCCTCCAAAGACATAAATGACCAGAAGAACTGGCATTGGCGTGTTTTCCCAGGTGACATGACTCATGACGTTTCTTTAATTTAAAAAAAAAAACAAAAAACTCGCATGTATTTACTTATTAATTCTGTGTCGGTGTTTGCTGGGAAGAGCTGTTTGTGTCACAGCGGGACAACCTGGGGGAGTCAGTTCTCTCCTTCTACCTCGTGGGGCCCAGGGAGTTAAACTTGGGTCATCAGGCTTGACCTTCCTGCCACTGAGTCCTCTCACTGGTCCTCTTGAAGGTGCTTAATAATCTAACTTTCAAAAAAAACTTTTATTTGGGACAACAGAATCTATACACTCATTGAGTGGTCCATTTCTTCCTGGTTTTTGTATAAGATGGTCTTACACCTAGCTCTGGGAAAGAGGGTTCGGAGCTAGGTCTGTAGACTCCATGCTGCACAACTGTAAGCTATTACTACTCTTAAGCATCCTGGCTATCACAGTCTGGGCGTGTGTTGGGCAGTGGTGGTGCACGCCTTTAATCCCAGCACTGGGAAGGCAGAGGCAGGTGGATCTCTGTGAGTTGGAGGCCAGCCTGCCTGATCTACAGAGTGAGTTCCAGGACAGGCTCCAAAGCTACAGAGAGAAACCTTGTCTTGAAAAACAAAACAAAACAAAAGTGCAAAATATATGCAAAACACAGTCTAGGTGTGTCTTTCAGCTAAAGACTCCCAGTGTTGCTGGGTGTTTATGGCACAAACCTTTAATCCCAGCACTAAGGAAACAGAGGCAGTCAGACCTCTGTAAGTTTGAGGAACAGCAGCCTCTACGGAGCTAGTTCAAAGGTACAGAGCTGGTTCCAAAGGATAGGATATTTAGGGATACACAGAGAAGCCCTGTCATGAAAAAAAAAAAAAAAAAAAAAAACCACAGGCTAGAGAGATGGCTCAGTGGTTAAGAGCGCTGGCTGCTCTTCCAGAAGACCTTGGTTCAGTTCCCAGGTACCCACCCAGTAGCTCACTACTGTCTGGAGTTTCAGTTCCAGGGAATCTGACACCCTCACACAAACATACAAATAAGCAAAATGCCAATAAAATAAATAAATAATAATAAAAAAGAAGAAAGAATTTCAGTATTGTGTCTTACTGTTACATATAAAGCAAAACTTTTTGTTGTTTGTTTGACCCAGGACTCTCTACATAGCCCTCGCTATTCTGGAACTCACTCTGTAGACCAGGTTGGTCTCACAGACATCTGCCTGCCTCTACCTCCCAAACATAGGATTAAAGGCATGTACCACCATATCCAGCAAGCAAAGTTTTGTTTTGTTTTTTTAGTCAGGGCTAAGGACAAACAAGAGCTTTTCTGGTAAGGTTGTATTCCCACCAAAACTGATTACCACACAAATTTATTAAAAAAACAAACAAACAAACAAAAAAAAAACCAGTCATGGGGTATGAACAAAGGCAGAAAACAAGTATTCTTTCTTTCTTTCTTTTTTTCTTTCTTTCTTTCTTCTTCTTTTTTTTTTTTTTTTTTTTTTTTTGGTTTTTCGAGACAGGGTTTCTCTGTAGCTTTGGTGCCCGTCCCGGAACTAGCTCTTGTAGACCAGGCTGGCCTCGAACTCCCAGAGATCCGCCTGCCTCTGCCTCCCGAGTGCTGGGATTAAAGGCGTATCTTTCCTTCTTTTTAATTAAACTGCCAGGCCGTGGTGGTACATGTTTTTAATCCATGCAAAGCAGAGAGGCACAGGAATCTCTGAGTTTGAGACCAGCCTGGTCTACAGAGTGAGTTCCAGGATAGTCAGGGCTACACAGAGAAACCCTGTCTCAAAAAACCAAAATTGAGCCAGGCAGTGGTGGCACACGCCTTTAATCCCAGCACTCGGGAGGCAGAGGCAGGCGGATCTCTGTGAGTTCGAGACCAGCCTGGTCTACAAAAGCTAGTTCCAGGACAGGCTCCAAAACCACAGAGAAACCCTGTCTCGAAAAACCAAAAAAAAAAAAAAAAAAAACCAAAACTGTTTCTTTATTTGTTTGAACCCATTATGTCAAGAGGAACTGGAGGCACCAAAGCTTCATGAGTGGGGCTTAAATTCAGCAGGGCCTCTTGGGCAGCTTCTTTAAGGACAGCTACCAATGGAGCTAAAACCCTATCCACTGAAGTGAATTTCCCCCTCAGCAAAGGGGCAGAGCCCTGTGTCTTAGAAGCCCCACTGCAGAGGAGTTTCCAGTGCTGGTTTCCCCTAGTTGTGGGAAGCACTAAAAACCTTAAAAGCCCGGGACTTCAAGTTTGAGTTTATATATATTGGTTTTTTGAGACAGGGATTCTCTGGGTAGCCCTGGCTGCTGTCCCGAAACTCCCTCTGTAGACCAGACTGTCTTTGAACTCACAGAGACCCACTTGTCTCTGCCTCCCAGGGGCCAGGATCCTCTCTCTCTCTCTCTCTCTCTCTCTCTCTCTCTCTCTCTCTCTTTCTCTCCTCCTGCTTTTATCAACTGTTTCAATCTGCTTTGTGTTGCTCATATCAAAATATTTGAAATTTGGTATGGTGTATGTATGTGGGGGGGTGGTTTGGGGGAGTAGCATATAGCTTCGGAGTTAAGGATGTTCTGACAAAACTTCATGGGAGGTGAAACCCATGGGAGAACAAGGGAGGGAATGTGAAGAACCCCAGAGCTAGCTTTTATATCCGCCAGTTCTCAGTCATGAAACCAGACCTGCCAGACCCAAGTCACTCCCGTGAGATCTAACCCAGTCACATGGGGTGAAATGCAGTTTCTAGAGCAAGGCACTAATCCATTCCTCGGGGTTGGTGTCTCCATTACTCAATCACTTCCCGAAGACCCACCTGCTCCCACTACTGCATTGAGAAACGAAGGCTTAATGTGAGCTGTGGCTTAGAGCAACTGTACCCAAACCATAGCAATCTGCAGAGATGGGACAGTAAACCTCGCCCATTTAAAAAGCTGCTTGGGGGCTGGAGAGATGGCTCAGTGGTTAAGAGCCCTGGCTGCTCTTCCAGAGAATCCTGATTCAATTCCCAGCACCCACATGGCAGCTCAAGACTGTAACTCCAGTTTCATCAGATCCGATACCTTCACAACAATACACTAATGCACATAAAATAAAATTAAATACTTTTTTTTAAAAAAAAAGTTGTTTGGAATGCTATCTTCCAGGGCCAGCTCCCCGCAAGCACTCTGAAGTACACAACTCCAGCCATTTCAATGCCTACTCTCAAACCAAACCCTATCTTGTCCATCACTGAATTCCGTGCCATCTAAAAGATAAGAGGAAAGGAGAGCCCAGGCCCTAGATGATACCATCTCTTCCTTTCCTGGTGGACGATCTCAAACCACAAGAGGCACAGAGAAAAGGATGTCCTGGGTTTATTCTAAGAACTGGTGCATCTAATTCTCTTCTCAGAAAGTCCCTTTCCTCTCTGTAAAGAGTGAACTAGGGAGACCCTGCGAGGAACGTGGAACATGGGCAAAGAGGATTTGCTTTCCAAGTTTTGTTTTTTTCTTTTAATTTTTTTTTTCGATATAGGGTTTCTCTGTGTAGCCCTAGCTGTCCTGGAATTCGCTTTGTAGACCAGGTTAACCTGGAACTTACAGAGCTCTACCCGCCTCTGCCTCCCTGAGAGCTGGGACTAAGGGCGAGCGCCACCACCGCCCTGCAACTTTCAAGTGTTTCGGCTGCCCCGTTCCTGCTGTACCTTCACAATATATAAAAATTGCATGTGGCTCAGAACTCAGAAGGCTGCAAGACTACAGTAAATAATACTCGTGTAGTAAATGTCACCATCATAACGACCTCATCCCAACCCCAATATTCAAAGTGTTCCTTCAGTGAGTTCCCTCGTAAATGACTTTAAGTCATCAAACGCACTCAGTGGTTTGGACCTTTGACTTTTGGCACAATAACCCTCAGGGAGAAAAATCGGAGGCTGAGTGACAGCCATGACAGCGCCTACAGAGTTCACAGCCCCTCTCTTCAGAGACCAGAGCCCGGGAACTACCCGGACCGCCCACGGCTACCACCATTGGCAGCCTTCTTGCTGGCGTGACTAAAGCCCCGCCTCCTTCCCGCTGGGACCACTCTGAGGAGATCGCCGGAAGCGGAGGGGGGGGTCTATAAAAGGGGGTCGCGAGGCATCCTGGGCTTTGTAGTCTGTCTGCGCATCTGCCGCAGGAGAGTAGAGTCTCACGCTGCAGAGAACTACAACTCCTAGCAGCCTTGCGGAGAGTGAGGCGAGGGGGCTTGAGTCACGTGGGCGCTGGGCCTGGGCGGGCTATTTCTTAGTTCGGCGGCGGCGGCGGCGGTGGCGGTGGTGGCGGTGGCGGCGGCGGCGGCGGCTCGGGGGACCGGGGCCTTTTGTTTGGAGCGGCTGCGGGAGGCCACGGAGCGGAGAGGCCCGCGGCCTTCCCCAGCTCGCTCGGTCCCGGCCGCCCCTTGCGGGGTTGCGGGGCCGCCCCGTGGGCCGCCCGTCGCCTCAGGCGCCGCCGCCCCGCCCTAGGCCCGCCCCGCCCGGCCTGAGGGGAGGAACCGGCCGGCCGGGCCTCGCCGCGCGGCCCGATCTGCTCCGGAGTGTTCCCTGGTCTTCGCTGCGCTCTGCACCCGAGGCTACTCCTCGCGCCTTAGGCCGACGCCATGAAGATCAAGGATGCCAAAAAACCCTGTAAGATGGGAGCCGGGACCCGCGGGTTGGGAAGGCGGCCCTGGGAGCCTCGGGCGGAGCGGCCTGCTTTGATCTGGGGGTTGTTCGCGGGCGCCCGCCAGGGAGGGAAGGGAGGGATCGCAGCAGCCCCAGGTTGCAGGCGGCGCGCTTCCCTACCCCCGTGCACGCCCGCCCGGCGTGCTTCTGCCGCCCCCCAGCCCTCTGCTCCCACTTGCTCCTGGAGAGGATCTGGGAGGAGCACGGGAGATTTTTGACTCGGGTTTTACCAAACGGGATTGCACATCGGTCCAGTCTTGGTGTCAGGGCGGAAAGGTGGTCGGGGCTCCCGGCTAGGGGTTGATACCTTTTCATTTTTTTCCTGATTTCTGCGCGTGTCCTTGAAGTCCAGGTAGGTTCCTGGGAGTTGTCTTCTGTTGCCATTGGACCTTTTCAACGCCTGTGTGTGTGGTCTGCCAATAGGTAAATTGCCTTGGCAAGTTAGAATAGCAGTTGGTTTGTGTTTTCGAAAGCAAATAAATAAGAAGACTTAAAAAAAAAACCTATATTTCAGCTACCCAGTTCGAAGCACATTAATGTCGTGGTAAATACCTTGAGCTTTTTCTGTAGTCGTGCATGCATAGACTGCGAAGGCTCTAACCGTGCTGTCAAAGAGCACCTCAAGTTTCACAAGCTGCCTTTTAAAAGCCTTTAATTTCTGCAGTTGGGTTATTCATTGGTTCGGTCCTTGTGACTGTTGCTCCTTCAGTCTCTGCAAGCTAGGGATGTGGGGATCCGTGCTCTGTCTTAGCCCGAGGTTTTATGGTTTCTAGTGTTCTAGGCTATCCTCCCTACTGCTCCCCGAGGTCAAGTTAGAAAGGGGGCTCTGAACACCTTCCCTGCCTGCTCCCATTAAGGGGTCCTGTAAACCCCACGGAAGCAGCTTCCAAAGCAGTCTAGAAACAGTTACTGAAATGTGAGTTTTTATTGTTTAAAGATGAGGGCGACTGAACTTCGCCTCAGTAACTTTTCAGCACTCTCCACGGAGCTGCTCAAAGTACAGTGTCGTTTCCATCCCACCTACAGGACATAGTCTAAATAAATACTTGGGAAACACAATTTTATTATTGTTGTTTTAATTTTAGATTATCTGCCCATGAAATACATTAACAATTTTTTTTTTTTTAATTGTGTTAGTTCAAGGGACCTGTGATTCTCAAGAGTTCTGAGGCCAGCCAGTCTGGTTTGCAAAACAAGTTCCAGGCCAGCTGGAGTTACATGATGAAACCCTGTCTCAAAAAATCAAGAACAGAAAAAGCAAAAAGAAAGCCAGAGAAACAGTGAAGGTTTAGGTTTACATTTTCCCGATTAAACTAATAAGCCCTAGGCTAGCATGGAAAAGCACATTTGTCTTCTTGGTTCTTGTATAGCAGGAGACCCTGCTCCAAATAACTCACACAAAAAACTAGTGCATCTGGGAACACGTGACATCTTTCAGCAAACTCATTTTCTCTGCTTTTTTAGTGGTTGCCAGGCAGTGGTGGCTCATGCCTTTATTAATCTCAGCACATGGGAGGCAGAAGCAGGCAGATCTCTTGTGAGTTTGAGGCCAGCCTGGTCTGCAGAACCAGTTCCAGGACAGTCAGGGCTACACAGAGAAACCCTATCTCAAAAAAACTAAAATAAATAAAAATAAAAAAAGATCATATGGGGAAGGCGAGGGGGTGGGCACTGATGCGCCACCACCATCTGGCTCATACTTAGGTATTGAAAGTAACCAAAAATCTCTTTGTAGCAGAATAATTGATATATGGTTGGTCCCTCCTCTGTACACATAAAATAAATAACTTTTAAAAACTGAACAATAATTTTCAAATCCTAGTGATAACTGATGTGTTTAAATTCTTCTTGTCACCTGAGTCACATGATAAGTAAGCATTTAATGGGTGAATAGGAGTGCATACCAGATAAAGAATTTAAAAGTCGCCGGGCGGTGGTGGCGCACGCCTTTAATCCCAGCACTCGGGAGGCAGAGGCAGGCGGATCTCTGTGAGTTCGAGGCCAGCCTGGTCTACAAGAGCTAGTTCCAGGACAGGCACCAAAGCTACAGAGAAACCCTGTCTCGAAAAACCAAAAAAAAAAAAAAGAATTTAAAAGTCTTGGGCAATGTCTCAATATCATGTAAGTTTTTAGAAAGTATACAAATAGCTGGGCAGTGATGGTGGTGAACACCTTTAATCCCAGCACTTGGGAGGCAGTGACAGATGAATCTCTGTGCGTTTGAAGCCAGCCTGGTGTACAGAGCTAGTTCCAGTACAGGCTCCAAAGCTACAGAGAAACCCTGTCTCAAAAAAAAAAAAAAAAAGAAAAGAAAAGAAAAAAATCCAAGGGGAACAAGTGTACAAGTACAACTGAAGGAAAAATGAATTAATGTGTGATAGGTAAATCTTAGCCATTAAGGTTACTACTTAAAGAGTAAATGAAGTTTGTGGCTATCTAACCATTCTAGTTTCCCCACAATCATTATATATGTGTGTGTGTGTCTTTTTTTTTTCTTTTAATTCACAGCTTTCCCATGGTTTGGCATGGACATTGGGGGAACTCTAGTGAAGCTCTCATATTTTGAGCCTATCGATATCACAGCAGAGGAAGAACAGGAGGAAGTTGAGAGCTTAAAAAGCATTCGGAAATATTTGACTTCTAACGTAGCATATGGATCTACTGGCATTCGGGACGTACACCTTGAACTGAAGGACTTAACACTTTTTGGACGAAGAGGGAACTTGCACTTTATCAGATTTCCAACCCAGGACCTGCCTACTTTTATCCAAATGGGGAGAGATAAAAACTTCTCAACCTTACAAACGGTGCTGAGTGCTACAGGAGGCGGTGCTTACAAGTTTGAGAAAGATTTTCGCACAGTAGGTGTCTATTACTTGAAAACCAAAAATTAATAAGAATATTCAATTTTAAATATAATTCTGGGCTTCTAAACAGTATTTCTCAACCTTCTCAATGCTGATACCCTTTAATACAGTGTCTCATGCTGTGGTGAACCCCAACCATAAAATCATTTCAATTGTTACTTCATAACTGTAATTTTGCTACTGTTATAATTCATGATATAAATATCTGATATGCAACATACCTGATTCAATCCTTAAAAGGATTCTTTGACCCCTCCCACAAAGGATCAGGCCTCACAGATTGAGAACTGCTGATCTAGGGTGTTCCTTAATTTCATTTTCCCTGAAGCATATGTGCATGACTAGATTTTGACTTGGAACATTTTATCGACTTTATGGGCTGTCTGCATTCCCCAAATTTCAGTATGTTGATGGAATGTGGTACATGAGAAAAGCCCAGTGAATCAGGCAGTCTTACTGTTTTACATTTGTTTTAATTTTGTTGTTGTTGTTGTTGGGGTCAAGGGCTGGTTTTGTTGGTTTTTGGAGACAGGATTTCTCAGTGTAGATCAGGCTGGCCTCAAACTCCACCCGGCGTTTTTGTATTTATATTAGCTATCTCTATTAGCCATCTCCTATAATAAGTTATATTAGTATGCACCTCTAGTCCTTGAGGTTATAGTATATGTGGCAAGAGAACTATTGAAGGGATATTGTGTTTCCGTATTTGAATTTTATCACCTGTAATTCACCTGTAGTTCAGTATTTTGGAATATTGACCTAGCAGATTAATATATACATTAAAACTGAGCAATACCTTATGTTTGTGTGCATTGATAGATAAAATTAATGTGTATCAGAATAGTCAAGTAACTCAGAGGTGAGGTGATTTTGAAGTTTGCATAACTGTCCTGTGTATAACAAATGTCTACCATTCCATAAACCTGTCCTCTGAATTTTTTTCTTTTTTTTAATTTTGTGGTGGTTTATTTTTATTTTATGTACATGGGTGTTTTGCCTGCATGTAAGTCTATATACCATGTGCGTGTCTAGTGACCAAGGTGACCAGAAAAAAGTATCAGAGTCCCTGGAGCTGGAGTTGAACTCCGGTCATCTAGAAGAGTAGTCAGTGTGTCTCTTTTACTCATGCCTCCACTTCATCCACTGAAATCTAAAATACCCAGGTGATGCTGCCTTCACTGAGAACTAGTGGACTAAGTAAAATCCTTGATAGATTTTGACCCTAAATAAAGAAAAGCTGCAGTACCTTAAAAAATACTGAAGTTTTATAAAATCTATTAAAACTATTCAATATAGTTAAACCAAGTATATTTGTTTGATATTTTTAAAATTCTGATTTTTGTTTTTTCTTCCAGATTGGAAACCTCCACCTGCACAAACTGGATGAACTTGACTGCCTTGTAAAGGGCTTACTGTATATAGATTCTGTCAGTTTCAATGGACAAGCAGAATGCTATTATTTTGCTAATGCCTCAGAACCTGAGCGATGCCAAAAGATGCCTTTTAACCTGGATGATCCTTATCCACTGCTGGTAGTGAATATTGGCTCAGGAGTCAGTATTTTAGCAGTTCATTCCAAAGACAACTATAAAAGAGTGACTGGAACAAGGTAGTAATCTTTTTGGTCTGATTACATTCTTCGTCATTTTTTATGCATAAAAGTTCTGGGGTGTATTTTGTTTTATTTATCTGTCCGTCTATTTATTTTTGGTGCTAGAGATCAAACATAGGCCCTTGTGCTGTTGCTAGGTAAGTATGCTACTCTGAATTGGACCCCCAGCTGTATCAGTATATTGCCAGTTCCTTCGTTTTACCAGAAAAATAATAAATACATTTTTGTGCAGCAGCAAAATATATAGGGAGCTGGAGAGATAGCTCAGCAGTTAGGAGACCTTGCTATTGCAGAAGACCCAGGTTCAATTTCAACACCCACATGGCAGCTCACAGCCTTTTTTAACTCCAGTTCCAGAGGTTGTAACCTTGGCTGAAACTAGCCATATACATAGTACAGAACATGTATGCAAGCAAAACACTGAACCACATAAAAGTAATGTCTTTAAAAAGATGTGTAAATTAAAATGCTGCAGATCTCTTTTTGTAAGATTTATTTTTTGTTTTTTTTTTTTGTGTTGCTTTGTTTATTTCGAGACAGGGTTTCTCTGTAGTTTTGGAGCCTGTCCTGGAACTCATTCCATAGACCAGGCTGGCCTTGAACTCACAGAGTCCATCTGCCTTTGCCTTCTGAGTGCTGGGATTAAAGGCGTCTGCCACCATGTTTTTCCCTGGGTTTAACAGAACTAGCAGTGGTAATCAGCATTCTGTTGACTTCAGAATTACATTATCTTGATATTTTTGTGTAATTTCTGTAGCATTTTTCTTTTTTAAAAAAAATTTTTCAATTTTGTTTGTTTTGTTTTTTTTGTTTTTTTTGGTTTTTCGAGACAGGGTTTCTCTGTGGCTCTGGAGCCTGTCCTGGAACTAGCTCTATAGACCAGGCTGGTCTCGAACTCACAGAGATCTGCCTGCCTCTGCCTCCCGAGTGCTGGGATTAAAGGCGTGCACCACCATCGCCCGGCAAATTTTTCAATTTTTATATTTAAGCATAAAACTTGCCTTTGTACTATATAGATTTGCATTTACGCTACAATATTAGATAATGGGGTAGCTAATTATTTTGTGCTTATTTTTATTTATATGTATGTGAATTTAATGTGCAACACATTTGTGCATTTGTCTATAGAGGCCAAAGGTGTCAGACCCCCGGAACTGAGGTACAGGTAGTTGTGAGCTGCCCGAAAGGGATGGTGGGAACTGAGTCCAGGGCCTCTGCAAGAACAGTTAACCTTTGAGCCCCTTCTCGAGCCCTGTAGTTAATTTTTAGGATGAATTTAATGTGAACTCCTTATAGACTATATTGTTCTCAGGTATACCATAACTTTTTAATAATCTGAAATATGAATGTGAAGGGTTTTGCAAGACTTTCTTTTATGTATATTTCATTAACTTTTGAGGATAGGTGGCAATGCCTGTTTAACTATGTGAGCAAAAATTTTGAGATATTTTAGATGGGTTAAAAGGGGGGAGTTAATTTTAAAGCAGTAGTGCCGTTGAAATACTTAAGCGCATTAGTACTCTAATAGTGATTAGTCCTTTAAAAGCCCACTTTTGTGCTGTCATTAACCAGTAATTGTACAAAACATTTCTTGTTTTTGTTAACTGAAAAAAAATAAGAGATTTAGGTGAGTCTAGCAAGCAAAGATTTTGCATTTAAAGACTAGAACTGCACAATTACATTTCATCGGCATGTCCAGAATGATATGGGAATAGTACCGAATAAGTTTATCATTAATGTGATTATCATCTTGATATATACTTTCTCTCTAAGTATTTGTCTGGTTCATGTTAGACTAGCTGAATTGATTTTAGTCTAGTTGGGCAACTAAGTAAACCTTCACAGAGTCATTTCTTGGGAATTTAAAGCACAGATTCCCCTCTTTGTGTGATATTTTTAGGACATAGACATCCTTTCTGTGTTGGACAGACTGACCCAGAACTCCAGCTCTTGTCTCAGCTTCTTTAGTGCTGACAATTGTAGCATGCATTATCTCACCAGCCTATTATTAGTATTTCTTTTAATGCACACACAGTAGTATATTTTTAGCAATTACAGAGCCATTAGATTTCAGGTGGGATTTTTCTTCCTAGCAGACTTAGCCTTTGAGATGGCAGGTTTGGTCTTCCTAAGTAGTTTTTCTTTTTTAATATGTTTATATTTAGTAATTACCATGCTTTCCATCTGTGTTTGTTTATTCAATAAATGAATGTTATCTTTTTACGTTGGAAAAGAAAATAAATGTAAATGCAATTTAACAAAATTATCTTATTTTGCTTTATTTAGCCTTGGAGGGGGCACCTTTCTTGGTTTATGCAGTTTATTGACTGGCTGTGAAAGTTTTGAGGAGGCTCTTGAAATGGCATCCAAAGGTGACAGCACCCAAGCTGATAGACTGGTCCGAGATATTTATGGAGGAGATTATGAAAGATTTGGTCTGCCAGGTTGGGCTGTGGCATCAAGGTAAGTTATTCATGTTGTCTATTTAGTTTTTGTAAAATAGTATGTCATGGGGTTTAAGGGTGATTTCTTTGTTTTTTTTTTTTAATATTTATTTATTTATTATGTATACAATATTCTGTCTGTGTGTATGCCTGAAGGCCAGAAGAGGGCGCCAGACCTCTTTACAGATGGTTGTGAGCCACCATGTGGTTGCTGGGAATTGAACTCAGGACCTTCGGAAGAGCAGGCGATGCTCTTAACCACTGAGCCATCTCTCCAGCCCCAGGGTGATTTCTTTGTATAGAGCCCAAGTTTACATTGAAGTAGTTTAAAAATAAAAGACTCAAGCTGGGCAGTAATGTTGCATGCATCAATCCCAGCACTTCGGAGGCAGGTGGATCTCTGAGTTTGAGGTCAGCCTGATGGTATACAGTGCAAGTTCCAGGACATTCAGCACTACACAGAGAAACCCTGTCTTGAAAACAAATAGCTGGGTAATGGTTGCACACGCTTTTAATCACAGCACTCTGGAAGCAGAGGCAGGCAGATCTCTGTGAATTCAAGGCCAACCTGATCTACAAGAGCTAGTTCCAGGACAGGCTCCAAAGCTACAGAGAAACCCTGTCTCAAAAAACCAACCAAACAAATTCGTTATGAAGTTTACCCTGTGTGCACCCTATAAAAAAGACTTTCTTGTGCTGGTGATATTTCTCAGTGGAGGAGCATTTGCCTAGTATGCGCACGTCGGTTTGATTCCCTGAACTGCAGAACAAAAAGAAACTTCTCATCTGATCATATTGGCACATGTTGTTAATCCCATCATTTAGGAGGCAGAGGTAGGTGAAACTCTTACCAAGTTCTACAAAAGGACTTCCAGGCCACTCAGGGCCACACCCTGAGACACTATCAAAAAACCAAAAACAGGAAGGGAAAACTTACTAATTCTGAAACATCTAAAGACATCCTTGGGCCAGTAAGATGGTTCATTGGGTAAGGGTGCTTCTGCCGTGCCTGTCTACCTTAGATTGAGCCCCAGAACCTACATAGTAAAAGTAGGGGACTAACTTCTGCAAGTTGTCTTCTTGTCTGTGTATGCACACACACAGGGAGAGAATAAATAATGATTGAAAAATGATACTTTATGATGTTACATCTTTCTGTTAGAAAACTTACCTGTTTAAGGCATTTTTGTGCTTTTCAGACATTTAAAAAGTTATATTTATATTAATATAAAATTTTTCTAAACAATTTAAAATTTTGTTAGTGTGTATTATTTTACACATAATGGGTTTCATTGTGGTGTTTTAATTTGTAAATATAAATTTTGTTTTGGTTTTTTGAGACAGAATTTCTCTGTATTCGTGGTTATCCTGGAGCTCACTTTTAAAGGCATGTGCACCACCACTGGCTAATATAATTTATTTTTATCATGTTCACCCCTGATACTCTCTCCTGTCCCATTCCTACTTGTGTTGATCCTTTTCTAAGTAGCTAGTCAGAGCCGGGCGGTGCTGATGCTAGTTAGTCCCCTTCTACTTTTTGGGTTTCCTTTCATGACCTAATGAATTTAGTGTTGCTCATCGGTACATTGGCAACATAGCAGTGGCTATGTAGCTGAAGAAAATGTGTCATTTTCCTGCCCCCATCAGCTTTTAACTCCTTTAGATCCTCGAGGGATAGAGCTTCATGAATTCCTCTCTGTGTTTCTGTGTGCTTTGCGTTATGTTGTGATTGACTGTTGCTCTCAGGATATCCAGTGTCCTCTAGAAGTAGTAGTGGACTTTGCCTCCTCAGCACATCTCTGAATTCTTGTAGAGACCCTTCACTCTTCACATGTGATGTCACTTGTGATCTCATACATGTTTCATTATTTTTGTGTGACATTTATCTTGGTCATTAACCTTGGTTGCTTCTGTCTGTAATATTCCTTCTACTTCTCTCTTTTTAATGTGGAAAACCTCAGCTTTTTTTTTTTTTACCTCAAAATGCAATCTTTATTCTTTTTATTGCTCCCTGTAATTTGGTCTGTCTATCTTGTTACACTTACGTGGCTCTCCTATATGATCTTCCTTGTCCATAGGGATAGCTTCAACAAGATGTGTACAACAAGCATTTGGAATGTAGTTAATGCATGCCATATAGTCAAATGACAGCATTTAGATGTATTGGCTTTTTAGTAAGATGAACACTTCTAGTTAATTTTACCTTTATTTTTACCCTTTCAAATATGGTTGATAGATAATGTACTATGTGGCACATATTTTTATTGAACAGTGCTGACCTAAGCAATATACTGCTTGAGGTACCTTTTGTGTCTAGTATAATGCTTGGTATGTCATAAATACTTGTGTTATTGAATGAAAAGGATTTGACATTAGAGCTGAAATCATCTTTAACAATATTTTGACTTTAAAAGCAAGTCAGTGCACTTTTTTCTGACTTCCTAAAATGACTTTAATTTTCTTGTGTATATTGGTCTTAATATATAGATGTAATAAAAGTCTTTGCTTCATAGTAACAAGAAAGTCTGCTTTTTTTTTTAACTTTTAGTTCTTTTTAAAATGTTGCTTATTCCTCATGGATTTTTGTTTTGAGCTTTTCCATATGTGCTCATGCTCTTTTGACCCTTACTGTATAGAGCTATCATAGATACGTAAGTTACTGTGTGAATTATTAATTGTTATCAATAGATTTGACTTCTCTGTTCCTTTGTTTTGATTTTTTGACAGTTTTGGAAATATGATTTATAAGGAGAAGCGAGAAACTGTTAGTAAAGAGGATCTGGCGAGAGCTACCTTAGTTACAATTACCAATAACATTGGCTCTGTGGCGAGAATGTGTGCTGTTAATGAGGTAAGGAGGTGTCCAAGATCTTCTAATTTTGCAAAAAAAAAAAAAAAAAATCTGGGCATAGTGGTGTATGCCTCTAATCCCAGCACTCAGGAGGCAGAACTCTGAGTTTGGGGCTTATTCACATAGCTAGTTCCAGGCCATTTGGGGCTAGAGAGACCTTGGTTTTTTTGTTTTATTTTCAAATAAAAATAAATTGATTCCTGTGCATCTAACAGAACACCTTATTTTCCAGGAAGGCCTCTCAGATTGAGATCCATTTCTTTACACTCCTGGATAAAATATCTTGTCTATCTAGTTTGCCTAAGGTTTGTTTACTCAGGAGGCAGAACCAGGTAGATCTCTTTGAGTTCAAAGGCAACCTGATCTACAAAGAGAGTTCCTGTTCAGCCAAGGCTACACAGTCAGCTTCTGCTTCAAAATAACCAATAAAAAGAAAGAAAAAACTATGTCAAATAGCATAAGTCCCTTATTGTTCAGTCCCTAGCCCTGCAAGACAAAAAGAAGCCAACTTGGGACCAGATATAGGACAGATAAGTACTTACTCTCAAATGAATACACAGTCTAAATCTAAATGGGAGTTAAACATAAGTATAAAACATTTTGAGATAGCTATTGAAAAAAAACAGATTCTTGTTTATAATTAGTGGAGTATTCAGTTACTGAGATACTTGAAAGTTTCTTACTGCCCTCGGCTTCTTTACAGTGCTGCCTTGTTGCATATGGATCAAGCAGCATTGTACAGGGCTATGAAGGCATTGAGACTTGTTCTTCACATGCTGTCTGTGGGACCTGTGTTGCTTGCCTTAAGAAAAATATGGAGGGTTGGGGATATGGCTCAGTGACTACTGTGCAGAGGACCTGAATTTGAATCCCTAGCACCCGTGTAAGAAGTCCGGTGTGACTTTGGGCCTATAACCCCAGCAGGTATGGATGGGGAGACAGGAGGGTCCCTGAGGTTTGCCATCAGTAGAAAATACTCTTTAAAGCTGAGCCAGCTCTCCAGCCTAAACTTTTTTTTTTTTTTTTAATTTTATGTGTATGGTTATTTTTCCTGCACATATATCTGCACCATTTACGTGCAGTGCCTGTAGAGGACAGAAGAGGGGATTGAATTTCCTGGGGCTAGAATGAACAGCCAAGGTGGTGCTGGGAATAGAACTATGGTCCTCTTTCTAATCACTGAGCCATCTCTCCAGCTCCCAAATTATGTTTTAGTTGGTTTATGCCTCTTGTTCCTCTGCCCCACATCTTCCTCCTCTTTAGCAACTTTTATGTCACTTACACTTCAGGTTCCTTTTCCCCATTCATTTCTACTGTCCAACTCGGGAAGGCCAGGTTGCATTGCATGGTACCTGGTTACAACAGCTAGATAGTACTTTTTAGATCAATGTTAGGTTTGCAGTAAAACTGAAATAGGAAAGTATAGGCTGTTGCCACACCTTCCATACATCTGTGAAGCCTCCCTCACTCGGGATACTCTGGATCTTGGTATATTTGGTTGTAATCCAAGAACATGTAGGACATGACATCAGCACTAAAGTGCAGAGTTCACATTTGACATTAGAATTCACTCTTTAACTATCTAATTCATGAATAATCAGAAGTGTAGAACTGTATGCCATGTAAGTACTAATGAATGACACTAACATTCTTACATAAATATTTTAAGGCCTTAAAAGTTATTTTCTTTTTTTTTTCAGAAAATAAACAGAGTTGTCTTCGTTGGAAACTTTTTACGTGTCAATACTCTCTCTATGAAACTTCTGGCATATGCTTTGGATTACTGGTCAAAAGGTCAATTGAAAGCATTGTTTCTAGAACATGAGGTATGAAAACATCTGGTCTTAGAAAGATAGACCTGGCTTTTTTATTTACATTGGTTTAGGGAATCAAGCTTAGTTCCTTGTATTTAATGATTATTTTCCGAGATCTGGGCTGTGTCGTGACAAAGGGGTTCTTTTTAATTCCCTCAAAGTATTATAACACATCCCACCCTGAGAAGTAACTATTGTAAATTCTTGAAATCCGAAAGATTTGTTTTTCAGTTCTGCTAACACTATAGTGTTAGTACTAACACTAACACTATAAGAGTCAGGAAGCAAACGCAAGATGTTTTAGCCTAGGTTTGAAGCCAGTCTACTCTGTATAAATTCCAGGCTAGCCAGGATTACATGACAAGACCCTGTGTTCAAACAAACAAATAAAAAACCAAACAGCTCACCTCCCAGTCTTTTTTTTCCTAGTTACAATATCCAGTTAAATTCCAATCTGTGTAGTCAATCAGTCTCATATAATGAAATCTAATGCTTACATTATTTTGGATTAATAACATTCAAAGTATTGCTACAGTAAGTTTCCCTATCTCATTGTCACAGCTCTCTGTACAAATTAGAGTGGAATGTTCTCACCCTTCTAAGAGTGTCAAAGGAGTTTTTTTTGTTTATTGACTAAAGGGAGGGAGGATACAGGGTTGCTATATTAGTTGTGTAAATATTAATATCTAAAAGCCGTAGTTTTAAGCGTTCCATCTTAAATGCAATACAGCCTCTTGATTGTTGAACTTTTCTCAAAAAATGATTTTCTATTTATTTGATGTAGCCAACATTGTAGTACTGTATGCTCAAACACAAATCTTCAAATCTCAGATACTTGTTTCAAAAGTATATAGAGTGCAGCTTAAAGTTTTTTATTTATTTTTTAAAAAATAGATTTGTTTTTATTTCATTTACATTGGTTTGCCTGTATGAGGTGTTGGATCCCTTGGAACTGGAGTTATAGACAGTTGTGAGCTGCCATGTGGGTGTTGGGAATTGAACCCAGGTCTTCTGGAAGAGCAGCCAGTGCTCTTAACCACTGAGCCATCTCTCCAGCCCCAGCTTAAAGTTTTTTATTGGAGTCTTAGTAATGACATCCTCTGACCTCAAGTTTGTCAGTCTTACTGACTTTTCCAAGAACCAGCTCTTTGGTTGATTTTTTTTTGTTGTTATTTAAATCTCAATTTCATTCATTTCTTCCCTGATAGGATTTCTTGCTGTCTGCTCTGTTTAATATTGGCTGTTTTTCAAGAGCCTTGTAGGTGCATCATTAAATTGTTTATTGATATCTCTCTGATTTGTTTGTTTTCTTAGCCCTGGCTGTCCTGGAACTTAATCTGTGAACCAGACTGGCCTCAAACTCAGAAATCTACTTGCCTCTACATCTGCCCCTTCCCGGTGCTGGGATTGAAAATATGTCTTAACATACCTGGCTAGTTCTTTTTATATTTAATTCAGGCCGTTAGTTTGTGTCTTTTTAGTTGGGGGCATTTACATTTACATTTAAGGTTGTTAATTAGCAAGGAGAGGGAGTTGCTATTTTCAGAAACCTAAGTGCTGTTTTAATAGATGATTGTTCTCCTTTCCTTCTGTATTAGTTTTGATGGTTTGCTGGGTTCTGTTGGACTTGATGCTTCTTTTCCTGGGTCTAGTTTGTTTTGTGGAATGTATTCTTTGATGTATATAAATGTGTGTTCTTAACAAGTTAATTTAAAAGCTACATTGCCTTATGCAGGGATACTTTGGAGCTGTTGGTGCACTTCTTGGACTGCCAAATTTCAGCTAGAACATCAGATATTCACTAAGAAATGTCATCCAGGAGGAACTGGTCCAGAAACTGCGTTCATTGTTTGTCACTGGGAACCAAAGGAGCTACGCTGTATGTGTTGATTTTAAATGTCAGAATGGTGAGCTCAGAGCTTTGCTGCCTGGAAAGACCTCTGTAATGGGAAGTATTCCTCATTGATTGTCCCCTTGTGTGTATATATAGCCAGCGTTCCATCTTAAATGCAATACAGCCTCTTGATTGTTGAACTTTTCTCAAAAAATGATTTTCTATTTATTTGATGTAGCCAACATTGTAGTACTGTATGCTCAAACACAAATCTTCAAATCTCAGAAATGTTTGCTAGTGCAAAATAATTAATACTAAATATTTGTTAGGAGTCTGTTTTATGTATGTTTGGTTACTAGTGAACAGGAAGTAACATCCTCTGTATCATAATTTATTGTACTGGCAATCAAAGATGATCATTTTCTATGACTTTAGAAATGTTAAGGCAATATTAAGTATTAATTGTGGTAGTAGTTTTATAACATATCCTCCTCAAAAAAGCATGTGTCTATGACTTTTCCCCGTAAATACAGTTTTCCCTCAGTTGATGAGTGGAAATACTGTGTTTAAACACAAACCTGAATTTTTCTTTTGAATCTCTGAAATTTTTGCACATATTTGGTGGTATTACATTTTTTTTATTTCATGCATTAATCAGTATATGTGTTAAGATGTTTTAAAATTGAGGGCATAATCGCTTGCTTTGGAATCTGTCTAATTAAGTCCTTGGACTATTCAAATGGAATACAGTTCGAGTGAGTGACATTCTGTTCTCTTTCCTTGTATGTATGTATCTCAGGCCCAGACATACATACTTCTTTCTTCTCATTAAGTCTGAACTGTGAAAGCTGATTTAATCCTACAAACCATAGTGATGGACAGAATCAGATGTCTAAAAGGGTGTTGTAAAACTGGGACTCTGAGACAGTATTACTGAGTTAAAATGGATCAATATTCATATTTTTTGGCTATAAAAGCATTGAGGATCCAAAATTGATGTTTCCTTCTGCCTTGGAATTCTTGATTTTAAATTTCTGATTTTTATAAAGCTAAATCTCTCAGATTTTACATTTGCAGTAACATTTTGGAGGCCAGTAGTTCCATAAAGTTGAGTCTGTAAAGGAAAGGTCCTGTATTAATTACCAATATCTCTGGAAATAACCTTAAAGAGGTTAGAAATTGTTTACATTTCAAAAAATATTTCAGTATGGCTTCTGAGACCCCAGTGTTGAGTAGTGAGAGGTTTCTACCAGATTGTCAAGAGGTGCTTGATAAGACAGTTCTCCATGTAGTATTCAGATTTTATGTGGAGGTGGTATTTAAAGATACGAACATACAAATAGTGTCTGCAGAGGGAAGCATATGAAGATAAGTGTTTGCTCAGTAGACTGCTTGGAACTTGGAAATGAGCCCACTCGAGGTTGTCTTTGTCAGTGTTTGTATAGAAGTGGCCAGTTCCAGCTGGAATGCCACTGACTGCTTCCTTTGTTTAAATGGTTTTGACTCAAGTATTCATGCAGATAAGAAAATAATTAAATGATAGAAACTGCAGATGTTCTACCTGTGGAAATTCTATAAATCAGCAACTATAGGTTTAGGGCTGTCTTTAAGAAAAGGATAGTGTTCATATTCACTTGATCACTATACTTTGGTTAATGTGGAACTAACATTTTATCATTTGGAACTGAAATTACCTACTAAGATCCATGTAACATGAACCAGCTAGCTCATTGGTTTACCTTTTTCTAAGTGTAATCTGTAATTATGAATTAATAACACAGAATCATGATTGATAAAGGCTGCCAAGATTCTAATCTGCTTTACATTGCTCTTGAGAAATTTCCTGTAAACTTGTTGTTATTAATAGGCTTGCTTCTAATATCAGTCAGCCTGATTGAAGGTCTGTGGTTTGGTTTTGTTGTTTGTTTGTTTGTTTGGGTTTTTTTGTGTTTTTTGTTTGTTTTTGTGTTTTAGTTTTTCAAGACAGGGTTTTTTTGTGTAACAGTCCTAGCTGTCCTGGAACTCACTGTGTAAACCAGGCTGGCCTCAAACTCAGATCCACCTCCCTATTACTCCCGAGTACTGGGATTTGTGTGCCACCACCACCCAACTAAGGTCTGTGTTCTTAAGCAGTGCTGTTTAATAGAAATAAAATGTAAACCATGTATAATTTTATATTGTTCAGTAACATTAAAAACTTAAGAAGAAATAGATTACAGTCATTTTAGTACATGTGGGTTTTATGTCCTTTTTTTCTTTTTAACAGATGTATCTAATGTGTTATTTCAGTGTGAAATCAGTGCAAAAAGTATATTGGGAGATATATTTTGCCCTCTTGTTTATTTTTGTTTTTAATTATTTAGTCTTTGTCGATGTACATTTTAAATGGCACATCTCAATTTGGACTGACTACATTTAAGATTTCATAACCAAATATATAAATAGTGCCCACTGTGTTAGTGTTTTTCTAGAACTTCTGTTTTTATTTTTGAGACAGAGTCTCAGCTAGTCTAGCCCTGGCTGGCCTGGAACTGGCTATGTAGACCAGGTAAACCTTGAACTCAAGAAATCCACCTGCCTCCTGACTACTGAGATTAAAGGTGTGCTAAAATTACTTAAAAGAGAAGACTATTGTGTGTCCATGAGAACTTTATTAATATGAGCTTTTAAAAGAATGAGATGGAGGGCTTTTTTTAAAAAAAAATAAATAAAGATGATCATTTATTTGCGCCAGTTTATTTTGCACAGACAAGCTGTTACTATTCCAAAAATACTATATGTTGGCATCGTGTAATCTCTTGTATGGGATTTTTCTAATATCTGATACTGATAAAACTGCCTGTGATAACCCTAGTAGTTAGCATTCTCCAAACTAATGGATTTCCTTCATGGAAGCAAAATTAATTTCAGGGACTTTAGTTTCTAAAGTTTCTGAGTTTTGTGCAGTCAATTTTGAAGGATTACCCAGAAACACTTTTTAACTCATTGCTGTCTTTTATATGTACAGAGAATCTTTATAAAAATTCTGATTAACTTCAAATGCTAAGAGCATTGTCAGCCATGGTTTTGGTGGTAAAATACACACAGATCTAAAGCACCACCACTCCTCCAGAATGTTGCCTTTCAACTAGCCAAATCCCAGGCTTCTAATACACAGGTCACATAGGTTAGCCCAGCATTTCCCTCTGTTACTCTAAGTAGGTGGGGAAGTAGTGGGCCCCTCCTTTGGATAAAGTCATTGCCAAGGTCAGTAATGTGCATGATAATTGAAAGCCAGCCTCTCAAGAGGTTCTCATTATTTGCAAAACTTGGACTCTTGAAAAACTCTTAGTTGATATTGCCCCTGAGAATGCATATGTTTGCTGTGTTTGAGGAACTGTTCCTAAAAGGTAATGCTGTTTGGGGGTTACATTCTTGGGTGGAAAGCTTGGCCTGGCCATAGTTTCCAAATGTCCCCTATAAAACCACTTTGTTAGAAACGAAAGTTCTTTCATATTAGTTTATTTGTATCTTTCTTTTGTTGAGCACTTTATCTCTGTTAGTGTGTTGCATTTGCGAATATAATTCACAAATTCTAAGTTATGTTAAAAATTGATAAAGCTTAATGAAAATGAATGTCCATTACTTTGCATTCAACTTTTGTGCTATCTGTAAACAAAATAATCAAAATATATTCTTTTTGAAAATACTCTGATTTTAAGATGATTGCTTCAAAATGCCAATGTTTTCTTTTCCCAGCCAAGCTCCTGTTCGCTGAGTGTCTTATGTTCTGACAGTGATGCGGATAGGCTGGCTTTTCGTTTGTGTCATCAGATCATCTTTGGTTTGGTTTTTCTGGGTTGTGGGTTTTTTGTTGTTTGGTTTTGTTTTGGCTTGGTTTTGCTTTTTGAGACAGTTTCTCTGTGTAACAATCCTGGCTGTCTTAGAACTCATTTTGTGCTGGTCTAAAACTCACAAGAGATCCTGTCTCTGCCTCCCAGGTGCTGGTAAGAAAGGCATATGCCACCACATCTGGCCTGCATCCCATAATCTTACAAAATTACTTTTTGTTTGCAGATTGTAACAAGAATTATCTTTTCTGGTGAGTCTCATAATGTGATTTTCTTCTTTGAAGATTGTGATAGTTGATTTAAAACATCAGCGTGAAAAGATACTGTCCCGGGTTTTCTGCTGTCTTGTTTCTACTTAACAAAAGGTTAAACTGTTTTGGACAGCAACTCCCTATTGGCTACCCTGTGCTGTCTTGTATATATATTCAATACATGTGGAATTGAGATTTGATGTTTTATGGTGTGCTGGTCATTGGCCCAGCTTCTTTGAATGTCACTATCTTTATTTGTAAACTGGGAATTCAGTGGCTGCTGTGGAAATTACATAGTTGTCAGGAGCCTGAGAAGAACTGCTTCATTCCTGGCAGTGCTTCTTTCTGGCTTTTATTAGTTTGTGCTAATAAGTACTTACAAAACCAGAAAAATACTATTCTCCCCAGTTACCATCTATGGTAGCTGTTAGAAAGTATGTGTATACATTCATCTATGAAGTACCTTGAATTTTTTTACAGTTAACCTAAAAATTATGTAGGAATTATTAGTACTTTTCATTTGTACAAGAAGAAACCACACCTTTAAATTCAGAGAGTTAAAGCCCGTCTGAAAGTTTTGTATATGTCCAACACACAGTTCCCAGCCACATTTACAAAACGAAAAAGGAATTACATGCAAGTAAGTTGAGATGGGTGGACCTAATGAGGCAGACAGAAGACCTAAAATCTCTTACTGATCTTAGTGGGACAGACCTGTGCCCGGCAGCAATGTCCTTACTTGTAAAAGTCAGTGTGAGTTAATGCTGGAATTTTGCTGCTGGCTTCCAGCACTGTGCTTGGGAATCTGATCTTTATTCACAATCTAGTTTGGGTTTTGGGGAGTGTTTGTTTGTTTGGTTTGGTTTTTCAAGACTGGGAATAAAGGTGTGTGTCACCACCGCCTGGCTACTGGTTTGTTCTCTAAACAAAGGTTTTGGTTCTGCATAGCAGAGTGTCATGGTCCTAATCGTGCATGTAAATCACTCCTGCAGTAAGTGAGGTTCAGATACATGGTCACTTGTGCCTACTGTTTGAGCTAAGCACATTTCTGTCATTTTAACTGAAGTCAAAAGGCATTCTTTTCAGTTCTGCCCAGTTCTGATGAAATCAATCCTAGGTATTTTCTGTCCCATTTTTGAGCTTTTTTAAATTGGGGATTATTTTACTTACACATGTCACTTCAGTGTAAGCTGCCTGACTATATTGGTGGCATTATTTTTGTTAGTCCAAGCTTTGTTATGTTTAGATTCTTCTAATATTAAATCTTATGTAAAAATGTATGATGTGCTACAAACTTTATGCATAATAAAACTAAGTTATAGCCTATTGTAACCTATAAAACATTTCTTGTAAATTACCTAATTTATTTTTCCATTTATGTACAGTTTCTTAATGTAAAATTTTAAAATATTTGTTGTGGCCTGCTCTGTAAACATTCCCACACTTTTTCCTTTAATGTTTATTTGCATGATAGAATCTTAGGTTCTACTTGTTTGTCCCATGTGGCCAGCCATTAAGCCAGCTTCAGGGTGTCTACCTTTCTGTAGTTTCTGACTTTTTCTAATTTGTTAATATTCTAAATAAGTGTTAGAATCATGCCTTTTATACCCTACTTTCCAAATAAATTCTCTTATTTACTACATGTGTCTCTTGGTTGTTTCATCTTGTAGTACTGAGCAGCTGCATCTCCACTCTGATTTAGCATAAGGTTTGATCTCATGGTGGTTAACTGCTAGAGGGTAAACTCCATGGGAATAAGGACATTGTAAAGATTTGTTCACACCTGTATCTCCAATATCTGGTACTGAGAAAGTAACCAATAAATGATATGTTTAATGAACTGACTGTAAAGTGTTCTTGTGTATCTAGACTGCTTGAGTAAGGTAGTATACCTTCAAAGACAGATGTGAAAGCTTTCCTTATTCTGTAATGAGACCACTTTTCTATGTCGTGTGTACATTTGACAGGACATCTGATACTGTAGTGAGGAGGGCGGTGGGCAGTGTTCCAGCTCCCGGCTAGCTTTACCCGAAATAACAACATACAAATTGTGTTCTTTTAAACACTGCCTGGCCAGTTATCTGTAGCCTCTTATTGGCTAACTCTCAAGGAGGCAATAACAAACAGATCAAGAAGTCATGAGGGTGGGGCTCTAATTCTGTAAGAAGAGGAAGAAATACTAAAAAGCTCTCTTTCTGTGAGAAACAGTAAGAAGGTAGACTATCCTTAGTGGAGTAGAGCCAAATTTGACACACGGTGCACCTGGATTTGTAGCCTCCGGAACTGATAAGGACCTGTTTAAGCCACCAGGTCTATGTGTTATTGCAACAGGATCCACATAGACCTTAGCGGAAATGACATCAACTTTGGAGTCAAGACTGCTAGGGTTTGATTTCAGGCTGTGAGTCTTTTGGGGGGAGGGTAGGAGATGTCCTGAGTGAGATTTCTCACCTGGAACTTCAGCTTTCTCAGCTGATAAGGAGAGGACTAGCCCTGTGACTGTCCCTGGGCTCTAGTGCAGGATGAGGACATGATGCTTTATCCTTTTGTTGTTCAGGGAGTTGCACCCTGGAGCAGAGCAGGCCAGGCCAGGTCTCTCCCTGAGAGCACATATTTAAAAGTGTCTTTTAAAAGTTACATTTTAAATTTCGTTGTATATGTGTGTGCATGCACATGACCATGCACGCATGTGGAGATCAGAGGGCATTCTGGGGGAGTTGGTTCATGCCCTCTCCCATAGGGGTTTTGGAGACTGATCTCATCATCAGGGTAAGCAGCAAGCCCCTTTACCTGATGAGCCATTTTGCCAGTCCCACCCTGGGCACACCACTAAGGAATCAAACCTTCTCTCCAAATGTTGCACCCCCAGATTACACACTGATGACTTTGCCAGTTGGCAGTGGGGCTTGGGGTGTGAATGAAAGCATTGAAGCTTGGGGCTTGAGGATGGGGTACTAGGCTTTAGGAAATTCTGGGCTCTGCCATTGCTCATTCTCCTGCTCCTTTGTATTTATCTTTATCTTTGACAAATCTTACTGTGTAATCCAGATTAGCCTTTCTGCTTCAGCCTGCCAAGGCTAGGATGGGTTAGTTTTTTGTTTTTTTTTGTTTTTTTGTTTGTTTGTTTGTTTTTTCGAGACAGGGTTTCTCTGTGGTTTTGGAGCCTGTCCTGGAACTAGCTCTTGTAGACCAGGCTGGTCTCGAACTCACAGAGATCCGCCTGCCTCTGCCTCCCGAGTGCTGGGATTAAAGGCGTGTGCCACCAGCGCCCGGCGCTAGGATGGGTTAGTTCTGAGAGCCAGAACCCAGTGTGTTGAGTCCAGCGTTCCCTTCCGAGAGGAATAGTTCCCGGAACTGTCTTTGCTGGCTGTTCTGTAGACCTTTGGTGATGTCACCTTGGGTGTGTCAGACCCAGCACCCTGTCTGCTTCCCTGCCTCCTTTTGCTACTGTGAAACCTTAGAAAGGGATGCCCAAGGACATGGTGAGAGGACACCACAGGCCTCAGAGCCCGGCTTTGTGTGTGCTGGAGGAAAGAGGCAGAGTCAAGACATCACAGTGGAAGCCCAAAGTGGCATCGAGAGTCTCCCACCTGCGTAAGTCTGGACACTTTGTATTCACCTCTGAAAGCCCCATTGCGTCACATGGAACATGGCATGGAAACCAAGCCAACAGAGCTGCGGGAGATGATGACATGCCACAGTACTGGAAAAAGAGTGAAAAACCGTACGGCTAAAATTCTGTGTCCGGGTTGGGTTTCGTGGTACACTTCTGTAGTTCCCATTTACTCAGGAAGCAGAGGCAGGAGGATTGAAGTGCAAGCTCAGCCAGGGTTACAAAGGAAAACACAGCTGGGCCTTTTAATCCCAGCACTCAGGAGGCAGAGGCAGATGGATCTTTGAGTTTGAGGCCAGCGTGGTCTACAGACGAGTTCCAGAACAGCCAGGGATACACAGAGAAACCCTGTCTCGGAGAGAGAGAGAAGGGGAAGGCAACAGAGGGAAGGAGGGAGGAAGGGAGGGAAGAACAGAATATGCTCACAGGAAGAGTCTGGGTTTGAGTCAGATGGCTTGAATAGGTGAGCATCTAGTACCCTCCCCTGTAATCAGCCTTGGTCATGTGACCTGACCAGTGGGAACAGACAGTGCCCCCTCTTTTCCCTAGGAAATATTTCAAAGATCATCAGCAACCCCAGGCTCTCTTTCTCCTGGTCCTCTGATTAGAAGATGCGTGTATGAAAATGGGACCCCATGGAGCCAAGGCCTGCGCTTATTAGAATAGACACCACTCCCAAGTTTTTCCTTGAAGGATCCTGTACCATCCGGATTAGTCCACCAAGACTGGAGAGTTAATTAGTGCAGCTGCAAACCCCAGCCTGGTCTCACAGAAGTACACTTGGGAATTGTTTATTTCATTTAATAGAAAAACAACACAATAGGACAGGCACAAAGACACAACTCAGTCTCGTGGCAGTGCAGGGCACCTTCCCTGTCTTCTGTTGCTGCTACTTGCTGCTGCTCTTGGGAGGGGGCCGGTAGACCCCGACGACCACAGCGTGATCCCTCTCATAGGGCTCCAGAGTTAGCTGCTCCTGTGGCTTCAAGTTCTCCTGTTGCAGCTTCTTCACCTCGGAAGCAAACACAGCCTCCGCGGACGCTGTGGAGTCGATGCAGTTGGCCTTGATGGAAATGAGAAAGTGGCCTCCGTTGCGCAGAAAGGTGTGGGCGTTCAGCGCCACGATGCGGGACTGGTCCGGCTGGGCCACGTCGGCAAAGATCACGTCTACCATTCCGATGAGCATGCGATACTTGAGCGGGTGCCGGGCATCTTCCAGTACCGGGATGATGTTGGTGCGTTTCTTGGCCACGTTGACCAGATCTCGGCCGGCGCGGTGGGAAAATTCGACCGCGTAGACCAGGCCGTCTGGGCCTATGATGTCGGAGACGTGAGAGACAGTGGTTCCCGAAGCGGCGCCCAGATACAGTACTTTGGACTTGGGCTTGATGTGAATCTGGTCCACGCCACCCAGGATGGCAGCGGCCAGTTTGGAGCGGAAGGGGTTCCAAGTGCGGTACTCCTGCTTCTCGCCGTTCTCCACCACAGTGACGCGCTTCTCTCCGTACACCGAGACTCCCGGCACCATGTTCAGGGTGACCAGCGCGTCCTCCGCGCCGCGGTAAATGAACACGCCCTCGTGCCGATGCGGCTCCACCGACACGGTGATGGCCTTCCTGCGGCGGTTCTTGTTCTTGGCCTGCCCGCCGCGCCGCTGCCCGCCGCCGCCGCGGTCCCTGCTGTCGCCGCCGCCACCGCCGCCGCGCCCCCGGCCCCGGCCGCCGCCGCTGAAGCCGCGCGTGCGCGCCCCAAAGCCTCCTTTACCCCCCGAACCAGAGTCACCTCCCTTGCCGCCTCCCTTGCCGCCACCCCAGCCCCAGCCGCCGCGGCCGCCCGCCGGTGTCATGGCCCCGGCAGATCTCGGAAATTGCCGCGGTGGTCGGGGATCGCGGGGGACCCTGGGCAGTTGCTGCGGAGTGAGGACAAGTGGGTGGCGGCGGCCGCCCTCAGGATTAACCGCAGCTGGATGCAGGGGTCTGGGGTGCGCGCATCCTGGGATCCACGCGTTGACGCGGTGACTTGCGTGATTGCATCACAGCCGTTTTGTCGACCCTGTAGCCCCGGAAGCCCCCCTGTTCCACCTGTGCGCAGACGCAGCCTGCTCATTTGTAACCCCTTGTCTTCTCTCTTTGCCTGGGCTCTCTGCTCTCCTGGGGACTCCGGGTTCTTCTCCCAGACCCCTCCCCCATACCTCCCACCTCTGCCAGTGGCCGGAGTCTCTGTGGCAGGAGAGCAGAAGCCCGCATTTGATCAGTCCTTGTGTCCCTTGCTTGCCTGCCTATGTGGTTGCAGGAAATTTATCTGACTCTGAGGATTTGTTCTCATTGGCAAGTTTCTTGAACGGTTTGAACCTTGTCATCCCATCTGTAAAAATAGAACCTACCTGTACAGTTCCTCATCCACTTACAGTTTGGCAAGTCTCGGCGCTCCTCTATGGACTTGTTTCCAATTTTATATTGCTCTTGATTAACCTTTATAACGGGAATAAATGCATTAGCTTTTGGTCTCTTTAAAATAAAAGCACTGCGCTGGGCGGTGGTGGCACACTCCTTTAATCCCAGCATTCGGGAGACAGAGTTGGATCTCTGAGTTTGAGGCCAGCCTGGTTTACAGAGTGAGTTCCAGGACAGTCAGGACTGTTACATAAAGAAACCCTGTCTCGAAAAAAACAATAAACAAACAAGCAAGTAAGCAAAATAAAATAAAAGCATTGCTCTTGAACGTCTGCTTTCTGAGATGGCATAGATCTCCAAATTGGTAATATATTATGACAAGGCATTTAAACAGCATACCTGTATTATGGCATAATTATTATATGCCAGAATTATTCCTCTTTGAACAGTATCCCAGAGACATAATTCTTTTTTGTTGTTTTTGTTTTTGGAGACAGGGTTTCTTTGTAGCTTTGGAGCCTGTCCTGGAACTAGCTCTTGTAGACCAGGCTGGTATCGAACTCACAAAGATCCATCTGCCTCTGCCTCCCAAGTGCCACCACTGCCCGGTGAAACATAATTCTTGCAAGACACGATGACAATTGGGCACATGGGATGAAATCGGTGACGATGGCCTTTGTGATCACTGTGGAAGTCCTGAAGGAGGTGAGGAGTGGACCAACCCAAGAGATAATTAGAAAACAGGATTCATGGGAATTGCTAACATAATTGGCTATGGGAAATTAGAAGGAAAGAATTTCCTGATTGTTATTAATTATCGTTGTGCTATCGTGTGACTAACCTGAGGTCTTTTGAAAGCTAAGCAAGAACTTTCCCTGAACCACACCTCCAACCTGAGAAAAATTTCTCTCCTGAGATTGCCGAAGCATCATCCCTTCCTTGCTGGCTAAGTGCCGGCAAGTGCAAGCTTCAGTCGTTACCTGCTTAGTTTTTCTCTATCAACTGTGCTAAATTTCTTGCACAAGAAAGTGAGTGGTCATTGTGAATGGGGGCACACAGACCAGAAACCTAAACCCTATAACACTTCAGGGCAAAAGAAACGTCATGTTTGCCCTTCGTCTTTGCTCCAAAAACCCACTCTTTCAATCAAACCTTGAGGAAAGAGAGGCATCAATGGGCAGCACCAAGGACAGAAACATGTGCGTTGGCACAGGCTTTAGGTTCCGGTCAGCACCAGGGACAGCGATCGCAAAGCCAGGAGCTTCTGACCGCTCTATTGGTGGCTTTGGGGCCACCCCTAAGCTGGACTACCCTGTAGGATGTAAACACCCGTCTGGCCTCCCGGTTAGTGGAATTAAACGTCAGGTCCAGAGAAGTGGAGTGTACCTGACGATCAGAACATGAACCAGGAAGAAGATGTTGAATCTCCAGATGTGCACACCATTAAAGTTTGTCCTTCACCCCCTCCTGTCCTGTGTCACAACCACAAACAGTAATGGCAGGGCTGTTTTGTCCTGAGGGTTGTAAGCCTTCTTGACGGGAACCGCAAGTCTACATTAGGATGCAGACAAGGTGGCAGAGGTAGAAATACACAATTTCTGGTTCACGGAAAACACTCTTACTACAAAGTAAAGAATGTTTTCCAAAATGAGCAGCTACATTTGCTGTTTTGGTTGTGTTTTCTCCAATCAGACCTCGTGGTAATTAATTTCTGTGTCTACTTGACTTGGTCACGGGGTGCCCAAATACTCTAGTAATATTAGTCAAATATTATTCTGGGTGTTTCTGAGCAGTTTTTGGATGAGGTTAACATTAAAATTGGTTGCATAAAACAGTTATCCTGCATTGTATGGGTGAGTTTCATTTAATCAGCTAAAGGCATGAATAAAATAAAAGGCTGACTCTTCCCAAGGGAGAGAGAGAATTATGCTACCAAGTAGCCTTTGACTTGGCATATGAGTTCTTGTTATCCAACAACTTTTGAAGAAGGATGTTAATTTTGAAGATTTAGGATTTTTCCAGAACCCATAATTGCATGAAAAATATATTCCTGCATGCATGCACATTCGTGTGTGTGAATGTGAAGGCATGCCCTTGTGTGTGTGTGTGTGTGTGTGTGATTATTACCCTGCAGATTCTGTTTTTCAGAAAAATCTATAGATCCTGAGTGGAAGACTTGAGTCCACATGGTCCAAACGGAGGTGATGCCAATAGGCACACACAGGGCTAGGAGGACACACTGATGATAAGCAGATAAACACTGTGGGTGGCTGAGGCCAGCTGGTCCTCTTGGGAATGGTGTGGGAAGCATCCATGGAAATGATGTGCTGCGGGCTGCAGGACTGGGAAGTTAATCCACCATTTTCCCCCTTCCTCTCATTGGGAACAGTTTTGGGGCCTTATTTGCCACCCTTCAGATTGATCTCATAGCCTCTGCCTATAAAACTACAATGTACCTCAGGCACTGTCCACCTTGTTTGTCTGAAACTCACTGCTTAGTTCAGGTTGACTGGCTAGTCAGCCCTGGGTGTCTAATCATCTCCATCTCCTCAGTCATGGGATTACAAGTGTACACACCACACTAGGCTCTTTAGCATGGGCTTGGGGATTGAACTCGGGTCCTACTGCTTGCATGGCAAGCCTTCATGTCTTCTGCTCTATTAGATTGCAGTCATGTGGTCTTGTTACCATGGCTCTGTAATATAATTTGAGTTTGGGTTTTACACCCCTCCCCCAACATTGCTCCTTATGCTGAGGACTGCTTTTGATATTCAGAGATTTTTCTTTTTCTTTGCACTAATTTTAGAATTGGTTTTTCTAGTTTTGTGAAGAATAACATTGGGAGTTTGGTGAGGACTGCATTGACTCTGAAGTTTATTTTCACAATACTAACGTCACTTCCACAAAACTAGTTCTCCCAATTCGTGAGCACAGGAGATCATTCTAGTGTCATCTCCCACTTCTCTCTTCAGTGTCTTAAAGTTGTCACAGTAGAGCCCGTCCACCACATTGATTAGATAATCCTAGGGTATTTGTTGTTTGTGTTTGTTTTTTGAGAGAAAGATTCTCTGTGTCCTGGCTGTCCTGGAACTTGTTCTGTAGACTGGACTGGCCTGGAACTCGCAGAGATCTGCCTGCCTTTAGCTCCTGAGTGCTGGTATTAAAGGCATATGCCATCATGCTTGGTTATATATAACTGTTATCTTCACTTCCTCCTATGATCCTCTCTTGTCCCCCTCACGCTACGGCTGCCATATGGCAGCATGGAATGGGGAGAAATGATCCCCCTCCTGCCCATCACCACCTAAGGCAAGTGGGAGAGTGGTCTTTGGGGTAACAAGAGTGGAAGCACAGTCCCTGCCCACCATGGGGTGCAGCACTTGGGAGAGCAGGTCCTGCACCTCACCAGGTCGGCTCAATAGAGCCAACCCAGTTAGCGGAGATGTGGGGGAGCCGACCCTGAAGCTGTGAGCATAGACGAGATGTCCCCATGACTCATCTGTCTTGTGGCAGCACAGGTGAGTGGAAAGATGCCCTCCCCCACTCATCAATGCCTGAGGCGGGTGGGACAACTGGCCCTGAGGTCATCAGAGCAGAAGAACAGGACTTGCATCCAGCCTGGACAGCACAATAGTGTCCCTCCTCTAAGCGCAGGTGGTGTTCAGCTATGTAGTTGTCAGCATGGGAGAGCTGTCTCTGTCACCCATCTGTCTCGTGGCTGCAGGAGCAGGGGAAGTATGCCCTCACCTTCCTGCCACCAATGCCTTGAGGCAAGGGGGACAACTGGTCACAAGAGTGGGAGGGCTGTCCCTGGCCCCCACCAGCTGCACCACTCAGGAGAGCAGGCCCTGTACCACACCTGGACAACATAATAGGGCCAACCCTGTTAGCAGAGGTGTGGGCGAGCCAGCCCCGGAGTTGAGAGTGTGGAAGAGCTGTCCCCACTACTCACCTGTCAAGCAGCAGTGGGGGTGGGGAGATAATCTCCCCATATCTGCCACTTACCACCTACAACCGAGAAGAGAGCTGACCCTCCCCCCTCGTCAACTGCAGCACTCAGGAAAGCAGGTCCTGCTCTTGGTCTGGGCTGCACAGCAGAGCTGACCCTGTTTTCAGAGGTGAGGGTGACCCAGCCCTGATTTTTTTGAGCAAGGGAGAGCTGTCCCCATTACTCATCTAACATGTGGCAATGTGGGCAGAGGAGAGATGCTCTTCCATCCCATCCTCTGCCCATTAATACCTGAGACAGGTGACAGAGCTTGCCCTGGGGTCACATGAGTGGGAGAGCTGTCTGCCCCTCACCATCTACAGCACTTAGAAGAGTGTCCCCTGCACCTCGCCTGGGTAACACAGTAGAGCTGGCCCTGATGGTGTAGATGGGGGAGAGCTGACCCTGAGGGTGTGACGGCAGGAGAACTGGCCCCGCCCTTCACTCATTGCTGCAAAGATGAATTAGCCAAGGCAATGCTGGAGAGCACCCCCTGGTGGTGAGGACAGGGGAGAACTGGAGAGCTCCCTCTGATGGTGAGGACAGGGGAGAACTGGAGAGCTCCCCCTGGTGGTGAGGACAGTGGAGAACTGGAGGGCTCCCCCTCATGGTGAGGACAGGGGAGAACTGGAGAGCTCCCCCTCATAGTGAGGACAGGGGAGAACTGGAGAGCTCCCCCTGGTGGTGAGGACAGGAGAGAACTGGAGAGCTCCCCCTCATAGTGAGGACAGGGGAGAACTGGAGAGCTCCCTCTCATAGTGAGGACAGGGGAGAACTGGAGAGCTCCCCCTGGTGGTGAGGACAGGAGAGAACTGAGAGCTCCCCCTGGTGGTGAGGACAGGGGAGAACTGGAGGGCTCCCCCACATGGTGAGGACAGTGGAGAACTGGAGAGCTCCCCCTGGTGGTGAGGACAGGGGAGAACTGGAGGGCTCCCCCTCACCTCATAGTGAGGATAGGGGAGAACTGGAGAGCTTCCCCTGGTGGTGAGGACAGTGGAGAACTGGAGAGCTCTCCCTGGTGGTGAGGACAAGGGAGAACTGGAGAGCTCCCCCTGGTGGTGAGAACAGGGGAGAACTGGAGAGCTCCCCCTCATGGTGAGTACAGGGGAGAACTGGAGGGCTGACCAACCCTGCAGCTGCCTAGGCGCCAAACCAGGGTTATGAATTGGCCCATTTCAACATCTATCTCATCAATGATCTCCTGGAGCATGAAAGGGGGCCTAACCTACAGACCCAAAGCTGTAGGATCTCCATCAGGATATCTGAGAGGAGTCTGAGTTAAGGCTCAGCATTAATAGTGTAGCAGACACCAGAGGCCTTGAATCAGACCAATGACTCTTTGCAATAAACACTTGCAAGTAAAGATATATGTGACTCACTGTGTCACATTGCAGCTTCCATGATGAGAATTTTAATTTTTCCTTTTTTATTTTTTTCTCTTAAATTTTGTTTTATTTTTTTGTGAAGAGGGTTTGCAGGGGGAGAGGGTAGATGCAAAGAGATGGGAAAATGAGTAGAATCAAGATGCATGATGTAAAAGACATATAAAATAAACAAAAAGTTTTAAAAATGTCTTCTGGGGGCTTGAGAGATATCTCAGAGGTTAAGAGCACTGACTGCTCTTTCAAACATCCTGGAGTTCAATTCCCAGCAACCACATGGTGACTCCCAACCATCTGTAATGAGATTTGGTGCCCTCTTCTGGTGTGCAGACATACATGTAGTCAGAACACTATATATAATAAATAAATAAACCTTTAAAAAATTAGTTAAACCGGGACCTGGTGGTGCACACCTTTAATCCCAGCACTTAGGAAGCAGAGACAGGTGGATCTCTGTGAGTCTGAGGCCAGCCTGGTCCACAGAATGAGTTCCAGGATAGCCAGAGCTACACAGAGGAACCCTGTCTTGAAAAACCAAAAATTAAATTAAAAAAAAAAGGAAGGAAGGAAGGAAAAGATTTTAAAAGTTGGTTTAAAAAATGTCCTCTGTCTCCTTCATGAAAGGCTGTTGGTAGCCCAGCCTTGTGCAGGCGGCCACAGTGAGGGTGACAGCCACGTCATATCCAGAAGTCAGCATCCCACAATATGCCACCCTGTCTCCAGTGCTCAAATTCTTTCTGCCCTCTCTTTCATAGTGTTTCCCTAGCCTTTGAGGGGGTGATATAAGTGTCCCACTTAGGGCTCAGCATTCAACAGTCACTTATTCTCGATGCTATTACCAGTTACAAGTCTTTGCAGTAAGGGTCACCCACTGCAAAAAGCAGCTTCTCTGACCAACAGGAATAATAATAAATCGCAACGAAAGTAACTATTTGGAAAACCACGGCAGACAGGAGTAATAATAAATGGCAACAAATGTAGCTACTTAAAAAATAGCTTGAAGGACACATTATGTCCATTTAGAAAACAGCAGTAGCTGCTATGGAACAAACCTTCCTTTTTAAACAGACAAAAAGGGGGAAATGCTGTGGAACAATCCTTTTGTACACTATGAATATGTATTCCTCTCATTCGCTAATAAAAGCTGATTGGCCAATAGCCAGGCAAAAAGTGATCAAATGAGGATACAGGGAGAAAAAGGGTGGAGTGAAAGAGTCAGCTGAGAGGAGATGCAGGGAAGCAAGATGAATGTGCCATGCTAATAAACGTACCTGCATATGGAAGGGTATAAAAAAGGAATATGGTTTAATTTAAAATGTAGGAGCTAGTTAGTGAAGTATGATTAAATGAAGCAAGATTAATTTAGGAGCAGAAATTGGGATTCAACCTAAAGATCTGAAAAGCAAAACAGCTAGCCATTGATTCTTACTTCGACCTCAGTCCAAAAAATGGCAATCCTGCCTCCAAGAAATCTCAGAGTGAGACTGTGTGTTGAGAGCTGTTTCCTCCCGTTTTAGAATCCTCTCTAGGACTGAGATTAAAGGCATGCACCACTGTGATTTAAAGGCATGCATCACCATTTTTTATGGCAACTAATGTGGCTACTAGATTAAAGGTACATGTCATTATGCCTACTGGGATGAAAGGTGTGTGTTACCATAACCTGGTCTGTAAGGCCGAACAGTGGGGCTGTTTTACCCTCAAATCTTCAAGCAGTCTTTATTTATTAAAAGTCAATTAAAATTCCACTACAAGTTAGTAATAAGCCTGAGCTATTCGTCAATTATTTACAATTAATGTAAGTCTCTGTATGGCAATTTGGAAGTGGCTTCTGGGATGGGAAAACTCTGCCTACAAGTAGCTTCCCCTCTAAGGGCCTGTTACCCTCTACAGTCATGGGTTTTTGATCAGATTAACAGTATCATATGTGAATTCCCTCCTATGGAGCAGGCATCCAATCCAATCAGAAAACAGTAGGTGACCCGATAACAGACTTGACACTATTGCACCAGTGGGCACATTTTGACTCTTTGATTGATAGTGTTGTATATAGGCCTTTTCTGCACTGATTGAGATGATCGTATGTTTTCTATTCTTAAGTCTATTTGTGTAGCGAAATACACATGGATTTGCATATGTTAAACCAACTTTGCTTTCCTAGAATGAAATGAACTTGGTTGTGTATATGTTCTTCCTAATATATTCCTGAATTGAATTCATTATTTCTTTTTCCAAGATAGGTTTTCTCTGTGTCGCCTGACTGTCTTGGTACTTGCTCTGTAGACCAGGCTGGCCTCAGAGATCTGTTTGGCTACCTCGAAAGTGCCAGGATTAAAGGCTTGCACCACCATCCAGCAAATTGGTAAGATTTACTGGGAATTTTCCCAACTGTTTTCATCCAGGAAATTGTATATAATTGCACTGGATGGTTTTATATCTACTCAACTCAAACTAGCATCATCTCAAGAAGGAAACTTCAGTTGAGGAATTTTTCTCTGTAAGATCAGGTTGTAGGCAAGCCTGTGGGGTATTTTCTTAATTAGTGGTTGATGTGGGTGGGCCCAACCCATTGTGGGTGGTGCCAACCCTGAGCTTGTGGTCCTGGGTGCTATAAGAAAGCAGGCTGAGCAAGCTATGAGGAACAAGTCAGAAAGTATCACTTGGCCTCCGTGTCTTCAGGTTCCTGCTGTTTTTGAGTTCCTGTCCTGACTACCTTTGATGATAGACTATAATGTGGAAGTATAAACCCTTTCCTCTCCAGCTTGTTTTTGTCAGGGTGTTTCACTAACTAGGACAGAAACTGGTACCAGGCGCACGGTGTCTTGCTGTGGCAGACCTGATGTGTATTTTTGGAAGGATTGTGGGAGGACTTTGGAACTTTGGTCTAGAAACTCAGTGGTCCAAATCTCGTGAGCTGTTCTGAGGATATGGAATATTAAGATGAAAACGCCGAGAGATAGACAGAGAACGGAGGCCTGGCTTGTGACGTTTTAGAGGGAAGAAAAGTTTATTTTCAGGGCCTCTTGATATTTTGAATTAAGAAGCTGTGGTTCTGGTTATCTGAGGTTGAAAAATCAGCCACCATTATCAGGAGATCAGCCACCACCGAAGAAAAACCTTTGCTTTGCTGTGACAATGGACATTGGTCGTCTGGGGCTGAAGGACCAGCTGTGGTTAAGAAGACCAGCATCCTTGAGGTGAAATCTGGAGAGTGTGTTCTCAGGGTCAGGACACAGAAGCTGTGTTCCAGAGACGGCCAAGGCCGAACTTGGTACTGTAAGAGTCACCGAGGTGGTACCGATTTTGAAAGCATAAAGGTCTTGGAGGGCAGCTGACAGAGTGCCTAAAGAGAGCCCAAGAGAGGATCTAGATAAAAATACAATCTAATTACAGAAGGCCCCAGCATTTGGAGATGCCAGTACCATCAGGAATGTTGGCAGTCGCAAGGTGGAGCTAGCCTGAGCCCAGAACGCAAACTATGGAGGTATTCAGAGTGAAGGTGTTGGAGAGGGTGGATCAAGAGAAGAGACCCAATGTTATGGTTTTGGTCCCTGGTCTCTTTAAGAGACAAGCCACGCCCACTCCCTCCCCCATCTGCTGAGGCAGGCTGATCTTCAACTTCCGGCCTGAGCTCGCTCGCTTTCCGTCTTCCTGTCGGAGCGGCAGCTTTGCTTCTGCCTCTCTCCCCACTTCTCCGCTTTCCCCCA